>NW_009953980.1:11324-16726 GCF_000747805.2 Chaetura pelagica
GGGGGGGGGGATCTGGGGACACGGGGACCCTGCGAGCGGGCGGGGACCCCCCGGGAGGGGACACGGGGACCCTTGGGGACCGGAGCAGCGTCCTCTGGGGATGGGACGCGGGGATCCCGACCCTGGTGACGGGACCGGCCTCCTCGGGGGGCGCGCCCCGGCTGGGAGGGGACACGGGGGCCCCTCTAACAGGACCCCAGCCCTCTCGGGGAGACGACTTCCTATCTGGGAGGGGACACGGGGACCCCAACCCTCTTAGGGGGACACTTCCCATCTGGGAGGGGACAGGGGGACACGGTGACCGGGCTGGGACCCCTGGGAGGGGACACGGGGACCCCTGGGACCTGAGCACCATCTTCTGGGTCAGGACAGGGACCCCGACCCCTCCTGGGGGGACACCTCCCATTTGGGGGGGGGACACAGGGACCCTGACCCCTCTAACAGGACCCCAACCCTCTTGGGGACAAGACATCCCATCTGGGAGGGGACACGGGGACCCCTGGGACCGGAGCACCGTCCTCTGGGGTGGGATGTTGGGATCCCGACCCCTCTAACAGGACCCCAACCCTCCTGGGGGGACACTTCCCATCTGGGAGGGGACACGGGGACCCCTGGGACTGGAGCACCATCCTCTGGGACAGGACAGGGACCCCAACCCCTCTAACAGGACCCCAACTCTCTTAGGGGGACACCTCCCATCTGGAAGGGACACGGCGACCCCTCTAAGAGGGCCTGATCCCTCCTGGGGGGACACTTCCCATCTGGGAGGGGACACGGGGACCCCTGGGACTGGAGCACCATCCTCTGGGACAGGACAGGGACCCCAACCCCTCTAACAGGACCCCAACTCTCTTAGGGGGACACCTCCCATCTGGAAGGGACCCGGGGACCCGGCGGGGACCCCTGGGAGGGGACACAGGGACCCCTCTAAGAGGACCCCACCCCTCTCGGGGATAAGACATCCCATCTGGGAGGGGACACAGGGACCCTGACCCCTCCTGGGGGGACACTTCCCATCTGGGAGGGGACACGGGGACCCCGACCCCTCTAAGAGGACCCCAACCCTCTCGGGGACAAGACATCCCATCTGGGACAGGACACAGGGACCCCAACCCCTCTAACAGGACCCCAACCCTCTTAGGGGGACACCTCCCATCTGGAAGGGGACCCAGTGACTGGGCTGGCACCCCCAGCAGGGCTGTGTGACCCCCCCACGACCCCGGGATGACCCAGGCCCAGATCCAACTCTGCTCCCTCCTCCTGCACGAGCATTTTGGGGAGATTGTGGAGAAAATTGGGACCTACCTGATCCGGACGGGGCCGCAGCCCCTGCGGGGGATCAGCGGGGACACGGGGCTGCTCCTGGACCAGGTGGGGCAGGAGCTGCAGGGGGAAGGGGGGGAGAAGGTCCTGGAGGAGAAACTGGGGGGGGAAAAATAACCCAGAGAAGGAACAAGGGGAAAAAAAATCATCGGGTGGGGGTTGAGTGGGAGAGATGGTTCCTTGTGGGAGGAGGGAATTGTGGAGTGTGAGGGTGGGGAGAGCCTGGGCCAGGTTGCCCAGGGAAGCTGTGGCTGCCCCATCCCTGGGGGTGTTGAAGGGCAGGTTGGATGGGACTTGGAGCAGCCTGGGCTGCTGGGAGGTGTCCCTGCCCATGGGGGGTGGGATCTGGATGAGCTTTCAGGTCCCTCCAACCCAAATCATCCCATGGTTTTCCATGCAGGGGGTGGGACTGGATGGGCATGAGGTCATGGGATGGTTTGGGTTGGGAGGGACCTTCAAAATCACCCAGATGATCCATTCAATGATCTTCAAGGTGGCTGCTCCATCCCTGGAAGTGTCCAAGGATCTAATGTGGGGCTTGGAGCAGCCTGGGCTGGTGGGAGGTGCCCCTGCCCATGCAGGGGGTTGGATCTAGATGCTCCTGAAGGTCCTTCCAACCCATCCCCTGGTTCCATGAAGACAGGGAAGAGTCCCCAGGGGACAAGATGGTGACACAAACACCAGGGTGTGTCACAGCGGGGTGGGCACAAAACAGTGGTGGATAAAACATCCCCCCCACCAGCCTGAGCTCAGCGTGGCCTTCTTGGGCAGGTGAAGAAGGGTCTTTGTGTCCTGATCCACCACAACCTGGTGAGCTACCAGGTGCAGAAGCGCGGGGTGGTGGAGTACGAGGCGCGGTGCCCGCGGGTGCTGCGCGTCCTGCGCTACCCCCGCTACATCTACACGGCCAAGACCCTCTACGGGGACACGGGGGAGCTGCTGGTGGAGGAGCTGCTGCTCCACGGCAAGATGAGCATGAGTGCTGTGGTCAGGAAGGTGGCTGACAGGCTGACGGAAACCATGGAAGGTGGGAAGGTCCTGAAGAAGCCAATGGGTGGGGTTTGGGAGAGGGAGGAGGTGGAGGGGGGAGTTGATGGATGGTGGCCTTCCATTGGAGAGTTGGCCAAGCATTGACCTCGTGGGTAGGGTTGGGTTCGTGGTTGGTAGAGTTGGGTTCATGGTAGGGTTGGGTTCATGGTTGGTAGGGTTGGGTTCATGGTTGGTAGGGTTGGGTTCATGGTTGGTAGAGTTGGGTTCATGGTAGGGTTGGGTTCATGGTTGGTAGGGTTGGGTTCATGGTTGGTAGAGTTGGGTTCATGGTAGGGTTGGGTTCATGGTTGGTAGAGCTGGGTTCATGGTTGGTAGAGCTGGGTTCATCATAGGGTTGGGTTAGTGGTTGATAGAGTTGGACTTTGGTTGGTAGAGTTTGGTTCTTGGTTGGTAGAGTTGGGTTCTTGGTTGGTAGAGTCGGGTTCATGGTTGGTAGAGTCGAGTTCATGGTTGGTAGAGTTGGGCTTAGGGTTGGTTTAACTGGGCTCATGGTCAGCCAAGTTGGGTTCATGGACTCCATGACCTTAAAGGTCTTTTCCAACCAGAAGGGTTCTGGGATCCTGTTACAAACTTGGAGGAGGAGCCACCCAAATCCTGCTCCCCACCCCAAAACATCCCCCGAGCAGCCTCCTCATGGTGGCTCCTCGAGGACAACGGAGCCACCTCATCCTCTGGAGCCACCAGGACATCCTCGGGTTGGGCAGAGCTTGGTGCCACCATCTCTCCCCTCTGGCCTAGATGGGAAAACCATGGATTATGCTGATGTCTCTGCCACCTTCATCCGCCTGGCGGACACACACTTTGTCCAGAGGTGCCCCCTGGTCCCCGAAGCCCCCGAGACCCCCGAGGTGCCACCTCCTCCTGCACCCACCTTGGTGATCAACGAGAAGGACATGTACGTCGTGCCCAGGCTGAACCTCATAGGTGAGAAGCCCCTCCAGGTGCTCCCAGGTGGTTCCCAGGTGGAGGGTTTGGGAGCTCTGGGCACCTTGGGAATGTTGAGGAGAAGATGGATTTGTCCACGTCCCACAGGGAAGGGGAAGCGGAGACGATCGTGTGAGGAGGAGGAGAGTGGGGAGCACAAAGCCAAGAGGCAGAAGAAAGAGGGAGAAAGTCTGGAGGTACCAGGGACACTGGGGACACCCCCCTGGCCTGGTCCTGCCCAGGGCTGAGCTCCGTCCTCTGAGCTCAGGGGCTGGAGGGATCCGGGACCTTTCCAGTCCTATTGTCCTGAGGAAACCAAAGGAGCAGCTTTGTGGCTCCTCCCACCATTTGGGGGTTTTCCCCTTCCATTTTGGGGTCTTCTTCCATTTTGGGGTCTTCTCCTTCCATTTGGTGGCTCCTCTCTCTCAGTTTGTGGCTCCTCACTCTCTATGATCTCATGGATCTTCTTCCTCCATCATGGATCTTCTTCCTCCATCCCATGGATCTTCTTCCTCCATCCCATGGCTCCTCACCTTCCATTCCATGGATCTTCTCTCCCCATCCCATGGCTCCTCTCCCCATCCCGTGGCTCCTCTCCCCACCCTGGGTCTCCCCTCTCTCCCCACAGCCCCCCCCAGACGATGGCATCTACTGGCAGGTGAACCTCGACCGCTTCCACCAGCACTTCCGAGACCAGGGAATCGTCAGCGCCGTCGCCAACCGCATGGACCAGGTGTGGGACAACCCCTGGCACCTCCTGCCCGGGACCTCGCTGGTCCTGGGGAGCTCTCCAGCCCTGCTCTGATGCCACCAGGAGTGGCCAGCTTGGGTTGTCCTGTGGGAATTCCCTGGAGCAGAGGTTCTCCCAGGATAAGGTGCCTTTTCCATCCCCTCCGAGCAGACCAGCAGTGAGATCGTGCGGACGATGCTGCGGATGAGCGAGGTCACCACGTCCTCCAGTGCTCCCTACACCCAACCCCTCTCCTCCAACGAGGTGGGTCCCTGCCCTGGGAAAGCTGGGATGCAGCCCAGGCCCCAGCACCACATTCCATGGAATTGTGAAGGTTGGAAAAGGCCTTCAAGATCATCATGTCCAACCAGGCCCGTAAAGCCGCTGCAGGTGTAAGAAAGCTGCTCGTTCCATGGAAATCCCACTGGTTTCTCCTCCTGCAGATATTCAGGTCCCTTCCAGCTGGATACAACATTGGGAAGCAGGTCTTGGACCAGTACCTCACCCTCCTGGCAGACGACCCGGTGAGAGCCATGGGCTTGTTGGATGGGTTGTGCTGCCCCAGCCTGGGATGTTCCCAGGCTCTTCTGATCAGGGATCAGGAATTTTCTTCTCAGAAAACTTCCCTGTTTGGACGCCCGGGATGTCCTGGGAAGCCAGGCCTGGGGAGGTGCTGAGCTCTGGTCTTCCCTCCTAGCTGGAGTTCGTGGGGAAATCGGGGGACAGCGGCGGGGGCACCTACACTGTCAGTATCCTTTGGGACAACCTCCCATCCCAGCTCCAAAAACCACTCCTGAGCATCCACGTTTGCCCTTGACCTTGTTCTCCTGCAGATCTGCACAAGGCCCTGGCATCCCTGGCCACGGCCACCCTGGAGTCTGTCGTGGAGGAGCGGTAACGCTGCGCGCGGGAACCAGCCGGGCCCTTCCTCCCTTCCCTCCACGGGTCCCCTTCCCATTCATTCCCTTCTCCTTCTCCCCCTCAGCTTCGGCTCCCGCTGCGCCAGGATCTTCCGCCTCCTCCTGAGGAAGAAGCACCTGGAGCAGAAGCAGGTGGAGGACTTTGCCATGATCCCTGCCAAGGAAGCCAAGGACATGCTCTACAAAATGCTCTCCGAGAACTTTGTGGCGCTGCAGGTTGAGTGTGGCCGCCCTGTCCCCACGGAGGGGGGACACCAGGGGATACAGAGACACCCCTCCCAGAATTCCTGCCCATGGGAATGCCCTCCCATCTTCTCTCTCCCACCAACAGGAGATTCCCAAGACCCCCGACCACGCGCCCTCCCGCACCTTCTACCTCTACACGGTGAACGTCCCGTCCGTGGCGCGGATGCTGCTCCACAGGTGCTACAAGGTACGTCCCAGGTACCACCCTG
>NW_009953981.1:0-424 GCF_000747805.2 Chaetura pelagica
AGGACCCCCAGGCTAATGGCCCTGAGGGGGGTCACAGGCCCTGGAGAGGCTGAAGTAGCCCAGGGAGGCTGTCACAGGGAGAAGGTCCCCTTAGCAAAGTGGGGGACCCCACGGCAAAGTCAGTGTCTCCATGGCAGGACAAGCACCCACACAGCAAGGTGGGGGGTCCACCCTAGGGGGACAAAGGTCCCCATGGCAGGATGAGGGTCCTCACAGCTGGGTGAGGGTCCCCAGAGCAGCCTAATGGTCCTCGCAGTGGTGGGATCATCCCCCATGGCCACATGAGTGTGTGTCCCCCCCCCAGAAGCCTGAGATACCCCTGGGGGGGCCTGGGGGGCTCTGAGCCCTGTGAAGGGCACAGGGGGATGATCTCCAGGGGGTCTCTGAGCCTCGGGGTGGGGGAGGGGGGGGTCCAAGCCCTATG
>NW_009953981.1:1257-1839 GCF_000747805.2 Chaetura pelagica
CATAAAGATGAGCTGGGGAGGAGCAATGGGACTTGGTTGTCCTGAGTGTGGGGACACTGGTCACCCCCCCCCCCTCCCGGCACCCTGTCTGTGGAGCAGGGGGTGGCAGAGACCTGGGTGGCCCCTGCTGGGCTGGGGTTGCCCCTGGGGCAAGTTGGGATGCACATCAGGCACCCTAGGGGGTGGCCTAAGGGGGTTCCCCTCCAGCTGTGCCCCCTCCCTCGGGGACATGTGCACAGAGGGTCCCCCCTGCCTGGGGACCCCTCTAGCAACTGTGACCCTTCTTAGCATGAAAATGTCCCCAGGACGTGGGACCACCCTAATATGTCCCCTCTGGGGCCCAGTCAATAGGGCCACAACAGGACCAAGGGGACAAGAAGGGACCATCAGCTGGCACTGGGTCCTGTCACCACCCTGGGGGTGCAATGACAGCAAGAGGTGCTTGTCCCCTGAGGCTGGGCCACCACCCTCTGCTCCAGGGTGTAATTCCCCTGGGACACCCCCCATGGGGGGGGGACAGGTTATCCAGAGGGTGTCCAGGGCATTGCTGGGTGACTGAGATCACAGGGGGACGGACCCCCC
>NW_009953981.1:4808-7756 GCF_000747805.2 Chaetura pelagica
TTGGGCAGTCCCTGCTGCAGGGATGTTCCTGCCACAGGTCCTGCCCCAACACCCACCCTCTGCTCGGTCTACAGGGGGGTCTGGGACCTTGTTTGCAGCACCCGTGGGGGCTCAGCAGGCGGGGGGGGGTGCAGAGTGAGCACCTTGCAGTGCTGGCATCTCCCCTCCTCTGAGAGCTGGGTGCTGGTTTGACTCCGGCTCCCAGGAAGGAGGAGGGAGGAGGCTCAGGAGCAGGGACTCGCTCCAGCATCCATTTTTCATGAGCTCCAGAGCTATTTTTTCCCAAGCTGGCTTCCCCCACATCGATCCCCCCACCAGCCCCCGGGCCCACTCTCTCCTCCCCGTGCTGGTGGCTCCGACAGCAGGGAAGAGGAGAGACCAACATCCCTGGAGCTGGGCCCCCTTCTCCTCCCCAGATCCTGCTCCCAGGGATGGGGGGACCCTCTCTTGGGCCTCCACGTAGGGAGGCTGGAGTGGGGAAAGTGTCCCCTGGTCCCCTCCAGCAGGGTCAGCCTGTTGACCACCCCGTGGTTGACATTCCAGGCCCTGGATGGAGGGAAGCTGGAGCAGGAGCACCGTGGGTCTGGGGGCTGGATCCTGCCCTGGTGCTCAGGGGGGTTAAGTTCAGCCTGGCTGCAACTCTGGCAGCTCCCTGCCAAAGCCACATCACCCTGCCCGTGCCTCAGTTTCCCCAACTCCAAGGTAGGGCCTGTTGCTCCTCAGCAGCACCTGTAGGGATGGAGCAGCTCCTGGAGAAGGAGCTTTGGGAAGTGAGTGGGTGCAGCTGGTGTGGGAGGGAAGCAGGATGGGGCCCGGGGCTGAGCTGGGCTCTTTCTGCAGCCTCCCACCCCCTCCAAACCTCTGCCCACCCACCACGGGGACCAGCCACGTTTGCTGGGAGCTCCAGGGCTGGAAGGGACTGAGTTTTTGGGGAGAGGAAAGTAAGGCAGAAGCCATTTTTTTTCCAGGGTTTCTCAGTGCTGGAGGTGTCAGCTTTTGCCCAGCTCTTGGACCTGGAGTCTGTCCTGGCAGCAGGGTCAGGCCTTGGCTTCCAGGATCCATCTCGGGGCTCTTTGGGGTCAGCATTTAACCCTCACACCCCCCTGCAGCCAGGAGGCTGGAGACCTCCTGCCCTCCCTGGTGCCCCCTGAGCCTGGTGCTGATGGGTCCATGCTGGGCAGGTGTCCCCCCCTGCCCCCAGCCCCTGGCCAGACCCCTGAGCCTGGGGACAAAGGACCATCATGGCTGGTGCCACGTCTGGAGGGATGAAGGGGTTTGAAGAAGGGGGTGAAGACCCAGTAGTACCTGAGGGGGCTCAGGGGGCAGCCAGGGGCTCTGCTCTTCTCCTGGGCTCTTGGAGTTTTGCTCAGTCCTTGCTGGGCCTCAGAGGGGTGAGGAGAAGGGCTGTAACCTGCTGGGTGCTGCTGGGTTGGGCTCTTGACTGGGCTTGCAAGGAGGAGAGACTGGGCCAGGCAGGAGAGGAGCTGCTGCCTCTGCCCCCGGGTGGGTGAGGAGCTGGGGGCTGAAGCACAAACATCCTCCCGTGGTGCTGGTGGCCAGAAGCTCCTGGGGAGGCTGGAGGAGATGGGCAGCACGTTGTGGTCCTGCCCTGAGCATCCTCTCTCGGGTGGGGTGTCCACCTCAGGGGTCCTGGGGCTGCCTGGGGCTGGGAGGGAGATCAGGGCAGGTTTTGGTTCTTAGCAGAGAAGACAAACACAGTCGTGGGAAGGGCTTGTGGGGCCAGAGGGGACCTCATGGCCAGGAAGTTTTGCCTGGCCAAGCTGGGGGGGCTGGAGCTCTGTCTCCTCCCCTATGGAAAGGGCTTGGGGGACACACACACACAAGCATCCCCCCCTGGCCAGGAGCTGTTCTCTCAGTTAAGCAGAGAGTGGTGGAGACCTGAGCAGAGCTTGGCTTGGGCACCTCAGCCAGCACTGCCCTGGGTGTGGGGCTGCCTGGGTGTGGGGCTGGCCCCACAGAGCCCAGTCCCAGCTCTTGCTGGGTGAGAAGGCTGGGGGAGCTGGGGGAGAGCAGTACTGGGGGGGTCCCTGTCATGACATCTCCACTGTCCTGACACCCAGCGATGGCCTCATCAACCAGCCCAGCACTGTGAGCAGCACTGGCAGGAGTGGGACTCAATCCAGTTGTTGTCCCAGCCCTTCCTGAGCCTCTTTGCCCCCTCTGAGGTGGGACAAGCTCTTTGGTGGTGTTGGGAGCCAACAAGGGAGCAGGAGAACCCCCTGCTCTCCCAGGGAACCCTCAGGGGAGATCTCGGGGAGGAGTTTCCTGGCTCCCATCCCACAAATCCAGGTCGTAGGGGCCAGGCACAGTTGGTGAGACCTTTCGCCCCCGGGAATTCCTGGCTTGGGCATGGAGTGTGGGCCTGTGCTCCCAGCCCCTCTGCTGTGGGCGTGCAGAGCCCAGGTGCATCTCCCCACCTGTGCACCCACACGGGCATGGAGACCTCCTCCCTCTCCAAATCCACCCACTGTCCCTCCATCCCCAGGGGAACCAGCAGCTCCTCCAGGACTTTCTGCAGCTCCTCTGCAGTTCCTGGGGTGATCCCAGCCCTCTGGGGGGACACACAGCTCGGACACCCCCTCACAGCCTGATCCTATGGGAAGGGAGCAGCTCACACACCAGTGAGCACCACTGGGAATGGGGGCCTTTGTGCTGGGATGTCTTTATTGCCACCTCAGGCTTCCATCAGCAGGTTGGGCCCCCCAAAAAGCACGAGAGGGCCTGGCTGGGGGTGCCATGGAGAGCAGAGGGAGTCTCGTTCCCCTCTGGAGTGCTGGACAAAAGCCTGGGCTGGGTGTGCTGGGTGTCTGGGGTGTGTTTTCTCCGCCTGTAGAGCAACTTGATTTGCTGCATTAGTAAAAATAGCTGGGTAATGAATTCAGCTGATGCAGCCCTCCCTGCGCGGGCACGCGCTGGGCTGGGAGGGG
>NW_009953981.1:7774-8721 GCF_000747805.2 Chaetura pelagica
TGTGGGTGTGTAGGGGGGTGACTCTGTGTGTGCGTGTAGGGGTGAGTGTGTGTGTGGTGGGGTGACTGTGTGTATGGGGGTGTGTGTGTAGGGGTGACTGTGGGTGTGGGTGTGTAGGGGTGAGTGTGTGGGTGTGTAGGGGGGTGACTCTGTGTGTGTGTGTAGGGGTGAGTGTGTGTGGTGGGGTGACTGTGTGTATAGGGGTGTGTGTAGGGGGGGGTGTGTGTAGAGGTGAGTGTGTGTGTAGGGGTGTGTGTGTGTAGGGGTGAGTGTGGGTTTAGGAGTGAGTGTGTGTGTAGTGGGGTGACTGTGTGTGTAGGGGTGTGTGTGTGTGTAGGGGTGACTTTGTGTGTGTAGGGGTGAGTGTGTGTGTGTGTGTACAGGGGTAAGTGTAGTGTACGCGTAGAGGTGAGTGTGTGTGTAGGGGTGTTTGTGTAGGGGTGACTGTGTGTAGGGGTGACTGTGTGTGTGTGTGGCAGGGGTGACTGTGTGTGTGTGTGTGTAGGGATGACTGTGTGTGTGTGGCAGGGGTGACTGTGTGTGTGAGCAGCCAGGCCTGGCTCCGGTGCAGCCCCCAGCTCCTGGGGCTCTGATGGGGGTTGTCCACGTGTTGCTGGGTGTCTATATATACACATGTATGTATTTTTATGTGTGTGTGTGTAGAGGTGACTGTGTGTGTGTGTGTGTGTAGGGGTGACTGTGTGTGTGTGGCAGGGGTGACTGTGTGTGTGAGCAGCCAGTCCTGGCTCTGGTGCAGCCCCCAGCTCCTGGGGCTCTGATGGGGGTTGTCCACGTGTTGCTGGGTGTCTATATATACACATGTATGTATTTTTATGTGTGTGTGCAGGAGGCCGTGAGCTGCCCACAGCTCCTGCACCCAGCCCTGCCTTGGCAGGAAAAAATCTGCAGCAGCCTTGGGTTCTGGAGGGGCAATCACAGGGGTCCTG
>NW_009953981.1:9618-11097 GCF_000747805.2 Chaetura pelagica
CAGATCTTATCCCCCCCCCCCCCCCCCCCCGCTTTCTTCTCCTGTGTCAAATCCCCCCCCCCCCCCATCATTGCTCATTGATGATGACAAACCCCTCCTGAATGGAACGACTTCTCTGGGAATGACGTTCCCTGTGAACTGTGGAGCAGAGAGACTTCAAAGACTTTGTCCTTTGCTTTTGTCGGGTGTCCTCCCGGCGTGGGTGGGGGGCTGGTGGGCCCTCCCCCTGCGAGGTGTGACCCACGGGAGCAGAGGGGGTTGGGGAGCTGGGCCCTTCCCACGGGATCCCAGGGGCAGGGTGGTCATTCCAAGCACCAGACCCTCCTCGTGGTTGGCTCACTGCAGGCCCTGAGGTGCTGGGGAGAGGAGGAAAGGGCAGATCCCTGCTCTCCTGCTGCTTTGGGGTGGCTAAAAAGCAGGTGGAGACACTGATGGAGCTGCTGAGACCTCCTGGAGGCTCCGTGCTGGGAAGGGGAATTCATGTCTCCTTGTCCCTCTGCTGCCTCCGTGGCTGGGAGGGAGGGTGAGGTGCCCTGGGTGTCCCAGGACACAGCGGCTCTGACCTCTGGGTGATGTTGTACCCACCCTGTGGACACTGGGGCCATGTGGCTTCAGGCCTGGATCACAGGAGCTTGGGGGGGCTGCTTGGCTGGGGACAGGGGGGGGCAGATCCCAGGTCTCACCCTGTGCTGCCGGAGACAGAGCGTGGTTGTCACACCCCCTTCCCCTCCCCAGTCTGTGCCCCCAGCCCACCCTCTCCAGGCTGGTGTCCTCCCCCCACAGGCACAAATCTGCCCCTTCTGGGGGGGTGGGAAGAGCCCCCAAATCCTTCCCTGCCCGTTTCCCTGGAGAGACACAGCCCCACTTGCCCGGGCTGCCTGTGCCCAGCGCCCCGAACCTCTGGCCCTCTTCCCATTTGAACTGACTTCCCAGCTCATTCATGGGTGGGGATTTCTGGGCTCCAGACAACCAGCCACAGTGCCCGGGAATCCATCCAGCCCCATCCCAGCCCCCCCAGCCCCCTCCCCAGGCCTTGCCCTCAGGGACCAGCCCAGCTCGGAGCTGGTTGAACCATCGCCAGCACCTCCCACTGGCTGCATTTCAACCCAGCGACTTGTCAGCGTCTGTCTCCTCCCGGGACTGTCCCCTCAGGCTCCTGAAGCCCCCCCGGGCTGCCCCTCTGCCACCATTTGTTGTGTGACACCCCTTCCCTGGGGACAACCAGGGTGCTGAAGGGCTGTGTGCCAGAGCCCCAGCCTGGCTGGGGTGATCCCTTGGGCTGGGTGCTGGGGGGATGTCCCAGCCACCCTGCTGCACCTTCCCTTGGCTTCCTGGGTCACTGCCCAGCCCCGAGCCACTGCTTTGGGGTTTCTTCTTCTTCCTTCTCCCCTCCTCCTGCTTGCCTTGGCTGGGCAGCTCCTCTGGCAGGGCAAGGGGAGTGGGAGCAGCAGAAGGTCTGCAGAGGGGTTGGGCTCATCC
>NW_009953981.1:11478-12747 GCF_000747805.2 Chaetura pelagica
GTTCAGCAGCTCCCCCAGCCCCATCCCACCACCCCACCCCCAGCCCTGTGCCAGGGAGGGCATCTCCAGGAGGCACCACCCCCTGTGGGACTTGCCAGCTGCCCTCCTGGGCTCTTCCAGGGCACATTTGGGGTGGCTGCTCCCTCTCTAGCTGCTCTGGGAGGGATGGATGAGAGCTGGGGACGCTGTGGGGCTGCAGGTGGTGGGTTGGGGGCAGCACAGGGGTCTAGGCTGTGTCTGAGGGAGCAGCCTCATGAGCCCCCAAGGAGGGGAGGAGGCCCAGGGGACTCTGAGGATGCTGCCTTCAGCCCGGGGTGGATGGTGCCAAGCTGGGACAGGCCCCTCTCCAAGTCCCACCATCAGGCCTGGCCTTCTCCATCCCAAACCAAGCAGCTCAAATAGTTCCCTCACTTTTTTCTTGGGTGCAGGGGGAGCTGGCAATGGAAAGGGTGCTCAGGACCCAACAGCCACCACCTGATGGACGTGCTGGCTGTCCCTTGGGGCTCAGGGACCAGGTCCTTGGTCTGGGAACTGCTTCCCTGGGCTGAAGGATCACATCCCGGGACTGGGAACTGCTTCCTGGGGCTCAAGGATAACATCCCTAGACTGGGAACTGCTTCTCTGGGCTCAAGGATAACATCCCTAGACTGGGAACTGCTTCCCTGGGCTCAAGGATAACATCCCTAGACTGGGAACTGCTTCCCTGGGCTCAAGGATAACATCCCTAGACTGGGAACTGCTTTCCTGGGCTTCAGCTCCTCGACCATGTCCCCAGGGGCTGCCAGGAGCCCAACACCCTCTGGCTCAGACCCACCAGGGTTGGACACAGTCCCAGCAAACAGGGTGCGGGCAGGATGGGCACTGGCAGGGCCCTGTGCCAGGTTCCAGCTGGGGCAGGAGGGGGGGCCCCCCCCCCCATCCATTATTCACCTCCGTGTTTCTGGAGGGCAAAGTGTTGAATAATGGATGGAGGGTGTGGTGAGGACTCGGGAAGCTGCTGCCACTGGAATATTGATGGGGATGTTTTTGCCCGGTGCCTGGGAGGGCGGGCACGGTGGGGGTGGGCAGCTCTGCTCTGCCACCACTGCTTCCTGTCCCCTCCAGAGAGGGTCTGAGGGCTGGAGCAGCTCTGCTCTGGAGCCAGGCTGGGAGAGTTGGGGTGTTCAGCCTGGAGAAGAGAAGGCTCCAGGGAGACCTTAGAGCACCTTCCAGGGCCTGAAGGGGCTCCAGGAAAGCTGGGGAGGGACTTGGGACAAGGGCAGGGAGGGA
>NW_009953981.1:12864-13274 GCF_000747805.2 Chaetura pelagica
CCCCATCCCTGGCAGTGTTGAAGGGCAGGTTGGATGGGGCTTGGAGCAGCCTGGGCTGGTGGGAGGTGTCCCTGCCCATGCAGGGGGTTGGAGTCTTCCATCTGTGCTCGGATGGCTCAGAGCGGGACGTGAATGTCCAGGGACAAATCCCCACCCCCATCTTGGGGGCCACCAGGGCCACACAACACCTTGAAGGACCCTTCTTTGTGTCCCAGGCATGTCATGGTTAGGGTTGGAAGGGAGCTCTGGAGATCCCCCAGCCCAACCCCTGCCAGAGCAGGGTCACCTCCAGCAGATCCCACAGGAACACATCCAGGTGGGTTTGGAATGTCCAGAGAAGGAGCCTCCCCAGCCTCTCTGGGCAGCCTGTCCCAGGGCTCTGCCACCCTCATAGATCTCCAGTGGACTCT
>NW_009953981.1:13501-14247 GCF_000747805.2 Chaetura pelagica
CAACGGCCTGGGCTCCGCCAGCATCACCAAGGGCACCCCCGCCGTCAAGAACCGCCTGTGCCAACCTCCCTCCGTGCCTGCCCTGCTCACCCCGGCCTTACCCCCCCGCGGCGACCTGCCCGTCCCCAGCCTGGCATCTCCTCTCTCCTTGGCCACCCTGGCCAGCGTCTCCTCCCCAGCTGGGGCTTCCTTGGTGGGACTGAACCCCAGCACAGGCCCCGAGCAGCCCCCCCTGCCCGGCTCCCACCACTTGGCGGTGGATGAGAAGATCCTCAACCGCCTGTTCTGGTACTTTTCGGCGTGCGAGAAGTGTGTCCTGGCCCAGGTGTGCAAGGCCTGGCGCCGGGTGCTCTACCAGCCCAAGTTCTGGGTGGGCTTGACGCCCGTCCTGCACACCAAGGAGCTCTACAACGTCCTGCCGGGAGGGGAGAAGGAGTTTGTCAGCCTGCAGGGCTTCGCCGTGCGCGGCTTCGACGGCTTCTGCCTGGTGGGCGTCTCCGACCTGGACATTTGTGAGTTCATTGACAACTACCCGCTCTCCAAGAAGGGGGTGAAGTCCATGAGCCTCAAGAGGTCGACCATCACGGACGCGGGGTTGGAGGTAGGTGGGTGGGCAAGGGGGGGGTGGGGACATCCCTGCTGGGCTGGAGGGTCCCCAGTAAGTTTGGGGGGGGTCTCATGAGTGCCAGAGCCCCAGCCTGGCTGGGGTGATCCCTTGGGCTGGGTGCTGGGGGGATGTCCCAGTC
>NW_009953981.1:15359-17339 GCF_000747805.2 Chaetura pelagica
CTGGAGCTGTCGGGCTGCAACGACTTCACGGAGGCGGGGCTGTGGTCCAGCCTCAACGCCCGCATCACCTCCCTGAGCGTCAGCGACTGCATCAACGTGGCCGACGACGCCATCGCCGCCATCTCCCAGCTCCTGCCCAACCTGGCCGAGCTCAACCTCCAGGCCTACCACGTCACCGACACCGCCCTGGCCTATTTCACCGCCAAGCAGGGCTACACCACCCACACCCTGCGCCTCAACTCCTGCTGGGAGATCACCAACCACGGCGTGGTCAACATGGTGCACAGCCTGCCCAACCTGAGCGTGCTCAGCCTGTCCGGCTGCTCCAAGGTGACGGACGACGGGGTGGAGCTGGTGGCCGAGAACCTGCGGAAGCTGCGCAGCCTCGACCTGTCCTGGTGCCCCCGCATCACCGACATGGCCCTGGAGTACATCGCCTGCGACCTGCACAAGCTGGAGGAGCTGGTGCTGGACAGGTAGGGGGGCTGTGCAGAGCCGTGCCAAGCCGTGCCAAGCTGTGCCAAGCTGTGCCAAGGCACCCCTCGCCGTGCCGAGCCATGCCGTGCCATGCCAAGCCGTGCTGAGCTGTTTTGAGGTGCGCCAAGGCTTGGCATGCCATGCTGAGCCATGCCAAGCCGTGCCATTCCATGCCATTCCAAGGCGTGCCATGCCATGCCAAGCCTTGCTGAGCCATTCCAAGACATGCCATGCCAAGTCTTGCTGAGCCATTCCATGCCATTCCATGCCATTTCATGCCATTCCAAGGCATGCCATGCCATGCTGAGCCTTGCTGAGCCTTGCCAAGTAGAGCCATTACACACCATTCCAAGGCATGCCATGCCAAGCCTTGCTGATCCATGCCATGCCATGCTGAGCCATGCCAAGCTGTGCCATTCCACCTGAGGTGTGCCAAGGCTTGCCGTGCCATGCTGAGCCATGCCATGCCATTCCAAGACATGCCATGCCAAGTCTTGCTGAGCCATTCCATGCCATTCCATGCCATTTCATGCCATTCCAAGGCATGCCATGCCATGCTGAGCCTTGCTGAGCCTTGCCAAGTAGAGCCATTACACACCATTCCAAGGCATGCCATGCCAAGCCTTGCTGATCCATGCCATGCCATGCTGAGCCATGCCAAGCTGTGCCATTCCACGCCATTCCAAGGCATGCCATGCCATGCTGAACCTTGCTGAGCCATGCCATTCCATGCCATGCCAAGCTGTGTCATTCCATGCCATTCCAAGGCATGCCATGCCATGCTGAACCTTGCTGACCCATGCCATGCTGAGCCATGCCATTCCACAGCATTCCAAGTCATGCCATGCCATGCCAAGCCATGCTGTGCCATCCCAAGGCCATGCCATGCTGAGCCATGTCACGCCAAGCTGTGCCAAGCCCTGCCACGATGCACCATGCCGTGCTGAGCCAAGCTGAGCCATGCCATGCCAAGCCATTCCAAGCCATGCCGGGCCATGCTGGGTTGCCAAGCAGAGCCATTACACACCATTCCAAGGCATGCCATGCCAAGCCTTGCTGATCCATGCCATGCCATGCTGAGCCATGCCAAGCTGTGCCATTCCACGCCATTCCAAGGCATGCCATGCCATGCTGAACCTTGCTGAGCCATGCCATTCCATGCCATGCCAAGCTGTGTCATTCCATGCCATTCCAAGGCATGCCATGCCATGCTGAACCTTGCTGACCCATGCCATGCTGAGCCATGCCATTCCACAGCATTCCAAGTCATGCCATGCCATGCCAAGCCATGCTGTGCCATCCCAAGGCCATGCCATGCTGAGCCATGTCACGCCAAGCTGTGCCAAGCCCTGCCACGATGCACCATGCTGTGCTGAGCCAAGCTGAGCCATGCCATGCCAAGCCATTCCAAGCCATGCCGGGTCATGCTGGGCCATGCTGGGCCCTGCTGGGCCGTGCTGGGGTGACAGGCAGGGTGACAGGCAGGGTGACAGGCAGGGCTGT
>NW_009953981.1:17621-18734 GCF_000747805.2 Chaetura pelagica
GGGGGGGGGAAATGGGTGGGGGGCCCAGCAGGGATCCCACACCCCCCCTGAGCCACCCTAGGACCCCGTAGCCAGCCCAGGGAAGGGATCCACAGCTGGGTTTTGGGGTGCTGGGTTGTGGCATGCAGGTGTTTTAGGGTGCTGAGGTTTGGGGTGCGTGCGTTTTGGGGTGCTGGTGGTCTGGAGGACTGTTTTTTTGGGGGTGCTGTGGTTTCGGGGTGCTTTTTTCAGGGTGCCAGGGTGTTTAGGGTGCTGGGTTTTGGGGTTCTGGGATCGGGGATGCTGGGTTGTTTTGGGAGCTGGGCCTTTGGGGTGCTGCTTTTTGGGGGGTGTTGGTGTGTTTGCAGGGCTGGGTTTGGAGCACTGGTTTGGGGGTGCATGTGTTTTGGGGTGCTAAGGTTTGGGTTGCTGAGGTTTGGGGTGCCTGCGTTTTGGGGTGCTGGTGGTCTGGAGCACTGGTTTTTGGGGGGTGCTGATGTTCTGGGGTGCTAAGGTTTGGGGTGCATGTGTGATGAGGTGCTGAGGTTTGGGGTGCATGTGTTTTGGGGTGCTGGTGGTCTGGAGGACTGTTTTTTTGGGGGTGCTGTGGTTTTGGGGTGCTTTTTTCAGGGTGCCAGGGTGTTTAGGGTGCTGGGTTTTGGGGTTCTGGTTATTGGGATGCTGGGTTGTTTTGGGAGCTGGGCCTTTGGGGTGCTGCTTTTTGGGGGGTGTTGGTGTGTTTGCAGGGCTGGGTTTTGGGGTGCTGGGGGGTTTTTTTGGGTGCTATTTTTTGGGGGACATGCCGGGTATTTTGGGGGTGCTTGTTTTTCGGGGTGCTGGATTTTCTGGGGGTGATTGTTTTTGGGGTGCTGGCTTTTGGGGGGGGGTGCTTGTGTGTTTGCAGGGCTGGGCTTTGGGGTGCTGAGGGTTTATTTTGGGTGCTAGTTTTGGGGGGAAGTGCTGTGTATTTTGGGGGTGCTTGTTTTTTGGGGTGCTGGATTTTCTTGGGGTGCTGTTTTGGGGATGCTGGCTTTTTGGGGAGGCTGCTTGTGTGTTTGCAGGGCTTGGTTTTGGGGTGAGGAAGGGGTTTGGGTGCTATTTTTGGGGGGAAGTGCTGTGTATTTGGGGGCTGCT
>NW_009953982.1:0-954 GCF_000747805.2 Chaetura pelagica
CATCTCCATCCATCTCCCCATCATCTCCCACTGTCTCCATCCATGTCCCCACCATCTGCCCACATCTCCATCCATCTCCCAATGTCTCCATCCCTCCATCCATCTCCCCATCCATGACTCCACCTCCCCATCATCTCCCAACACCTCCATCCATCTCCCAACATCTCCCCATCTCCCGTCCATCTCCCCATGTCTCCATCCATCTCCCAACATCTCCATCCATCTCCCCACATCTCCATCCACGTCCCCATAATCTCCCATCTCCATCCCTCTCCCCATCCGTCTCCCAACATCTCCATCCATCTCCCCATCATCTCCCAATGTCTCCATCCATCTCCCCACATTTTCATCCCTCTCCCCATCATCTCCCCATTATCTCCCACCATCCCCATCCATCTCCCACCATCTCCATCCATCTCCCACCATCCCCATCCATCTCCCGTCTCCATCCATCTCCCAACATCTCCATCCATCTCCCGTCTCCATCCATCTCCCAACATCTCCCCACATCTCCATCCATCTCCCCATCCATGACTCCATCTCCCCATCCAATCCATGACTCCATCTCCCAATGTCTCCATCCCTCTCCCCATCATCTCCCACCATCCCCACCCATCTCCCCATCATCTCCCACCATCCCCACCCATCTCCCAACATCTCCATCCACCTCCCCACACCTTGCAACAATAAAATCTGTATCACATTCATTTCTAAGCCAAGTTTGAAGCCACACAACGCCTACAGCTTGTAAACATCACCATCATGTGCCTATGTCTCCATCCATCTCCCCCTCCATGACTCCATCTCCCAACGTCTCCATCCATCTCCCCATCCATCTCTCCATGTCTTCATCCATCTCCCCATCCATGACTTCATCTCCCCATCATCTCCATCCCTCTCCCCACCATCTCCCAACATCTCCATCCATCTCCCCATGTCTCCATCCATCTCCCC
>NW_009953982.1:1052-1496 GCF_000747805.2 Chaetura pelagica
CAACATCTCCCATCTCCATCCATCTCCCAACATCTCCCAACGTCTCCATCCATCTCCCACCATCTCCATCCATCTCCCCATCATCTCCCAACGTCTCCATCCATCTCCCACCATCCCCATCCACCTCCCAACATCTCCCACCATTCCCACCCCTCTCCCCATGATCTCCCCACCATCTCCCACCATCCCCATCCCTCTCCCCACCATCTCCCACCATCCCCATCCATCTCCGCATCCATGACTCCATCTCCCAACATCTCCATCCATCTCCCCATCATCTCCCCATGTCTCCATCCATCTCCCACCATCGCCATCCATCTCCCAACATCTCCATCCATCTCCCAACATCTCCCAACGTCTCCATCCATCTCCCAACGTCTCCATCCATCTCCCAATCATCTCCCAACATCTCCATCCATCTCCCCATGTCTCCATCCATCTCCC
>NW_009953983.1:0-2348 GCF_000747805.2 Chaetura pelagica
CCCTTTTTTTGGTGCTTTGCTGCTTTTTTTTGCTCCTTTGCTGCTTTTTTTGCCTCATTTTTGGGTTGTTTTTCTGTTTTTTTTGCTTTTTTTTCCTCTTTTTTTTGGCTTCTTGGGGTTTTTTTCCTCATTTTTTGGGTTGTTCTTCGCTTTTTTTGCTTCTTTTCCTCTTTTTTGGGGCCCTTTCCCTCATGTTTTTCTTCTTTCCCTCATATTTTTACTTCTTTTCCTCATATTTTTGCTTCTTTTTCTCTTCATTTTGGGTTTTTCCCTCATTATTTTGGGTCTTTTCCCGCCTTTTTTTTGGCCTCTTTTCTCTTTTTTGGGGGTTTTTCCTCATTTTTTTGGTTCTTTTCCTCATATTTTGGGTTATTTTCCTCATTTTTCTGCTTCTTTTCCTCATTTTTTGGCTTCTTTTCCTCATATTTTTGTTTCTTTTCCTCATATTTTTGCTCCTTTTCCTCTTTTTTTTGCTTCTTTCCCTTTTTTGGGGCCTTTTTTTCCTCATATTTTTGGTTCATTTCCTGTTTTTTCCCCTCGTTTCCTGTTTTTTTGTTGGTTTTTTCCTTCCTTTTTTGCTTCTTTTCCTCTTTTATGTTGGTTTTTTCCTCACATTTTTGTTCATTTTCCTCTTTTTTTGTTGTTTTTTTCCTAATTTTTGTTAATTTTCCTCTTTTTTGTTGAGTTTTTCCTTACATTTTTGTTTATTTTCCTCTTTTTTGTTGCTTTTCCCTCATATTTATTCCCTTTTTGTTGTTTTTTTCCTCATATTTTTGTTTATTTTCCTCTTTTTTGTTGCTTTTTCCTCATATTTTTCCTTTTTTCCCCCATTTTTTGCTTCTTTTCCTCTTTTTTGATCATTTTATCCTCATTTTTTCTCCTTTTCTTCCTTTTTTCTTCCTTTTCTTTCTGTTTTTCCTGCTTTTTAGTTGCTTTTTTCCTCATTTTCATCCTTTTTAAAATCATTTTCCTCCTTTTTTTTGGTTCTTTTTCTCTTATTTTGATTTTCCCTCCTTTTATTTCCCTTTTTTTGATATTTTTTATCCTTTTTCTCTTTCTTTTCCCCTCTTTTCTGTTCCTTTTTTCCTTCTTTTTCCCTTTATTTCATTTATTTTTTTCTCCTTTTCCCCTTTTATGGTTTTTTTTTCCTCATATTTTTGTTCTTTTCCCTCTTTTTGTTTCTTTTCCACTTTTTTGTTTGGTTTCTTGGGTGGTTTTTTTTCTTTTTTTGGTTCTTTTTGTCCTTTTTTTTGCTTCTTTTTCTCATTTTTTTTCTTTTCCCTCCTTTTTTTTGTTCTTTTCCCCCTTTTTTTTGTTCTTTTCCCCCTTTTTTTTGTTCTTTTCCCCCTTTTTTTGTTTTTTTCCCCTTTTTTTTGTTCTTTTCCCTCCTTTTTTTAATCTTTTCCCCCTTTTTTTCCTTTATCCTTTATTTTTTATCAATTTCTTTCCTCTTTTTTCTCTCCCCTTTTTTTCTCTCCTTTGTTTTTTTGCTTCTTTTTCTCTTTATTTTTAACATTTCTCTCAATTTTTTGTTCCTTTTCCTCTTATTTCTATTTTTTTTCCTCTTTTTCCTTCATTTCCCCTTTTTTTGTTCTTTTCCTCCTTTTTTGTTATTTTCCCTTATTATTTTTGCTTCTTTTCCTCCTTTTTTTTTTTGTTCTTTTCCTTTTTTCTTCTCTTTTTTGTTCTTTTTTTAATTTTATTTTTCCCCTTTTTTGTTCTTTTCTTTATTTTTCCTTTTAAAATTTTTTTCTCTTTTTATTTTTCCCTTTTTTATTTTTTCCTTTTTCTTCTTTTTAATTTTTCCCTTTTATTATTTTTTTTCTCTTTTTTGTTTTTTTTCTCCTTTTTTTTGCTTCTTTTTCATTTTTTTTGTTTTTCCCCTTTTTCTTTTTTTCCTTTTTTTCCCTTTTTTCCTTTTTCTCCTTTTTTTTCTTTTTCCCTTTTATTTTTTCTCCCTTTTTTCCCTTTTTTTTCTTTATTTTCATTTTTTCCCCTTTTAATTTTTTTTTCTCTTTTTTCTTCCTTTTTTTTTCTCTTTTTATTATTTTTTTAAATCTTTTTCTCCTTTTGGGTCTTTTTTTTAATGTTTTTTTACCACTTTTCTTTTCCCGGGGGGGGTTTGGGCTCCATTTTTTGGGTTGATTTTCAATTTTCTTGTGTCTTTTGGGGTTTTTTTTCTGTTTTTTGTTGTGTTTTTTTGCTTTTTTGTGATTTTTTGTTGTTTTTTTTTGTTCTTTTTCATTTTTTACCTTTTTTGGGTTTTTTTGTTGTTGTTTTTGTTTTGTTTCTTTATTTTTTTGTATTTTTGGTGGTTTTTGTGGGGTTTTTTTGTTATTTTTGGGGGG
>NW_009953984.1:0-1146 GCF_000747805.2 Chaetura pelagica
CCCCAGCCCCACATCCACCCCCTCCAGCCCCATAGAAACATCCCCTGCCCCACAGAAAATATCCCCTGCCCCACATCCACCACTCTCTGCCCCATAGATCCCCTCCCCTGCCCCACAGATTCCACCCCTGCCCCATAGAAACCCCCCCTGCCCCACAGAAACATCTTCTGCCCCACAGATCCCATCCCTGCCCCACAGATCCCCCCCCATCCCCACATCCTCCTCCTCCAGCCATGGCAGGAGAGCCTGGTTAGTTAACTAGGACCTAGTTAAGTTAACTAGTTGTCCTCAGGTCCCTCTGGGTGGCAGGATGGGTCGTTACCTCTGGTTAGGGAGAGGACTTGGGGGCTGGTGAGTCCCTGGGAGATCACCAGGGTAACTAGTTAGTGGGTCTGGGTTACTAGTCATGGTAACTAGTCCTGTGTGGGTTAAGAGGAGCAGGTGATGGGTTGTTTGTGGTGGGTGGGTTGGACTAGTTACTAATGCTCCCTATGGAGTTAATGTTGGGGGTGGGTAATGTGGTTAAGAGGGGGTTGGTTAGGAGGGTTAGTTGGTTAAGCTGGTTTAAGGAGTGGGGTGGTGAGTAGAACCTGTGGTTGGGGTTCTAGGTGAGATTTGGGTAGTTAAGGCTGTAAAGGGGGGGTTACTATCAATGCTACTAGTAGGGCTGGACTAGATAAGAGCTGGTTAGTGTGGAGGGAGTTAGTTCTAGTATTGGATGTTTGGGTGTTAAGATGCAGGGTAACTAGTAGTGGGAGGGAGCTGGTGAGAGGGTAAAGCAGGTAGAGGTGAGTGGTTAGGTGTCCTGGTTAGTTCCCTCGCAGGGTAGTTGAAGTGGGGATGAAAACAAGTCCAATGAGGTGTCGACTAGTTAGTTCTGTGGGTGGGTAGGTTAAAATGAGCAAGGGTTGGGTTGTAATGAGGGTTGTGGTGAAGGCTGGTTTATCAGGAGAGCGGCTTGTGGGGAGGTTACTAGTATTACTAGTATTACTAGTATTGCTTGGCAAGCTGGGAATGTGAGTGTTGGGGTGAGGGGGAGGTTACTAGCATTACTAGCATTACTAGCATTACTAGGCAAGCTGGGAATGTGAGGGGGAGGGGGGAAGTTACTCTTATGATCTATGATCCCCCTGCCCCACAGATCCA
>NW_009953984.1:2877-4586 GCF_000747805.2 Chaetura pelagica
TCCCCAGCCCCTCGTGTGACAAGGTCAGGTGTGGGGCAGGAACCCGGTGCAAGATGGTGGATGGAGGTCCCAAATGTGTCCCCAAACCCTCCTGTGGCAACGTCCAGTGTGGAGAAGGGACCCAGTGCAAGATGGTCCAGGGGTGGCCCAAGTGTGTCCCAAGACCCTCGTGTAGGAACTTCCAGTGTGGACAAGGCACCCAGTGCAAGATGGTGGATGGGGGTCCCAAATGTGTCCCCAAACCATCGTGTGAGAAGGTCCAGTGTGGAGAAGGGACCCAGTGCAAGATGGTGGATGGAAACCCAAGGTGTGTCCCCAAACCATCGTGTGACAACATCCGGTGCCCCCGGGGCCACCAGTGCCGGATGGGCGGGGGGTGGCAAGGGACCCAGTGCAAGATGGTCCAGGGGTGGCCCAAGTGTGTCCCAAGACCCTCGTGTGACAACGTTAGATGTGGAGAAGGGACCCGGTGCAAGATGGTCCAGGGGCTCCCAAAATGTGTCCCCAAACCAGCGTGTGACAACGTCCAGTGTGGAGAAGGGGCCCAGTGCAAGATGGTGGATGGAAACCCAAGGTGTGTCCCCAGCCCCTCGTGTGAGAAGGTCCAGTGTGGGGCAGGGACCCGGTGCAAGATGGTCCAGGGGTGGCCCAAGTGTGTCCCAAGACCCTCGTGTGACAACGTTAGATGTGGAGAAGGGACCCGGTGCAAGATGGTCCAGGGGCTCCCAAAATGTGTCCCCAAACCAGCGTGTGACAACGTCCAGTGTGGAGAAGGGGCCCAGTGCAAGATGGTGGATGGAAACCCAAGGTGTGTCCCCAGCCCCTCGTGTGAGAAGGTCCAGTGTGGGGCAGGGACCCGGTGCAAGATGGTCCAGGGGTGGCCCAAGTGTGTCCCAAGACCCTCGTGTGACAACGTTAGATGTGGAGAAGGGACCCGGTGCAAGATGGTCCAGGGGCTCCCAAAATGTGTCCCCAAACCAGCGTGTGACAACGTCCAGTGTGGAGAAGGGGCCCAGTGCAAGATGGTGGATGGAAACCCAAGGTGTGTCCCCAGCCCCTCGTGTGAGAAGGTCCAGTGTGGGGCAGGGACCCGGTGCAAGATGGTCCAGGGGTGGCCCAAGTGTGTCCCAAGACCCTCGTGTGACAACGTTAGATGTGGAGAAGGGACCCGGTGCAAGATGGTCCAGGGGCTCCCAAAATGTGTCCCCAGCCCCTCGTGTAGGAACTTCCAATGTGGAGAAGGAACCCAGTGCCAGATGGTTGGGGGGTGGCCCAAGTGTGTCCCCAACCCCTCGTGTGACAACGTCCCATGTGGAGAAGGGACCCAGTGCAAGATGGTCCAGGGGCTCCCAAAATGTGTCCCCAGCCCCTCGTGTAGGAACTTCCAATGTGGAGGAGGAACCCAGTGCCAGATGGTTGGGGGGTGGCCCAAGTGTGTCCCCAGCCCCTCGTGTGACAACGTCCCATGTGGAGAAGGAACCCAGTGCAAGATGGTGGATGGAAACCCAAGGTGTGTCCCCAAACCCTCCTGTGACAAGGTCAGGTGTGGGGCAGGAACCCGGTGCAAGATGGTGGATGGAGGTCCCAAATGTGTCCCCAAACCCTCCTGTGACAACGTCCAGTGTGGAGAAGGGACCCAGTGCAAGATGGTGGATGGAAACCCAAGGTGTGTCCCCAGCCCCTCGTGTGACAAGGTCAGGAGTGGGGCA
>NW_009953984.1:4834-6954 GCF_000747805.2 Chaetura pelagica
GGGCTCCCAAAATGTGCCCCCAGCCCCTCGTGTAGGAACTTCCAATGTGGAGAAGGAACCCAGTGCCAGATGGTTGGGGGGTGGCCCAAGTGTGTCCCCAACCCCTCGTGTGACAACGTCCCATGTGGAGAAGGAACCCAGTGCAAGATGGTGGATGGAAACCCAAGGTGTGTCCCCAAACCCTCGTGTGACAACATCAGGTGCCCCCGGGGCCACCAGTGCCGGATGGTCGGGGGGTGGCCGAGGTGTCCCCGGGCCAGGAGGGCCCAGAGGGACGTGTCCCCAGTGCCCCCCGTGCCAGGGACCCCCTGGTGTCACCAGTGTCCCCAGGGAACCTCCTGCCAGGTGTTGGATGGGTGGCCAAGGTGTGTCCAGACCAAGATGTCCCTCAGGAGACCTTCCTGTGGGACCATCCAATGTCCCCAAGGAACCAGATGCCAGATGCTCCAGGGGTGGCCCCAGTGTGTCCATCACCCACCAACCTGCCAGGACATCCAGTGTCCCAAGGGAACCACGTGTCACATGGTGGATAATTGGCCAAGGTGTGTCCAGACCAAGATGTCCCTCAGGAGACCTTCCTGTGGGACCATCCAATGTCCCCAAGGAACCAGATGCCAGATGCTCCAGGGGTGGCCCCAGTGTGTCCATCACCCACCAACCTGCCAGGACACCCAGTGTCCCAAGGGAACCATGTGCAAGATGTTGGATGGGTGGCCAAGGTGTGTCCAGACCAAGATGACCTCAAGGCCACCATCTTGTAGTGACCTTCAGTGTCCCCAAGGAACCTCCTGCAAGATGATGGAAGGTCAACCTCGTTGTGTCCATCACCCACCCACCTGCAGTGACATCCAGTGCCAGAAGGGAACCAGGTGTCAGATGGTCAATGATTGGCCAAGGTGTGTCCAGACCAAGATGACCTCAAGGCCACCAACCTGCACTGACCTTCATTGTCCCCAAGGCACAACATGCAAGATGCTCAATGACCAACCACGCTGTGTCCATCACCCACCAACTTGTCAGGACATCCAGTGCCAGAAGGGAACCACGTGTCAGATGCTCCATGGTTGGCCAAGGTGTGTCCAAGCCAAGGTCTCCTCAAGGCCTCCGACTTGTAGTGACCTTCACTGCCCCCAGGGAACCTCCTGCCAGTTGCTGGAAGGTCAACCTCACTGTGTCCATCATCAGCCCTCCTGCCATGATGTCCAGTGTCCCAAGGGAACCTCCTGCCAGATGGTCAATGATTGGCCAAGGTGTGTCCAGACCAAGATGACCTCAAGGCCACCATCTTGTAGTGACCTTCAGTGTCCCCAAGGAACCTCCTGCAAGATGATGGAAGGTCAACCTCGCTGTGTCCATCACCCCCCGACCTGCCAGGACACCCAGTGTCCCCAGGGCACCTCCTGTCAGATGCTCCATGGTTGGCCAAGATGTGCCCAGAAAAAGGTCTCCTCAAGACCACCGACCTGTCGTGATGTTCATTGTCCCCAGGGAACGTCCTGCCAGATGTTGGATGGGTGGCCAAGGTGTGTCCAAGCCAAGACCTCCATCAGGAGACCTTCCTGTGGGACCATCCAGTGTCCCCAGGGAACCAGATGCCAGATGGTCAATGATTGGCCAAGGTGTGTCCAGACCAAGATGGCCTCAAGGCCTCCGACCTGCAGTGACCTTCAGTGTCCCCAGGGAACCTCCTGCAAGATGATGGAAGGTCAACCTCGTTGTGTCCATCACCCACCCACCTGCAGTGACATCCAGTGCCAGAAGGGAACCAGGTGTCAGATGGTCAATGATTGGCCAAGGTGTGTCCAGACCAAGATGACCTCAAGGCCACCAACCTGCACTGACCTCCATTGTCCCCAAGGCACAACATGCAAGATGCTCAATGACCAACCACACTGTGTCCATCACCCACCAACTTGTCAGGACATCCAGTGCCAGAAGGGAACGTCCTGCCAGATGTTGGATGGGTGGCCAAGGTGTGTCCAGACCAAGATGACCTCAAGGCCACCAACCTGCACTGACCTCCATTGTCCCCAAGGCACAACATGCAAGATGCTCAATGACCAACCACACTGTGTCCATCACCCACCAACTTGTCAGGACATCCAGTGCCAGAAGGGAAC
>NW_009953984.1:7418-8997 GCF_000747805.2 Chaetura pelagica
CCCTCGCTGTGTCCATCCCCCACCCACCTGCCAGGACATCCAGTGTCCCCAGGGAACCACGTGTCACATGGTGGATAATTGGCCAAGGTGTGTCCAAGCCAAGACCTCCCTCAGGAGACCTTCCTGTAGTGACATCCAGTGTCCCAAGGGATCCACGTGTCATCTGGTCAATGATTGGCCAAGGTGTGTCCAAACCAAGGTGCCCTCAAGGCCTCCAACCTGCAGTGACCTTCAGTGTCCCCAGGGAACCTCCTGCAAGATGCTGGATGCCCAACCTCGCTGTGTCCATCACCCCCCAACCTGTGATGAAATCCAGTGCCAGAAGGGAACGTCCTGCCAGGTGTTGGATGGGTGGCCAAGGTGTGTCCAGACCAAGGTCTCCTCAAGACCAGTGACCTGCAGTGACTTTCAGTGTCCTCAAGGGACCACATGTAACATGATGGAAGGTCAACCTCGCTGTGTCCATCACCCACCCACCTGCCAGGACATCCAGTGCCCCAAGGGAACCTCCTGTCAGATGGTCAATGATTGGCCAAGGTGTGTCCAAGCCAAGACCTCCATCAGGAGACCTTCCTGCAGTGACCTTCACTGCCCCCAGGGAACCTCCTGCAAGATGCTCCAGGGGTGGCCCCGGTGTGTCCATCACCCACCGACCTGCAGTGACCTTCAGTGTCCCCAAGGAACCTCCTGTACAATAGTAGAAGGTCAACCTCGTTGTGTCCATCACCCACCCACCTGCCAGGACACCCAGTGTCCCAAGGGAACCACGTGTCACATGGTTGATAATTGGCCAAGGTGTGTCCAAGCCAAGACCTCCCTCAGGAGACCTTCCTGTAGTGACATCCAGTGTCCCAAGGGATCCACGTGTCATCTGGTCAATGATTGGCCAAGGTGTGTCCAAACCAAGGTGCCCTCAAGGCCTCCAACCTGCAGTGACCTTCAGTGTCCCCAGGGAACCTCCTGCAAGATGCTGGATGCCCAACCTCGCTGTGTCCATCACCCCCCAACCTGTGATGAAATCCAGTGCCAGAAGGGAACGTCCTGCCAGGTGTTGGATGGGTGGCCAAGGTGTGTCCAGACCAAGGTCTCCTCAAGACCAGTGACCTGCAGTGACTTTCAGTGTCCTCAAGGGACCACATGTAACATGATGGAAGGTCAACCTCGCTGTGTCCATCACCCACCCACCTGCCAGGACATCCAGTGCCCCAAGGGAACCTCCTGAGGTGTGTCCAAACCAAGACCTCCCTCAGGAGACCTTCCTGTAGTGACATCCAGTGTCCCAAGGGAACCTCCTGCAAGATGCTCCATGGTTGGCCAAGGTGTGTCCAAGCCAAGATGTCCCTCGGGAGACCTTCCTGCAGTGACCTTCACTGTCCCCAGGGAACCACGTGTCACCTGGTCACTGGGTGGCCAAGGTGTGTCCAGACCAAGGTGCCCTCAAAGCCACCGACCTGCAGTGACCTTCAGTGTCCCCAGGGAACCTCCTGCACGATGATGGAAGGTGAACCTCGCTGTGTCCATCACCCACCCCCCTGCCAGGACACCCAGTGTCCCCAGGGCACCTCCTGCAGGGTGACCC
>NW_009953984.1:9156-11226 GCF_000747805.2 Chaetura pelagica
CCCGGGCCCTGCCCGGCCGGGACCTCCTGCCGGCGCCGGGGGGGGTGGCTCACCTGTGTCCCCAGGAGGCCCCTGTGCTCCCAGGTCACCTGTCCCCCCGGGAACACCTGCCGGCAGGTGGGGGAGGGGCCCACCTGTGTCCCCACGAGACCCTCGTGCTCCCAGGTGACCTGTTCCCCCGGGAACACCTGCCAGATGCTGGAGGACTGGCCCAGGTGTGTCCCCACCTGCAAGGACATGGGATGTCCCCCTGGATCCACCTGTCAGGTGGTGGGAACCACCCCCAGGTGTGTCCCCACCAGCTCCACCTGCAAAGACATGGAATGTCCACCTGGATCAAGGTGCCAGATGATGGAAAACACCCCCAGGTGTGTCCCCACCAACCCAACGTGCCAAGACATGCCACCAACCCAACGTGCCAGGACATGGAATGTCCTCCTGGATCCACGTGCCAGATGGTGGGAACCTCCCCCAGATGTGTCCCCATCACCCCAACGTGCCAGGACATGGAATGTCCCCCTGGATCAAGGTGCCAGATGGTGGGAAACAACCCCAGGTGTGTCCCCATCACCCCAACATGCCAAGACATGGAATGTCCCAAGGAAACGAGGTGCCAGATGGTGGAAAACACCCCCAGGTGTGTCCCCATCACCCCATCATGCAAAGACCATCGTTGTCCCCCTGGATCCACGTGCCAGGTGGTGGAAAACACCCCCAGATGTGTCCCCAACACCCCAACATGCAATGACGTGGAATGTCCACCTGGAACGAGGTGCCAGATTGTGGGAACCTCCCCCAGATGTGTCCCCATCACCCCATCATGCAAAGACCATCGTTGTCCCCCTGGATCCACGTGCCAGATGTTGGGAACCACCCCCAGATGTGTCCCCACCAACCCAACATGTAATGACATGGAATGTCCCAAGGAAACGAGGTGCCAGATGGTGGGAACCTCCCCCAGGTGTGTCCCCACCAACCCAACGTGCCAAGACATGGAATGTCCCCCTGGATCCACGTGCCAGATGTTGGGAACATCTCCCAGATGTGTCCCAAACAACCCCACCTGCAAGGACATGGAATGTCCCCCTGGATCCACCTGTCAGGTGGTGGGAACCACCCCCAGGTGTGTCCCCATCACCCCAACGTGCCAGGACATGGAATGTCCACCCGGATCCACGTGCCAGATGTTGGGAACATCTCCCAGATGTGTCCCCATCACCCCAACGTGCCAAGACATGGAATGTCCACCCGGATCCACGTGCCAGATGTTGGGAACATCTCCCAGATGTGTCCCCATCACCCCAACGTGCCAAGACATGGAATGTCCACCCGGATCCACGTGCCAGATGTTGGGAACATCTCCCAGATGTGTCCCCATCACCCCAACGTGCCAGGACACGGGTTGTCCCCCCGGAACGAGGTGCCAGATGTTGGGGACCTCCCCCAGATGTGTCCCCACCCCCCTCAGCTGCCACCTCTGGCCCCCCCGGCGCCTTCGGGCCTTCGACGGCCGGACCCTCCTGCTGGGGGGGAGGGGTCCCCACCTCCTGCTCAGCACCTGCGCCCCCCAGTTGCCCTCCCTGCAGGTGATACTGGGGGGACTGGTGGGCGAGGGGCCCGAGGCCACCTTGGGTCACGTGACTCTGCGCGGGGACGACTTCGAGCTGGTTCTGGTGCCCGGGGAGGACGACGTGGTCAGGGTGAGACTGGGGGGGACCCAGGCGTCCGGGGCGGCCCACACCCTCCCAGTCCCCTTACTGGGAGGAGGACCCCACTGACCAGGTGTCCCACACCCTCCCAGTCCCCATACTGGGAGGGGAAACCAGGTGTCCAGGGCCTCCCACACCCTCCCAGTCCCCTTACTGGGAGGAGGACCCCACTGACCAGGTGTCCCACACCCTCCCAGTCCCCATACTGGGAGGGGAAACCAGGTGTCCAGGGCCTCCCACACCCTCCCAGTCCCCTTACTGGGAGGAGGACCCCACTGACCAGGTGTCCCACACCCTCCCAGTCCCCATACTGGGAGGGGAAACCAGGTGTCCAGGGCCTCCCACACCCTCCCAGTCCCCT
>NW_009953985.1:0-620 GCF_000747805.2 Chaetura pelagica
CATCTCCCACCCCCCTGCTCCCCTGCCCCGGGACTCACCCTCGCTCTTCTCCTCGCAGTCCTCGGTGAAGCTGAAGCTGATCTGTGCCCAGGTGCTGCGGGACCTGCTGGGGGAGGCCATGGAGGTGAGAGGGGGGCTCGGCAACCCCGGCGTCAAGTGCGGGGAGCGTTGGGGTTCGGAGCCTCCGGGCGGGTCCGCGGGGCCGCTCCTGACGGCTCCGCTCCCGCAGTACGAGAAGATCCTGAAGCTCACCTCGGATGCCAAGTTGGGTGAGCAGCGCCCCAGCCCCGGCGGGGCCCCCCGCGACGGGCAGCCCGTCGCACCCCCCCTCCGCCCCCCCTCGGGCAGAGTCGGGGGATGTGAAAGCCACCATCGCCGTCCTGGGCTTCATCCTCTCCAGCGCTGCCAAGCACAGCGTGGACAGCGAGTCCCTCTCCAGCGAGCTGCAGCAGCTGGGGCTGCCTAGAGGTGGGGAGACCCTCGGGGTGCCCCCTTCCTCACGGCCAGGCCCGGCGCCGGCCGTGCTGCCCCCCATCCCCTCCCTGTGCCCCGGGGGGCTGCCGGGGGGGGTTTGGCAGCGGCGGAGCCGGGGCGATGGGCTGGGTCTCTGGTCTGGGCCC
>NW_009953985.1:3048-9979 GCF_000747805.2 Chaetura pelagica
CCCAAGCTTACCGCATCTCCGCCGTTTCCCGGGGGAAGGAGCTGCGGCTGCGCTTGGCTCCGCTGGATCCCGGCTCCCCGCAGGACCTGGTGTTCCGTTTCGGGATGTCGGGCTCGTTCCGGCTGTGCCCCGCAGCCCACCTGCCCCGCCACGCACACCTGCGCTTCCTGACCCGCGGCTGCCCCCCGCAAGCCCTTTGCTTCGTGGATGCCCGGCGCTTCGGGTCCTGGCGGCTGGGGGATGCCTGGCAGCCCGAGCGAGGGCCCTGCGTCCTCTCCGAGTACCTGGCCTTCAGGTGAGCCCGGTCCCACCGCCCGGCCCCGGGGGAAGGGGCCTCCCCTGGTTCGGCTGCTCATCCCACACGTCTCCCCTGCAGGGAGAACGTGCTGAAGAACCTGGACGACAAGGCTTTTGACAAGCCCATCTGCGAGGCCCTCTTGAACCAGAAGTTTTTCAACGGAATCGGGAATTACCTGCGGGCTGAGATCCTGTACAGGTGAGGTGGGCTGAGCACCCGCTCACCTGCCCCCGGGGAGGTTTGGTCTCCCAAGAGCTTGGTGACTCCTGGGTCTGATAAGAGATGGGAAAGTGCCAGAACCAAGTGGTCAGGCTTGTGTGTAACAGGTGGACTCTCTCAGGTTGAAGATCCCCCCCTTTGAAAAGGCTCGGACTGTGCTGGAGGCCCTGAAGGAGCAGGAGCAGGAGAGGAGGAAGAAGGTGGGGAACAGCTGGTGCTTTTGCAGCCTCAGAAAAGGGGCAGGTTTCCAGACAGACCCATAGCAGGGATTGCTTTGCCTGTGGTCCTGCAGGATGTTTAGGAAGCTCCCTGGGGTCCTGAGAGCCTCTTTTGCTGGACTGAGCTGAGTTTTCTGGCTGAGGGGTTCAGTCTGTGACCACCCCCCAGCCTGGGCACAGAGCTGCCTTGCTCTGGCTCTGCTTTGGGCTTAGCTGGGTGCAAAGATCTGCTTCAGCTCTGCTGTTTGGGGCATGTTTCAGCTGTTTGGGGCATGTTTCAGCTGTTTGGGGCATGTTCCAGCCCAGGGTTCAGGGCTGCTTTCAGTTCACGTTTGATTCCTCGCTCTGATGGGGCAGAACATCCTCACGAGGCCCTGGCAGGGCTCCCCCAGCCTCTGCCCACCCCGCTGTCAGGCTGGTTTCGAGCCTTTTCCAAACTCAACAGCAAGCATTTTCCCTTCACAACTGCAAGGCTTGCTGCCTGGGATCTTTTTCCTCATGCACATTCCTGCCCCTTGGCCACGAGCACCCGTGTCCGAGCACGCCTGCCCCTCCAGCAGCAGCAGTTGGGTAACCTCACGTGTCCCCTTCACACCTGGCTGGGCTGAGGAGCTGTGGCAGCTCCCTGGGCCGGTGCCTGGCAGCCCTCAGGAAGCTGCTGGGTATGTTTGGGGTGGGTAAAGAGGAAGGGGCGAAGGCAACAAACCCCTTCAGATCTCTAGGGAAAGGCTGCAGCAGAGCCCACGGTGGAGCTTGTGGCCTGGGGGGAGAGGAAGTGGCTGTTTTAAAGAAGCTTGAAAACAAATGGCCAGGAGCACCCGTGTCCGAGCACGCCTGCCCCTCCAGCAGCAGCAGTTGGGTAACCTCACGTGTCCCCTTCACACCTGGCTGGGCTGAGGAGCTGTGGCAGCTCCCTGGGCCGGTGCCTGGCAGCCCTCAGGAAGCTGCTGGGTATGTTTGGGGTGGGTAAAGAGGAAGGGGCGAAGGCAACAAACCCCTTCAGATCTCTAGGGAAAGGCTGCAGCAGAGCCCACGGTGGAGCTTGTGGCCTGGGGGGAGAGGAAGTGGCTGTTTTAAAGAAGCTTGAAAACAAAAAAACAAAAACACAAACCCGTGAAGCCTGAGGGCTGTTTTGTTGTTTGTATTCCTGTGTGCTGCCCCTCTGTCACATCTTGGTAGCTGTGGGGCAGGTGCTAATGCACAGCTCAGAGCCCAGAGTGGCGCGGCGGGGCGCTCGGTCGGCAGTTCATCTTTGGGTGGGCACGAGGAGATGGGGGGATTTGCCTGCTGTTGGGGAAGAGGGATCCCCACGAGGCTGGGGTGGCTGACAGGGAACTCCCCTTCTCCACCCCTGCAGAATCCTTCCCTGACCTTGAGCAAGAAGCTGAAGCTGAAGCGGGAGCAGCCGGATCTCCTGGAGCTGTGCCACACCGTGCCCATGGAGGTGGTCGCGGCGGGTGAGGCGACAGGATGGGGGAGCTGGGGACAGGGGCAGTTCCCAGCAGCAGGCACCCTGACACCTGCTTCTTCTCTATCCCCGTCCTCTCCCTCTCTCTGCCTTCCCAGAGAAAAATCTCCTGGAGCCAGACCACTCGGATAACTACGCTGCTTTCCAGAGCTGGCTGCAGTGCTACTTGGTGCCCGGCATGAGCTCCCTGCGCGACCGCAACGGCAGGACCATCTGGTTCCAGGTAGGAGTCTGGGGTCACTGCCCCCCAACCACTCCTCTGAAGGGACACCGGGCCCACATTCTGCTTCCTGAGGCCTTCCAGCATTGCACTGTGCCTCTGGGGATCTCCCTCTCCCCCAGACTGCTGTGATAAGGACCCTCCATGCAGTGGCCAGCCTGGAGCAGAGCAGCTGATTGCAGGACCAGGGGGCTCAGGTGGTCTGGCAGCTGTTCCTCCCTCCTGTGCCCCATTCCCGGGTGAGGCACCACGGTGGGGCCTTGCAGAAGGAGAAGGGGCTGACCAGAGAGTCCCCAGACCAGAGCAAGTCTGACTCCCCCTGCTTCCCAGGGAAATGTGGCCATTTCCCTGGCACTGTCTTGGCTGCAGGGTGGAGAAGGGGCCTGGATTCTGCTGCTGCTGCCTGCAGAATGGCTGTGCCCCACTCCATGCTCTGTCCCTTCCTTGCAGGGAGAGCCTGGCCCCATGGCTCCTAAAGGTGAGTGTCCACTCTCCTCCCCACCAGACCTGCTCTGTCTCTGGCAGGGCTGGAGCCTGGGAAGCCCAGAGGCAAAGGCAGGAGCAAAGCCTCTCTCCCTGGGACACTGTGCTGGTCACACTGGGGGGCAGAACCTGCTGTCTCCAAGGCTTGCTTACCAGCACACCCACCTGCCTGGGCACAGCCATGGCACCCACAGGGTGCTCCTTCCAGGCCAGCACCTAAGTCCCCTTCCTCACCACTGGGCTGGGAGCTGGAGGGTGTTCCCTCCTGCACTGAGCAATCTTTTGGCAGGGGTGGAAATCTGGTGGGAGGGCTGGGGGAGAGGAGCCCCCTCAAGCCATTCCTCCACCTCAGTGCCAGTTCCCCAGTTGCTCAGCTCACACAGCAGCCAGGACAGTGTCCCTGCAAGGTCGCTGTGCCACAGTCTGTCCCCAGAGGTGCTCTGTGCCCCATCCCCACCTCACCTGGGCACATCTCCTCACGCAGGGCAGGCGTCCCGCGGGAAGCGCGCTCAGCTGAAGGCAGACCCCGAGGCTCAGGCCCCCAAGGTAAGAACCTTTGTGGTTGTTGCAGCTCCTGCTGGGTTTAGTGGCTGGTCCTGTTCCCTGTGCCCTGCTCTGGCTGCTCCCCACTTCATGGTGGAGCTCCTACTTGGAGTTTCTTGGCAGCCAGCTGGCCAAGCACACTTCTGCTGCTAAGCTCTGCCTGTCACCTCCACCCAGGTCACCCCACGTGCCTCAAAACGGCCTCCGAGGGCTGCAGCGAAGCCCCCAAAGCCAGCCAAGGAGGAAGAAGAGCAGGAAGAGGTGGCTGAGGGGCCGAGGAAGGGACGTGCCCGTGGGAAGAGGAGGAAAGCAAGTGCTGCTCCAGCCCCCTCGGAGCCCGAGGCAGCCGGAAGGCGCCGAATGTCTACGCGCAGGGGCAGAGGTGAGGCTGGAGGTCCCTGCATCTTCCAGACAGGCTGTGGGAGCACCTCCTCTTCTCAGGGAGACTGAGGGGGTGGCCAAGGGCAGGAGAGGGGCCAGGGGGGGCAGAAGCAGCCCCCTCACCCTCACCCTCTGCCTTCTTTCTCTCCCTGTTCTCCAGGCGCAGCCCCTGCCGTGTGAGCGCCGCGCTGCCCTCCTGCCCAGGGGCTGGGGGAGGCCTGGGGGGGTTTGCCTGGGGCTGGGGTCAGTGCTGGGGAGAAATGGGGCTGATCTGGGGAGAAACGGGGCTGCTCTGGGTCTTGTGCTCACCCCCCCTCGCTACCGCTGCACCCTGCCAGTGTGGAAAGAGATTTGGGGCTTGGTGATGGGGTCGGTTTATCCAGCATCCTCCTGCTGTCCCCAGGCTCCTGAGGAGGGGGGGAAAAGGGCCACAGACCACACGTGGTGCTGGGTTCTGATCCTTTCCCTCTGCCTAAAAGTGGATTCCCTCTTCCTTCCCCCTCTTCCCCTTTCTGGCTTCTGCCTGGATCACTCTTTTTAGCTGACTAATAAAGTATTTTGTGTAGAAAAGACCCTGCATGCTTTTTCTGCTAAGGGTAACATCCCCCCTGGGCAGCCTCTTCCCTAGATGGGCTGGAACAGACTCCCCCTTCCACCTTACCCCCCAAAAAACCAAAAGGTAAGTTCTGCCCCCCCCTGCCAGGAGCAAGATGCTGCTGAGGGGGACACTAAGAGAGCAGCAGCTACAGCAGAGCCCCTGATAGGAGGCAGATCAGTGCAGTTACCTGGAAATCGGTTAGAAAAAAAGAAGCTAGAGCTGTTTTTCATGTCATTCTCTTGATTTATGGTCCACTTCTGCAAGAGCAGTGCAAGACGCAGGGGAAGGGAGAGGGAAAGGACTGCAATGTGTCTTTACACTCCCTGATGGAGTGTGGAGAAGATGGGAGGCCAAGACCCTGTGGGAAGAAAGCTGCTGCTCCCCAACCCCTGGAGCAGGGTCTGTGGCGGGGGGGACAGCCAGCCTGCCCCACAACCTTAGCCCTGCTTCAGCTGGCTGGGGCTCACTCAGCCCCTCCATCAGGCTGAGGACAACTCTCCTCCTTTCCTGAAGAAGGTGCTTGTTCAAGAGCTCTGCTCTCCCAGGGCTGTGGGGGGCAAGGGGGAGACTGGCCTTCCCTGCACCCACTGCCTCCTGGCACAGCTCTTGGGATGGGGGAAGCCTCAGGCTTGTGATGTGGGGGGTCCAGGTGTTGCTGCCACCCCAGGGTGTCACAGCTTCAAGACCAAGAGGACGGAGAGCAGCTGGAAGGGGGTGAAGGACAAGGGCACCCCCCGGGGCTCCAGCCGCAGGCGCCCTCCGGCCAGCGGCCGCTCCAGGAGGTCACAGCTGGGAGGAGAAAGCAGCAGGTGAGGCTGAAGGGTTTGGGTCCCTCCATCCCCACAGTCACCCAGCCCTCCAGTCCGGACTTACAGCATGGCCTCCTTCACGGGGAGGGAAGTCTGGAGCCAGGCCACGGCCGTGCTGCCGTGCGCCTCGTACAGCCGGGCCACCACGGCTGCGGGGTTGTCCTCAGCCTTTGGGGACAGCACGGGCAAGTGAGGCAGGGACATCCACACCTACAGCTGCCCTACATCTACACCTACAGCTGCCCTACAGGGCTGAGGAAACCCTGCTTAACAACGACAGATTATCCTTCTCTGCTCTGCCCTGGTGAGGCCGCATCTGGAGCACTGGGTCCAGTTCTGGGCTTCCCAGTTCAGGAAGGATAAGGAGCTACTGGGAGAGTCCAGCACAGGCCACAAAGATGCTGAGGGGACTGGAGCATCTGCCCTGGCAGGAAAGGCTGGGAGAGCTGGGGCTGTTCAGCCTGGAGAGGAGGAGGCTGAGGGGGGATCTCATCTGTGCTGATCAGTATCTCCAGGGGGTGTCAGGAGGATGGGGCCAGGCCCTTCTCAGCAGTGCCCAGGGACAGGACAAGGGGCAATGGGCACAAGCTGGAGCACAGGAGGGTCAAGCTAAACATAAGGAAAAGACTGTGAGGGAAGTGACAGGCTGCCCAGAGAGGCTGTGGAGTCTCCTCTGGAGACATTCCAAACCCATTTGGATGCGTTCCTGTGGGATCTATTGTAGGTGATCCTGCTCTAGCAGGGAGGTTGGACTGGATGGATCTTCAGAGGTCCCTTCCAACTCCCACCACCCTGTAACCTGTCTGCAGCTCCCCAGTTCAGCTGGGGGACTCACCTGCTTGACAGCCTCCAGCACCACTGCAGCCGAGCTGACGGAAAAGGCGCTCCAGGGCGGGCACTGGGCAGCGCCGGCTGGGACCGCGTGCAGGGGGAAATTCAAGCTGTAGGCACGTTGGATCACCCCAGCATCCTGGAAGGAACCTGCAACACAAGTCCTAGCCAGCCTCCAGCCAGGCACAGCCGTGCTCACCCCAAGGCTCCCTGCAGCACCCCCCACCCTGCGTGTCCCCCCCAGGAGCCAGCTCTGCCCGTCACCCACCCTGGTGAGGCATCACGGCGTAGGTGAACTGGTGGTGCCCAATGTCTGCTGTGGCATCAGGGGACTTGGGTGCTCTCAGCCTAAGGCAACAGAAGGTAGGTGAGACCTTCTGCCAGCCCAAGCCTGACATTCTCCCTCTGCTACCCACTCAACTGCCTTCCCCTGCCACTATGAGACCGTGCCCTGAGGTGGGAGCCAAAATGCTGCTGGTTCCTGAGACCCTGGGCAAGGTGTCTCAGAAGCTAAAATCAACCTTTGAAGGGTGTTTTCCTGTGAAACTTGTGCCTGACAGAGTCCAGTTGAAACATGCATCCAAATCATTGCCTCTCCTTAAGCCTCCCCTCCTGGGGGATGTTTTGGCCAGCAAAGGAAAAACTACCTGGTGCAAACGTGGATCTGATCCCTCCTGAACTACCTGAGCACAACTGACGGGAACTGCGTTATCTTAGCCAATCGCAATGGCCAGCCAGCCTCTTGGACTAACACCAGGCCACTTCCTTCTTAACTATGATTAATTTAGGAGCAGGTGCTGCCTGGACTTCCCCAGAGCCAGCCCAGCTGTGTCCCCCCACTCACAGCGAGAGGCTGAGCAGGT
>NW_009953985.1:10016-18516 GCF_000747805.2 Chaetura pelagica
GCCCCGACGCGTTGCTCGGAGAGCTCCAGCCACTTGTGAGCCCACACCTGCAGGAGGGACCAAGGGCCACCCACCTCATGGAGCTGCTGCTGCTGGGGAGCAAAGGCAGCCCCAGCTGGGGGGGGAGCAGAGCAGTGTGCCCCTCACCTCGAAGCGGGCCCAGTCCCAGGACGTGTTCCAGTGCGTGGGTCGCTGGAGGTGCCCAAACTGGATCTCGTAGGTGGCATTTGGGCTCCGGACCTGCACGGGGAACTCCACCTTCAGGAACTTGTGAGCCTCCTTCCACTCAACCTAAATGTGGTAGCAGAACATGACTGTCACAGGGGGGTTTGAGAAGCTGGTCACACTCCAGCCAGACCAGGTACCAAAAAGAGCCTGAACACAGATGAACTGGTGGGTCTCTCCCCCACCCTCACCCTCAGGAGCCCCACCCTTGGGCTGTCTTCCCCTAAGACAGAGGAGGACAGACAGTGGGGGGGCTCCAGGGGAGGAAACAGGTGATGTTCAGCTCTCCAGGGCCCTGCCTGAGCAGCAGGGATGTCTGTAGGGCGCAGCAGCCACCGGCCAAACCTGGGTCAGGAAGCGCAGGAACGGGCACGTGGCATCCAGGATGATCTCCTGGGTTAAGGTGCTGCTTTCCCCAACCTGCAGGGAGAAGCTGGCACTGCCCCGCAGGCCCCCAGCCAGGGTGATCTCCAGGGGCTTCAGCAGCCCTGTCACTGGCTTCCTAGGGAAAGGGATGAAGGCAGAGCTGGTAGGTCCAGGCTCCCAAACCCTAGTCCAACCTCCCACACAGCAGGCACCCGTGTCTCTGGAGGGAATGCTCTGTGACAGCTTTTCTTACAGCTGGGACTGGGGAAGGACTGGGGAGGGAGGCAAGAACCCCAGGGCACAGCCAAAACCCAAGTGCTGCATGCACTGCTCCACTACCTGGTTTCCAAGTGATAATCCATCACATCCCAAGCATCCCAGTACAGGGGAACGTCATCAAAGAGTGCAAACTGGTTGGCACAGCAGCCATCTGGGACTGACTCTCTGGAATTGATGGGAAAAGAAGAAACAGCAGCCTAAGAACTGGCAGTGGTGAGGGGCTGGCAGTGAGAAGACCTGGGAGAGGAGTGAGGAGGCTGGTTCCAGGTGAGACACACACCTCTGGGAGCCCAGCAGTCGGAGGGAGGTCAGGCGCCCCATGGCATCCAGGCAGGCTGCAATCACCCCGTTCTCCATGGTGATGGAGCCATCCTCCTGGGGTGTGGGGAGGACAGAAACCTTTGAGGGGGGTGCCCAGCACCCCGGCTGCAAACCCAGGGTGTGGCCTTGCTGGGTGCTGGATTCCCTCCCTCTCTCCCCCCTCAGCCTCTGACGGAGGGGACACCGACCTGAGGACAAGTGCTGTTGTGCTCACCTGTTTCCTCACTGCCACAGGCTGGGGGGGCAGCAGTGGCTCCCTCACTATCACGTAGCCCATGCTGGGGACTGTCACCAGAGCTGGAAAGCAAAGAGGTTCTCTTCCAACATCTAACCCTAACTCACACTGGGCTGCCCTGCTGCTCTCACGTCACACCCACCCACCTCCCTTTGCACCCTCCTTCTTCACCCACAGTTCAGAGACAACTTGAAGCACCAGCAGTCCCAAGAAGTTCTGGCCCTGAGTCAGACATACCTAAAGCCTCTGCTCCAGCTGGCCCAGGCCTGGAGATCACCTCGGTGCGTTCCCAGGGCAAAGTGTTCAACACGAGGGTGCTCTGGGTGCTCCCTGCCCCGGGCTGCAGCAGCTCCTGGCACAGGGACTGCACAGCCTCCTCCTGCAGCTCAGCCCCAGCCCTGCGGATCTCTGAGCCACAGAAAGGACCTGGCCAGGTCACTTCTCACAGCCCAGCCAGTTCCTGGCACTCTCGTGCACTGTACACACATTTCAGCTACTTCCAAGCTACAATTACCAATTATCATTGCTATGAATTACTGTTACCTATTAGTAAGCCATGGAAGTTTATCATCACTCTTTGTTAGCATTGTTATGACAAGATTACAAGGAGCTAAGCCAGCTCAGCTGGAAAACTGGAGCTATCACAAGGAAAGCTACTGGCAGGGCTGGAGCAAACTCCAGCTCCCCCATTTTCCAGGGTCTGTCCTGGCCACACCAGCAGAGAAGTCAAGAACTTGTGTTGCTTTTTAAGCCCTTGGCTCCCTTGCCAATTCGCTGTGGAGTTAACACTCTCACAGACACATCTCTGCACAGGTTTGACCCACAGCTCCTGGCAGTCCAGGCCTGAACCCTCTGCAGCCCCAGCAGGGGCTCAGTGTGTTCCAGCAGCCAAGCACCCTCCTACCCACCTGCATAGTATTCCAGGGCATCCTCAACCACCTGCTGGATACAGCTGCCTGGCAGAACATCATGGAACTGGTTGAGCAGCAATAACCTGAAAGGGAACAGAAACCAGGTGAAGAAGCAGAGGAGAGCACCAGAATTGTCCTGCCAGGCCCAAGAGGGACAGACTTCACTGCTTTTCCCACAGCACCCTTTAAATCCCTTTGATTTAGGACTTCCCAACTGTCATCTCATCAACTTGCAGCCATGAAGATTTAAGAGCCAATTTTTTTTTTAATCCCTTGGGGCTACCAGATCTGTTATGGCCCAAGTTTGGACAAATCCAACCTGGTAAGGAAGAAATTTAGGTCAGAAATGAAGTTTCCAGCCCACAGAGCCCTTTGAAGTTCAGTCTGACTGGTCCAAGCTCATTTGAGTGCACTGATACCAAGGATGCTCAGGCAGGGAGAAGGAGCTGTTGGGGATGGGAAGTGGTGTTCCAGGAGCAGCAGCTGTCCCAGCACTCACCTCCAGAGGTGCTGCAGCTGGCTGGCAGGATACTGGAATGTTCCCCCCCGTGCCACAGCCAAGGTGCTCAGCACTTCCACGTCGTGGAGTATTCGCTCACACTCCCGATTGCCCTTCTTTATCTGGGGTCACAGCAAGGGGAGAAGGAAGATCCTTAGGAAATGGGTCTGCTAGGAGAGGGTCTCTCCCACGAGCAGCCCAAGCACTGCTCCAGAGCAGGAAGGTTGGTGCCAGGAGTTTATCATTCCCAGAGAATTATTTTTGAACAGAATGGTTTGGGTTGGAAGGGACCTTAAAGATCATCTGGTTGCAACCCCCCTGCATGGGCAGGGACACTGGACCAGGTTGCTCAGAGCCCCAGATCAAACTGAAATTCCCAGCACAGGACACAGACTCCCCTGTCTCAGCTCTCACCTTCCTCCCCTTCTTCTACCTCTTGACCCAAGCTCTGCAACTACCTGCTGAAGTGAAGGATGCAGCAGCTACTGACCAAGCTCCCACATCCAGGCTTCCTTCTCCCCCCCACCCCCTTTGAAGAAAGTCTGTCAGCAGATCTGCCTTTTGGAGTCCTGCCTACCAGGTGGATCTCACTGCTGAGACCCAAAGGGCACTGCCCAAACCCTGGAGCAGTGGGGAAGAGACTGAGAGTGGCCTGTCCCCCCACCCTGTGCACAGTCACCTGGGCCTGGGTGGTGTAGGTGCCGTTGTGCAGCTCCAGGAAGAGCTCTCCCACCCAGGTGCAGAGCTGGGAGGACTCCTTCTCCAGGACAGAGAAGAGCTGGTCAGGAGTGGAGAGCTGAACCCTGTGGGAGATGCCAAAACAGCCCTGAGCCAGGGGAGGAGCCCATGATGTTGCCATGAGCAGGCAGGAGAAGCCTCAGAAACCCCAGCACAACCACACACCCCCCACTCCCCCCTCTCTCCCACTCTGTACTGCTCTCTCTGCCATGGGGACAGGGACATTCTCCAGGCAGGGACAGGCTGCTGGGCTGGTCACTCACCCCACAGCTCAGCTGAGGGTTCCTGAGCAGTCAGAGGCCACCCCATGTGCCTGCTCCTACAGCCCTTGACACTGGGAGGCTCTGTCTCCCCAACACTCCTTCCTGCTTGCCCTCCTTGGCACACCCTTTCCTTGGGCAGCCCAGCTCACAGCCAAGTGCTCCCAGAAGGAGGGAGGAAGGGACCTCTCCTCTCACCTTGGCAGCCCATCTGTGTCCCTCATTCTTTTCATCCTGTCCAGCATCTTCTGCGTGGGGCCCCCTCCTCCATCTCCAAAGCCAAAGAGGAAGGCACTGTGGTTCACACGTCCTTTGTCCTTGTTGTTCTTCACCGTTTTCAGCATCTGGAGGGGAATTTTGGGTGGCTGCAATCCCCTGGTGCCCAACCCCAGCTCCCACAGCTCCTCACAAAAAAGCCAGGTAAGCCTTTGGGGTGCAAAGCTCAGCCCTGTCCCTTTTCCCCACCCCCAAACTGCCAAAATCAGGCACGGACCCATCCCCGAGGCAGGTCACCCCAGCAGCCCACCCAGCAATGCTGCCAGCTGTCCCACTCCCTTCCCAGGCTGTGCCCTCTCCTAGGAGCCAGGGATCTGGCCCTGAGGGGCTGGCACTGCAGTATCACAGGCTCATTCTGGTTGGAAAAGACCCTCAAGATCATCGAGTCCAACCACTGCCCTAACTCTGCAGTGTCCATCCCTAAACCCTGTCCCCTGGCACCACATCTCTCTGGTTAGATGTCTCCAGGGATGGTGGCTCAATTGCCTCCTCAGACAGCCTGGATCACCCAGTCCAACTCCTGCCCCTGCAGGTCTGGTAACCTCACTCACCTCCTCCACTCGCCCCTGCATCCCATAGGAGTCACCAGGAGGGAAATGGGTCAGGACTCGGGAACCATCAATGCCTTCCCAGAAAAAGGTGTGATGCTGGAGAAGAGCAAAGAAGCCTGTTGTCTCATCCAGCCCCTTGGACATCCCCTTCACCATGGCAGGGGACAGCAGAGCAGAGGCTGGCTTTGCTGCCTGCTAGACCTGCAGGCAAGTCACAGCTTCCCATCTGGAAGCAGAAGGAATTTGTAAGGCAAGAGGCCCAACTGGGATCTCTAACCATGTCCTTCCTCTCCCCTACAGCCTGATAGGACCTCGGTGCCACCATAAGCTGGTGGCCTCCAGAAAAAGAGCCTGTGTCAGCTGAACTGGCTCAGCCTGTGGAACCACCAGGCCCAGCCCTGCAACCACGAGTCCACTCCCTGGGCAGGAGGGCAGCTCAGCTCACCGGGAAGGTGTTCACCAGGTTCCAGCTGAGCTTCTGCGTGAGGAACCTCCTGATCCCACAGCCACGCATCAGCTGGGGCAGCTGGGCTGAGTATCCAAATGTGTCTGGGAGCCAGAACTGGGAGCAGAGGTGACAGCAGAGCAGAGGGAGAGAGACACACGTGAGTCCCACCGGCCACAAAGCACAGCCTGAGCTCCTGAAGGCTTTTCTTGCTGGTCATTCTCTGAGTCCTTCTCGCAGAGGGAACCAGATGTGCTAACAAGGAGCAATTCTAGAGACCTGCCAGGGTCCCACAAGCAAGATGACCACAGCCTGGGGCTGGGCCAGCTGCCACTGCAGGTGGGACACGAGATATTTACTCGTCACAGCTTTAGCTGCAAAATGCTAAATGAAAATAAAATCCAAATGAGACACCTGACCATCCCGTCTGGAGGGGGAACCAGAGAGAAACCCTCATGCATGGTGAGGGGGGGCAGGAGAGGGTGTGCAAGGAGGGTGTGCTGGGAAAGAGGCAATACCTCTGAGCAGATCTGGCCAAACTGCTGCTGGAAGAAGCGCTGGCCCTGCAGGAACTGCCGCACCATGGACTCCCCGCTGGGCAGGTTCCCGTCCTGAGGGCAAGCACAGGGACTCATGGAACCCCAGACTGCTTTGGGTTGGAAGGGACCTTGAAGACCATCTAGTTCCAACATCACAGGGACACCTCCCACCAGCCCCGGCTGCTCCAAGCCCCATCCAACCTGCCCTTCAACACTGCCAGGGAGGGGCCAGCCACAGCTTCCCTGGGCAACCTGGGCCAGGCTCTCCCCGCCCTCCCACTCCACAATTCCCTCCTCATGTCTCACCTCAATCTCCCTCTTCCAGTTTTAATCCATCCCCCCTTGTCCTCTCCCTCCCTGCCCTTGTCCCAGGTCCCTCCCCAGCTTTCCTGGAGCCCCTTCAGGCACTGGAAGGTGCTCTAAGGTCTCCCTGGAGCCTTCTCTTCTCCAGGCTGAACACCCCAACTCTCCCAGCCTGGCCCCAGAGCAGAGCTGCTCCAGCCCTTGGAGCACCTTGGTGGCCTCCTCTGCAGCCCATACAGCAAGTCAGGAGCTGTTGAAGGGCAGGTCTGGCAAGTGCCCCATTCCCATTCGCTGACATCCTGACACAGCAGAGCATGGGGACAATATGAACAGAGTTCAGCTGGTCCAGACCAAAGCTCCTTTCTCAGGGAATGAGACAATTTGGGGGAGAGATGGTGTTTTCCCTAGGCTAGACACTGCAGAGCCCTGCTATGCTCTGGGCCTGGAGCCCATGGCCAGCCAGGCAGGCTGAGCAAAGCCCCTGCTCTCCCCCTCTGCTGCCCGAGGGCTGGGGTGGGCAGGGTGCAGGGAGCCAGGCTCACCACAGCTTCTCACCATTTCCACCCAGGTTCCTCCGACAGGAATGAACTGTCCCTTGGCCACCAAGTCCCGGATCCGTGCGTAGAGCCCCGGGTACCAGCTCTGCACCCACTGGAACTGCTGTGCCTGCCAGAGCACAGGAGAGCAGCCTCAGCTCCCACCTCCCTGCCCCACAGCCCCCCCTGTGTCCCCTCTGCAGCCCCAGGGGACCCCCCCAGCCACCCCCTGGCCCCCTGGCCTTCAGTCACAAAGCCACCAGCAGCAGGAGAGCTGCCCAGAGGGAGCCCCCTCACCTGGGAGCAGGTGAAGGTGAGCTGGGGGTTGCTCTCCATCAGGTGCACCACGGTGACCCAGCTCCGGGCACACTTCCTGATGGTCTCCTCGTAGGGCCACAGCCAGGCTGGGGGCACGGACAGACAGACAGACAGACAGACAGACAGACAGACAGACAGACGGCCCTGCCAGGGTTACTGCTGAGCACAAGCTCCCTGGGGGAACTGGGATCTGCTGAGGGAAATGCCCAAGCAAAACGCTGCCCTTGGGCTACATGTTGGACAGGCTGGGCTCCCCAGGTCCTGCTTCTCCTGTTCTACTGAAACCCCTGCAGGGGCTGGGAACTCAGGGGTCCAACAAGTTTCAGGAGAAACTGAAATCCAACAAGTGGAAGAGAGTAGCCCCTAATTTCTCCCTCACCACCAGCCCTCCATACCACCCAGCCAGACAAGTCCCCCTGCCTTGGTGACAGCCCAGCTGCACAGCAGCACAGGGGTCCCCTTCCCTTCCCTCAGGGCACAATACCCAGGATGTGGGGCTAAAGGACAGCCAGCTCTCCCCTTGGGAAGCACACCCTGGCCTGCAGGTCAGTAGAGAGGGAAGGCTGTGCTGCTCTCACCAGAGTCAATGTGGCAGTGCCCCATGGCATGGATGGTGTGCTGGCTCTGGCCATTCCTCTGGCTGAAGATCACTGCAGCCAGGTCACGGGCAGCAGGGAAGGTGGAAGGGTCTGTCACATCACACACGTTGATCATCTGGTTGGCAGTGTACAGTGCCTGGAAACTCCTCTGGTTCTCCTCCCCGAGGAGCTGGGGTTGATAAGAGCTGAAGTCAGGGTTCAGCACATCCTCGGGCTCAGAGCAGCTCTCCACACCAGCTCCTGTGCCACCTGCCTCTGGGAGAACCTGCCACCTTCCAACCTTCCCAGAGGGGCCAGCTAAACACCATGTCCCTGCCTCACAGACACAAGCCATGGCTTTGCTCATGTGCCTTCTAAAGGCAGATGACACATAATCCCAACCCAGGGGGCTCTGGTCTGACAGGTCCTGCCCTGGAGCAGAAAGTGGATGAAGAGACCACCTGTGGCTTCTCTGTTCAGTTTTCTCCTACTCTAGACAACATAAATTGTGCAAATGTTTGCTCCTCCAGAGCCTTCTGGTGGGGAGGAGACAAGTCAAGGAGCAGTGGGAGGAGGGAATAAAATGAAGTTGTTGAAGGAGGTGGAAAGGCTGAGAGAAGGGAAGGGAGTGAGCTCACAGACCTGGGCCATGTCCAGCAGTATTTCCAGATCTACCAGCAGCTCGTAGACATCCCTGTTGAAGACGACCAGCTCAGCCTTGCTCAGGGTGAATCTCCTGTCAGGGTCTGGAGGAGCAATCATGCTGCCCTTGCCAGCTCCAAAGAGACCATTGCAGGCCAGCTCCACGTACAGTGTCAGGCTGGAGAGCAGAGGGACACATCAGGGAGCAGAGCACCAGGAACCAGCCAGGAAAGTCCACTCTCCTCCCTGTGGTGGGACTGGCCTGATCTGAGCAGCAGACAGAGCCCCTGAACACCACATCCTACTCACAGCACCTGGACACAGACAAGGATGTCTCAGCTTGATCTCTTAGCTTCAAACCCCACAGGGCTCCCCCAGTGGCAGGGAGACCGTGGGGCTCCAGCCATGCTGACCACCCACCTGTGAGGCTCCAACCATGCTGACCACCCACCCATGAGGCTCCGGCTCTTCTAACCCC
>NW_009953985.1:18605-20364 GCF_000747805.2 Chaetura pelagica
CGTGGGGCTCCAGCCATGCTGACCACCCACCCGTGGGGCTCCAACCATGCTGACCATCCAGCCATGGGGCTCCAGCCATGCTGACCACCCACCCGTGGGGCTCCAACCATGCTGACCACCCACTCGTGGGGCTCCAGACACAATGACCACCCACCCGTGGGGCTCCAGACACAATGACCACCCACCTGTGGGGCTCCAGCCATGCTGACCACCCACCTGTGAGGCTCTGTCTCTTTCAGGCTCCTTGTCAGGATGTAGCTGGTCTTCTCACCCTCCTTAGTCAAACCCTGTGGGGGGAAGATGACACATTTAACACACCAGAGGTTCACAGCAGAGGGCTGGGTTGACAGGATGGAGGATCCATCTGGATGGAGGACCCAGCTGGATGGAGGGGCCTGGTCCCATGTGCCATGGGACAATGCTTCCCACAAGAACAAGGGGCAGGGAAACTGCTGCTGCCCCAGCAGCAACACACACCCAGTGCACACCACACACAGAGTTACAAAAGGTCACCCAAGCCATTCCACCCCTGCCAAAGCAGGACTGAAGGAGCCATGTGTGACAAGAGCCTGTCCCAGTGCTCCAGCCAGCAGTGAAGATGCACAGCCAGGCCCTGTGCCTGCCCAGCCTCCTTCCAAGACAATTTGCCAATGCCCAAGCAAGGCTTTTGCAGCCTGATGGGTTGGTAGACCAGAATTTTAACTCCTGGCAGAGGGCAACCTCTAAGAAACATGACTCAAAGCAGTAACACAGGCTGCCCTTTCTGGGCTGAACTTTGGGAAGAGCCCACAGACCCTCTGAGGCATTTAAACCACCAGCACAGCTCCCCCCTCCCACCCCACACTCCAGACCCTCCACAAACACAGCCCTTCTCTGTGCATCAGGGTTTCTCTCAGGGTTCAGCTCTCCTCCTAGTGCCTCAGAGATGATTTGCTTCAGGCTGACAGCCTCCTAAAATGACACACCCTTCTGGTTTTTGCTCATGACCTTGCAGTCTAGATGTCCATTTATTGGTGGTTCACATGCAGGTGTTGCTCCCCAGGTGCATAACAAAGGTGAGGGTTCTTCTCCTGCCCCCACAGCAGAGGGGGAAGGGAGAGAAACTGCCCTGCCCCGTGGCAGGGAGCCAGGAGCAGCTGGAAACCACAGTTCCCCACACCTCCTCACCTGGACAGGCTGGGCATCTCTCCACACCAGGCCCTCCCCATCGCTCTCCCACACCAAGTGCACCTCCCGCCCTGCCCACGCCGGGGGGATGCTCAGCTCCACCTTGAACCAGCAGGTCTGCCACCTGGAAGAGAGCAGCAGGCAGCAGCCTCAGCCCACCGGGCAGACCCCCTCCTGGGGGAAAGTGCCTTCCTCAGAGCCTTGAGGGAACCAGCAGCCCCAGGGCACAGCTCACAGGGCACAGCTCACAGGGAACAGCCCCCAGGGAACAGCCCCCAGGGAACAGCTCACAGCTCACATCCCCAGGGCACAGCCCCCAGGGCACAGCTCACAGGGAACAGCTCACAGGGAACAGGGCACAGCTCACACCCCCAGGGCACAGCCCCCAGGGCACAGCCCCCAAGGAACAGCCCCCAGGGCACAGCCCCCAGGGCACAGCTCACAGGGAACAGCCCCCAGGGCACAGCTCACAGGGAACAGCCCCCAGGGCACAGCTCACAGGGAACAGCCCCCAGGGCACAGCTCACAGGGAACAGCTCACAGGGAACAGGGCACAGCTCACACCCCCAGGGCACAGCCCCCAGGGCACAGC
>NW_009953985.1:20671-21580 GCF_000747805.2 Chaetura pelagica
CACAGCTCACAGGGCACAGCTCACAGGGCACAGCCCTCAGGGCACAGCTCACAGGGCACAGCCCTCAGGGCACAGCTCACAGGGCACAGCCCTCAGGGCACAGCTCACAGGGCACAGCCCTCAGGGCACAGCTCACAGGGCACAGCCCTCAGGGCACAGCTCACAGGGCACAGCTCACACTCACAGGGCACAGCTCACAGCCCCAGGACAGGCAGGTGCCCGGGCTGCAAGGAGGCACTTTGCAGGGCCAAGGAGCTCAGGAGGCAGCACACAAACCCCACGGTCCAGACTTTCTGGGACCCCAGAGCAATGCAGAGTAGCCTCACATCTTTGACCACTGCTGGGGAAAAACCCTTCAACCTTCTCCCAGCCCTGACCAAGCGTCAAGATCCCAGGCAGAGGCCACCACCGGAGTCCCGAGCATGAGGATGGGCAGAAAAGAACCCAGCCCTGGGCACGGACACATCTCAGGCTCCTTGTGGACCCTCCTCTCAGGGCAGAGACCCAACCCAGACGGGGAGGAGGATGATGTCGGAGGCCTGGGGAAGGGTTGACACCCGCAGGACCCCCCAGAAACACCAGCTCCAGCCCCACCAGGGGCCCGGCTACTCACGTGGGGCCGAAAGAATCTCCCACTCGGACGGGTCGGAATTCCTGCTCGACGGCTTCGCGGTACGGGATGCGCCGGGGGGTCTGGAAGCAGGAAAGAGCAGCCGGGGGGCAGCGATCCCCGAACAGCCTGCGGGAGGGGGGGGACACACGGGACACGGTTCTACGGCCGGTCCGGAGGGGATCGGGCCGGGATGGGGGGGTCAGAGCCCTCCCTGCTCCCCCAGCAGCTCCACATCCCGGTGCTGCCCCTCCCCGGAGCCACAACTGCCCCGGCTTGTGCCCGGGCAACAGGGGGGG
>NW_009953985.1:21605-23342 GCF_000747805.2 Chaetura pelagica
CGGGATAACCGGGGGATGGGGAGGGGGGGGGATTTGGCTGCTTTTATCCTTTATCCTTTATCAATCCTTTCTCATTTATCCTCTATCATCATTTATCCTTTATCCCAGAAGCTGCCGCTGGGCCAGAGAAGGGCAGAGAACCCGAGGAGCTGCCCCACCTGCCCCGCAAGTTGCAGTCGGTGAAATAAGTGTCGGAAAGGAACTTCTCCACCCGTTCCAGCGCCGTCCGTCGGTGTTTTAGGAAGGACATGGCGACGGGGCCCTCCTGCTCCACGCAGGCGCTGAGCTTTGCCCGGGGGGAGGGAGAGAAGGAGGGTTTTAAACCCGTCCCTGCCTCCCTCCATCCCTCCCGCGGCCCCGGAGCCGCCTGGGCAGGAATCACCGTCCGCCCCGACGGCTTCTTTCCCCCCCTCAGAAACACCCCAGGAGTGGCACAGCCTGGGAGGAGGAAGGAAGGGGCTGTCAGGCAAGGGTTAGCCCTGATATTTTGGTGGAAATACCGCGCTGCGGGGAAGGTTCAGAGGCAGGGAAATCACCCGGAGGGCGGGCAGAGGGAAGGGAAAATGAAAGGGAAAAGGAGCGAGTTGACATTAAATAAAGAAGCAAAGCAACCCCCAAAGCTCTGCTGTTGTACAGGCTGGGGGGTTAGGGAGCTGGGGGTCTCCGTGCCACGCAGGGACAGGCTCCTGGGACGGGACACCCACCCCAGCACTTCCCAGCTGCTCCCAAGTTCACATCACCCAAGAGTTTTTGTGTGCCTGAGCAACACAACAGGAAAACCAGGGGGAAACCTTTGGGATGGGAGATGCAGGAGCCCCTTCCTGCCTGGAGGAGAAAGCAGATGGGAAACTTATTGCTGGCAAAGCTGGGCTCTTCCTTCTTCCACCCCTCTCTCCAGAGGAGGTTGCTCTACTTGCCCCTCGGGCGGCACTCTCCCCCCCGGCTGCAGCAGCACTGGTGAGGGGCACATCCTCCTCCTCTCCCCCCTGGCAGGGAGCCCCAAATGCCAGGAGATGAGGAGCTGCTGTCTCAGAAAATGAAAACCCTGGGAGAGGTTTGAAGCAGCTCCCCAGCCAGGGGTGCCAGAAGCCATTGGGTTTGTGCAGGGAAAGCTGCCTCCTGTGAGGAGGATGGTGCAGTTGTGGCTTACAAAGTCAGTGCCCACCTCTTCTTTAAAATCAGAATCTTTCCCCCATTTTAAATCTCTTCCAGCACGCAGCATCTGTGCTTAAAAAATACATATACATATATATATATATATCCCCTGTGTAGGTTTCACCCACCCTATCCCCTGGCCCGCCTCTTGCACACACAACACTGCACACACACACAACACTGCACACACACACACACAGAGCAGCCCTGCCCAGCACTGGGTTTGGTACTTTTGGCTGTTTCCTCCAGTACTGAGAGGGGGGAAAAAAAAGATACCAAACAAACCCAAGACATCAGCACAACCAACCCCAGGTAAGTAGCTCAGCAACACTTCCCAAAAGCAAAGGGCCTTGGAGCTGGAAGATGAGGTGGATAAAAATTACCCACCAGGAAAGAACAAAGGAAAAATAATAATATTAATGACATTTAAAATTATATAATATATATTTATATATCTTAACAGACTGCTTAGACCTCAGTTAATCCCCAAACACACGTGCTGCCTCTGCTGTCTCCTCTCAGGTTGGGAAGCCAAACACACCCAACAGAGTCAGGATGCAAACACACCCACCCCTCCCAACC
>NW_009953985.1:42947-72145 GCF_000747805.2 Chaetura pelagica
CCTTTTGGCCACCCCAGCAGCTGGGCTGCCTCTCAGACCAGGCACCAGGGGTGAGCGAGGAGGGTCTTCCTCCAGTTAAGAACAAAGACATTGGTTTCTTTTTATTTACAAAAAAAGGAGAGAAAAGTTTCCACACAAAAAAAGCACTACAATGATAACTCCCTTTGGTAAAAAGTGTAAGAATAAATGTCTCCATCGGTCTGTCTGCCCATACTAATTCTCAAGCCACCTGGTACTAGGGTACACAAGAAGCTAGTACAGTTATGCTAGCACATCAAGCATACTTCCTTTAAAAAAAAAAAAAAAAAGGAGGGAAAAAAAAAACCAACAACAACAAAAAACACCCCCCTCCCTTCCCCTCAAAAAAAAAAAAAAAAAAATAAAGAAGGGGAACATGTTAAAATCATGGTGTTGTTCTGTTTGTGTGTGTGTGTGTGTACGTACAGGTGTGTGAAAAGCTGGTGCATGGCACTAGGAGAGACTAGTAAACAAGCAGGTACAAAATCAAATCCAAATAAAAAGGAAATGAAAAGAAAAGAAACAGTTCCACTGGCACTAGAAAGGACAGACCGATCTGCATGGGGTGAGTCCAGGCTGGGAGGGAGGAGAGGGAGGCAGAGGAGCCCAGGGTCTGCTCCGTGGGGCTCCCCCACAGAGGGAGGAGGATCCGGTGGCACCTGGGGGATTTGGGGACACCTCCAAGCCTCCCGGTGCTGGAGCCTCCAGTTCTCTTCCCTCACCACTCGGGGGAGTCCAAAGCCTCGACGCTGCTGGTGTGGATGAGCTCGTTGTGTTTCTCTGGGATGGCTCAGTTCAGAGAAAGGGGGGGCCCTGCTGCCCCTCTGGGGACACCTGCCCCAGTCCGAGGGCCGGGGGGGTGGCCCGTGGTCCCGGCAGAGACCCTCGTCCCGACAGGGAGCCCCGCTGGTGACAGCTTGTACCAGCCACACACTAGTCAAGTGGCCATGTTACCGAGATACACAGTGAGGGGAGGAAGGCACCTTCCTCCTTTCCTTGCTACGTGCACACACACACGTCTTCCCGGGCTCTTCCCTGGCCCCGGGGGACCTTTAGGGCGTCTTGAATATCGTGCCGTATTTGACGCGGTACTTGTTAATGCTGACAAAGTGCAGGGTCTCTGTGTCACAGGTGGTGGTGCAGGGTACCAAGCCCTCCAACCCTTCTCCCATTAGCCACTTGTTTGTCTCGGCTGCCATTTCGCGGGGCACGTGCTCCTTGGTCCATTTGTCCACCCAGGCCTGGAACCGCTGGTGCAGCCTCTTGCTGACTCTTTCGTGGGACTGCAGGGAGAGGAAGGGGTGTTAGAAAGGCACCTTCAGCCCCCAGACTGCAGCTCAGCTGCTGCTCCACACATCCGAGGGGATCAACAGCCAGGGGGATTTGTAAAAACAGCCCCTGGCCCTTGCTAACGATGCAGCAAAAGCTCTCAGAAGTGCCCCCAGGTCTCCTCTCCAAGGCAGTGACAGTGGCAAAATGACCTCAGAAGTACCAAAAGGTTGGTGCTGTAAGACAGTGGCTCTCAGGCTGGGGACAGGGAGCCCAGGACACAGCAAGTTCAGCTTGCTTGACCACATGCCAGGGGACCCAACTGCTTACAGAAAATTCAGAGCCAGGTCTAAAAGCTCCAAGAACCACTGGCCCAACAGAAGAGCCAGGAGAGGAAAAACTGCACACTCCTGCAGTAAAAGCATCTGCTTAAGGAATGTAAAACCCACGAGAGATGCTTTCAAGCCAGGGCTTGAGAGCCGTGACTCCAGTCATAATTGAAAGCAGCAAATCTAATTTCACCTGAGGATTAAAACTTAGGCATTTCATGACTTGCTTTGCCCACCCCAGTCCCTCTGCTTGCTCCTACCTGCTGGGCTCGCAGCAGAGCGGTCCTCCTGTACATGTAATCCTCTGATTTGATCACATACACCATCTTATAGGAGTTCAGTTTGAATTTACACTCCAGCTTGTCCAAGCTCTCCACGTTCTCCATGGACTTCTTACTGTTTCCCTCCTTCCCTTCCTTCTCCTGCTGCTCCCGACCACGCTGACACTTACGGATCCGTCTCAGATTCCTGCAAACCAGAGAACCCCTCTTGGAATTAAGTGCTCAGCCCTCCAGCAGCACTAGGCTGGCTGGGGCTGGTGGGTCTGTGCTGGCCCCTCAAAGCCTGGCCAACAACCTGGGGAACAGTTCCTTGCAGTCATTCAGGCTCAGGTCCCTACAACAGGTCAGCCCACTGAGCTGATCAGAGCTCTGAAATGACTCTGCAATCAACCCCTGCTCGTGAAAAGCCCTGTCATGTTTTCAGGTAATGGTTACTGTAAAGCCAAGGCAGGACTGCTGAAAAGCCAGTCTGGCAAGTCCCCAGTCCTCACCCTCTCCCCCCACCACGTAAGGTCTCACTCACTGGAGAGCAGAAGCCTGGGGTGGACCCGTAGGCTTTTAGGATGACTCTGCTGCCCCAGGGGGAACGGTTTCTCTCTCAGCACGACAAGCCAGGCAAGACTGCAGGCCCAGTAGTGGCCCAGGTACAGCCCGTGGTGTTCAGGGCTCAGCCTGACCACTCACCTGGGCAGGAAGACTGGTTTCTGGGCCAGGTGCTCCCGGAGCTCAGGGGAAGTAGAATCAGAGTTGACGTACCGCTCCACGTAGTCTGACCAGCGCTGGAAGCAAGGACAGAGCACACATCAGCCTTCCCACCAAGCAGCATGGGATGGGAAGGGGGGGCTAAGCTGGAAGTTACAGGGATGAACACAAGGTCGTCTTTGAAGGCTCCATGTATCTTATTCCTAAAAAGGCAGAGCGTTTCTTTACATGGTTTGGAGGGTTTTCTGATACTAATGAAGCCAAGAAGGATTTGCCCGCTCACATCCCTGGAAGCTTTGCCATCTGCCCTTGATTATTTCTTTATCTTGAGGTAAGGGACCACAACCACAGTTAACTGGACATCCTCATCATCAGTATGACCATCAGTCAGCTCCCTGGACAAGCCGATCTTACCTCTGCTTCTACAGGGTCATCAGAGTTCTCCTCTTCTGTGTCCAGCAGTTCAATGGTTAACTGAACTTGACCTCTGCTCTGAATGAACATCAGCTGTCAAGAAAAGGCAGAAGGGACTTCAATAAGAGGTTGCAAACAGGAAAAAAACCCTCTTCTCACTGGGGCAGAGAGAGAATGAAGCAAGTTGGCATCGTTTTAGGGAAAAGAGCTGTGCTTCCCACATGCCAGGCAGCAAAGGGGAAACACCAGCCAAACTGCACAAGCTTCAGGGAACAGGGAAGTTTGAAAGATTTTTCAAGAACCTCTTGTTGTTTTTGGAAATGTCTTGAGCCCCCAAAGGAAGTTTGAGGGCAAGAGAAGGGAGATAATAATAGAATCCCAGACTGGTATGGGTTGGAAGGGACCTTAAAGGTTCCAACCCCCTGCATGGGCAGGGACACCTCCCACCAGCCCAGGTTGCTCCAAGCCCCATCCAACCTGCCCTTCAACACTGCCAGGGATGGGGCAGCCACAGCTTCCCTGGGCAACCCGGGCCAGGCTCTCACCACCCTCACACTCCAGAATTTCCTCCTCATGTCTCACCTCAATCTCCCTCTTCCAGTTTTCATCCCTTCCCCCTTGTCCTCTCCCCACAGCTGACAAACTTTGAGACACGAGAAATGGGAGCATTTGAGCTAACCAAGTAGAACTGGTGACAGCAGAGCAGCCAAGATGATGTGATCCAAAAACATGGTGGATTCTGATTGCTGTTCCAGGAAATACATTTCTCCTTGAAACCTCATTTCCTAGAAGCTCTTACAGAAGCACTAACTTGTGTGCCAAAAGCTGGGGACACGCCACCAAAACTTTCAACTTCCAGAGCTACACAAAGCCCCCTCAGAGCTCTTGGGTGCCTACACAGGCTCCTTTTTTAAAGGACTGGTGCCTCTCCCTTCTAACAAAGCTCCCCCTCCCTGCTTGCTGCTTTTCCAGCCTGGTTTGCAGCCTGGCTTTACCTTGAAGCAGTTCTCCTCTGACATGAGCTGCTCGGCTTTGCGCTGGTAGGCGGCCTCCAGCAGGGCACGGGAGGCCTGGGAAGCCAGCAGACCTCCTGTAGCTCCATTGCTGTTCTCTGACAGGTAAAGGTCTGTCACCTGCACACAGATCTCATCACTCACGATGTGCTGGAGCTGCAAAAAGGAAGAACGTGGGGAAGGTGTTGGTCAGGCTGTCTGCTACACACACAGCAGCACAGGAGAGAAAGAAAGCAAGATGTAACCATGGGTTTCTTTCCAACCCAAACCAGTCTGGGATTGACCTTAAAGATCACCCAGTTCCAACCCCCTGCATGGGCAGGGACACTTCCCACCAGCCCAGGTTGCTCCAAGCCCCATCCAACCTGCCCTTCAACACTGCCAGGGATGGGGCAGCCACAGCTTCCCTGGGCAACCTGGGCCAGGCTCTCACCTTTTCCACAGTCTGCAGCTGGAAAAACCTACTAAAAATGTAGCCTTAAACTCATGCTTTTTCAGTCTTTTTTTGGGGGGGCCTTAAATTCTCCCCCTCTACTTGGTTCTCCTGAGACCCCACTTGAACCCATGATGTCCAGTGCTGAAGCCCCCAACAAAAGAAGGACATGGAGCTCTTGGAGTGAGTCCAGAGAAGAAGCCTACAGGAAAGATGGGGACTTTTCACCAGCAAGTGTAGCCCAACCCAAACCAGCCTGGGATTCTATGAAAAAAAAATAGCAGGTGGCAAATTACAACTACTCAAGAGAAAACTTATGGGCAGGAACATCCTGATCAGCAGCAGGAGAGGAGGGGCCAGAACACCATGACACAGTCTGTCCCTTCCACAGCCAGGAGCTATTGCTGTGTCTGAGGAGAAGGGTGGGGAGATGTGGTATCAAATCCTCCTTTTGTCCAAGTTTAAAAATCAAGAGTCTCTGGGCTGCCTTTTCCATTCAGTTCATCTCTGGACTGAAGTCCAAGGCTTCTGAAAAAGCAGCTCTACCCTTCTGAAAGAGGAAAGGCCCTTCAAGCTCTTTCACTCCCAGCCCTTTGTGGCTGTTTCTCTTCTTCATGCTACAAAGGAAGAGTTTTTTTCCCTTGGTCACACATTCTTCCTACCAGCCCAATAAAAGGACTGGAGTTTAACAGCCAAAAGGAGCTGCTCCAACAGCCAGGTAAGAGACAAAGCTTTTTAGTAAAGGGGGGAAAGGAAAGAAGTCACTTAAAATGCCATTTAATTATTCTTTTCAAAAGAAAAGCCAAATAGGCTCTGGAGATCTTTTGAAATGGGAGTACTTAGATCTTAAAGCTTCTGGAAAATGACTCTACAGGCAGAAAGGATATCCTCAGGAATTCAGATACACCAGAGAACACCTTTTATCACATCTCTTTGCATCAGTGTTAGAAGTTGGCTTAAAACCACCCAGGATCTACCAGCTTACCCCAAAAATTCCCCAATTAGGTGAACCAGAATCCCCCCTCCACCATGGGCCTGGGCTCTCAGGGCAGCAAACCCAACTTCTTTCTCCACCCCAGCCCCTGGGCCCTCCAGCCTTTTCCACAGTCACCTGTCTGACAATGCTCTGGATCAGCTTGTCCATGGTGAAGGCGATGTAGGCGTGGATGGTGAACATCTCGCGCAAGGAGTCCTCGTACTGCGAGGAGTCCATGTTCCCATCCAGCAGGTTCCTCACCATGTCCAAGAAGGCTGGGTAATAATCCTCAACATCAATGTCCACTGCAACAAGAGGGAATGGGAGAGATGGACACATTTGAGTTTTGGTCCTCAGGCTACCCATTCAAGCTGAAGAATTACTAGAATAAATTTGACTCATTTAAATGTCTATAAAAGACCTTGTAAGGCCATGGGTACCTCCACCAACTCTCACTTTCTAGGTCTAACCTCCTCCATAAGGTTTTTACTTTGGAGAGATTGCTTTTAGTTAGCCAACTCAAGGATGCTTTAGATATGCAAGTGTCAAATAAAAGCTCTTAGGAAGTACTTGCTGCATCTGCCCTTCTGCTGGTCACGTCCCACAGACCCCACACTTCCCCACTGCCTCCCTCAATTACAGAACTGTCAGGGTTGGAAGGGACCTCTGGAGACCATCCACTACAACTCCCCTGCTAGAGCAGGGTCACCTAGATCACATTCCACAGCAGTTCAGGTGGGCTTGGAATATCTCCAGAGAAGACTCCTCACCCCCCTGGGCAACCTGTCCCAGGGCTCTGTCACCCTCACAGTCAAGAAGTTTCTCCTCATGTTCCAATGGCACTTCCCATGTTCCAGCCTGTGCCCGTTGCCCCTCGTCCTGTCCCTGGGCACTGCTGAGCAGAGTCTGGCTCCAACCTCCTGCACCCACCCTGAGATACTGCCAGGCACTGATAAGGTCTCCCATCAGCCTTCTCCTCTCCAGCTCTCTCAGCCTTTCCTCATCAGGAAGATGCTCCAACCCCTCAATCATCTTTTTCCCCCTCCCCTAGACTCTCTCCAGCAGTTCCCTGTCTCTCCTGAACTGGGGAGCCCAGAACTGGTCCCAGTTCTCCAGCTGTGGCCTCACCAGAGCAGAAAGGCAGGATGACCTCTCTGGACCTCCTGGCCACATTCTTCCTTATGCACCCCAGGATTCCATTGGCCCTCTTGGTCACATTCCTGGCTCATGGATCACTTCCTGCCTACCAGGACTTCCAGATCCTTCTCCTCAGAGCTGCTTTCCAGCAGCTCCACCCCTAACCCATGCTGGTGCACGTACAGTAAGAGTGCTACCCCAGCTTCAAGCCCTACTGCTGTAACATGCCTGAAGACACCACACACTACCAAGAGAAGCACCTCCCTCCCCCCAGAAGTCACTCACTGGGCTCCTTCAGCCGCAGCTGGATGGCAGGACTGTCGCTCTTGTCCCTCTTGATGCCCAGCACTTCCCTCTCCCACTCCCTTTCCCGCGTCTCCTCCTCGATCTGCCGCTCGGCCTGGGTGCAGATCCTCAGCAGCCTCAAGCACAGGATCTGGTGCAGCCTCATGAAGATGTACCAGTTGCTGTTCACGTAGAAGAGGTTGTAGACCTCGTCCATGCCCCGCAGCTTCTGGGCCGTCGTGTTGTTGAACATCAGCTTGGTTTTGGGAGGGCTGCCCCCCACCCCGTTGTGCTTTTTAGCAGCCCCGGTAGTTTCATCCACATCCATTTCCTCTTCTTCCTCCTCTTCCACGTCTGAGAGTTCACCTCGCTGAGCAAACAGCAGGTCTGGAATGAAGTGATACATGATCTGCTTGATTTTGTACTTGTCCTCCTTCTGGATCCCCGTCTGCCGCTTCACGTGGTGGATGATGAGAGAGGCAGCGTCCTCCAGGATCTGCTTGTCTTCATAGGCTAGGGAGAGGTGTGGGCCCGTGGGGACCCCAGCGTTGTCTTCTGAAGCCTGCTCCTGCCTCTACAAACGAGAAACACGGGCACAAAAATGAGTCCCAGGCACCTCTCTCCACCCAAGACCCTTCCAGAAAGCTCTGCCAGTGGCGCAGACCTCCCCCCTCATCCAGCAGTGAGGGAGAGGAACTGAAACCACACTTGCCAAGTTCATAAGCGTGAGGGAAGGAAACGATTGGTGACCATCTCACCTCATCGTAGATGCTTTCAATCTCGTTGAGGAGACTCTTTGACCTCAGGACCTTGGTATCGTTCTGCTTGAAGTTGATGCCCTGGTGGTCCAAGGATTTCAGGTAATACTTCTCATTCTGCTCTCGCCAGACTTTGTTAAATCCTCTCTGGGCTTCTCGCCACTCTTCCTCTTTCATCTTTAACCTTGGATCAAGAAAACAAGGCTGAGCTAAGAGACATAAACATCCCACTCTGAGCATACAAGGGAAATCTAAGCATGTGGTTTCTGGCCAATGCTGAGAAGTCCTGAACTCCTGATGAAATGGGCATAAATGAAAGCCATCCCATTTCTGCCTGACAGGAGCACACCCTGCTCTCTTTGCTCTCCTGAGCAAACCCCTCTGGGCTCCCTTCATGGCTCAGTAGCACCCTCAGAGCCCCTGGACACAGGACCAACACTCCCATGAGCATGAGAAGTAGCAGGGGAAGAGAATCTCCTGCTTACACATCCCCTCCAGCTTCCCCAGGGAGCTGAATCATCCACTCCCTTTTCTGGATTGAGGAAGGGGAGGCTGACAATGCAAACTGGACTGGGAACCCAAGGGTAGCAAAATCACCACAATCTGCTCACGTGCAGCCACAGGATTTGGAAAGGGACCAAATTGGGCCCTGGGACAATCCCCACAGCACAGTTTCCTCATCACTGGGGAAGAAACAAGATGGAAAGGGAGACAACAAGAGCTCCACATCCCTCCAGCTGAGCGTAAGGTTTTGGTTTCAGAAGGGAAAGTCCCTCTTCCAGGTGATTGCTGTGAAACTCAGCAAGGGAGCAGGACAGAACAGACATTGACTGTCCAGCCTCGTGGAGGTGACACCCATCGAGGGGTAGAAATGAGCTACTTGGACATCAACCTGGATCACCCCTGGTGCACCTCCAGGGCTGGAGGTGTCAGTACCTTTTCAGGACGATGGGAACAGCCACGGACGGGTTCTTCCGAAGGCCATCAATGATGTCTGCTGCTTTGTCAGCATATATCCTCTGCAGGGCCTTGCGGTGGATCACCTCCGAGGTGCCACCCAGAGTGTTGTCCAGCCGGAATTTGGCCTGCTCCTCGGCAGACAGACGGGAGAGCTTCTTCTGGATGGCCTCAAGGACACGGATGGTAGCCAGGTTGGTCTCCAAGACAACATCCAGCTGAAGGGAACGGTGCATTAGATATCGTTGGAAGGGATAAAACATGGTACTTGACAAAGGACAACATGGAAGAGGCATGAAACAAGAAGCTGGGTGTGTTTAACAAGGTGTATTATGGGGTTTTCATGTTCAGCTGCTCTAAAATAACCCAGTTACATTGTAGCTGCCACCCAGATAACACTGTGTAAGAATTTCAAGGCTGCCAGGATGATACTGCTCAGAAATTATATTTTCCACCTGGGAACAGAATACAATTTATAGAATCCCAGACTGGTTAGAGTTGGAAGGGACCTCAAAGATCATCTAGATCCAACATGGGCAGGGACACCTCCCACCAGCCCAGGTTGCTCCAAGCCCCATCCAACCTGCCCTTCAACACTGCCAGGGATGGGGCAGCCACAGCTTCCCTGGGCAACCTGGGCCAGGCTCTCACCAACCTCACAGCAAAGAATTTCCTCCTCGTGTCTCACCACAATCTCCCTCTTCCAGTTTTAATCCATTCCCCCTTGTCCTCTCCCTCCCTGCCCTTGTCCCAAGCCCCTCCCCAGCTTTCCTGGAGCCCCTTCAGGCACTGGAAGGTGCTCTAAGGTCTCCCTGGAGCCTTCTCTTCTCCAGGCTGAACACCCCAACTCTCCCAGCCTGGCTCCAGAGCAGAGCTGCTCCAGCCCTTGGAGCATCTTGGTGGCCTCCTCTGTTGAGAACAGGTTTTTTAATTGACAGTTACTCTACAAAAGGAGGTGCCAAATCCCAACATATGGAGGTAACTGCCAGGCTAACTTCCACTTCAAGTCAGGACATCCATCATTTATCATCCTGAATGTATCCCTTTCCAGATGATGACAGGGGAACACTCGTGCACTAGATGGGCAGTAAGAACAGAGAAGATGCCTAGATGATATGCTGGACATGGAACAATTTCATCTGGAGTGGTGTGAACAAAGAGCTCTGCACAAAAAGCCAGGGGCTGGGGTGGTAGCTCGGAGTGAGAGGTGGGTGTGCAGCTGCTGCTGCTTGGATTAAGAGAACACACAAAGAAAAAAGGTGCCAGACACAACAAAACCACATTCTAAGAAGCAGCATGAAAGGCATAATTATATCAAGGTCATTAACTGTTCTCAGAACCCCAAACTTTCTGAGACATGAACCAAGGAAAAGTTCTTTACCTCGAAACGCTCATCCTCACACCTGTAGATGTGCTCTTCATATTGTGTCTTCTTGGAGCTCACAAATGTGGAGTCTTCAGACCAGGATGGGAAGGAGACCCAGGTGTCATTCAAAACCTTCAGGGGAGACAGGAGGAGGAAACAAGAGTCAAGGTCAGCCTTGCAAAGCCATCACACTCAGCCACCTCTGAGCCCAGTCTTCTAATTGCCCAGCTGTAAAAATCTGTGTCCCCTTTCCAAAGCCAAGACACCACCAACATCCAAAAAAGAACCCCAAATAGCTGGAACAGAAATGTCCAGGCAGCCTGGAGAACTCCTCAGCTGAAGCTGTGAGAAAAAACTTGCAAGGGAAGAGAGTAAGAAAGGCAAAAGGAGCTTTTCTGTTACTTTGGATTAGTCAACTGCAACCAGGTGGATGATCATGTGGGTGATTCCCCGTGGCCAACACGGGGTGGTCACCACGTCAGTCATGGCTGTTAAGACAGTAGGTGGTAATTAAACCCTCAAAAAGGCCATAGGCAAAGAACTGAGGGTTTCTGGCTGGCAGTCTGGAAAGTCAGGCCCAGTTGTCATAGACTCAAAGCCCAAACAACTGAGTCATTAGAGTCTCACAGGAAGAAAAGCTCTTAACTGCATCACACAGAACACTTCTCTGAGACATGTCAGGACTTTGACTATAAAACCTGCATTTGTCCCTTACTCAGGTTATTTTCACTACCTTGGCCTCACCTTAGCTGAGCACCTGCTGGCTCTGGTAACTGCATGACCTGGTCACCCCTGTTCTTCCTCCTCATCTCTGGAGGAGTGTAAGGACACAAAAGCCATCTCACTACTTGTTGCAGGTGCCCTGCTGCCTGCAGTCACCCAGGAGAAGGATTTCTGGGGCTGTCCCCTCCTCCAGTGAAGACTCTTAAGAGACCTGTTTATTAACTGGCCTTCAGCAAGAGTCCTGCTCACTCACCTCCCAAACATCACCTTCAACACCAGTGAAGGAACAGGATCAGCCAGTACCATTCCCACTTTGATCAAAAGGTCATGACAACACATTAAAGGACTCCAGGAGTACAGCTGATCCTGCAGCTCTTTGTCAGGAGACCAGCTCTGCCTCTTGACCAAGAGGGCTGGGTCCCTGTAGGGAGCTGATTTCCCTCCAGAGAGGGGTCATCTTTGCATTTTGGGCAGAGAAAAAGCAGCAGGTGAGGGATAAGTGGGAGAATCTGTCTCCAGAAAATGTGATTTCCCTTTCAGGTGGGACTGGAGACAACTCTGAACGCAGACCAAGTGGAAGTTTGGTTCAAAAGGTGGCAATAACCTTGAATTACACACTGCCTTGTGAAGGATCCCTGAGTTCACATGAAGACCATACAGAAAACTAGTCCTGTAGTTTCTTAGGGAGTGTTTAAGTTTATAGTCCTCACGTTCTCCCCAAACACACCGCATCGCGTCAAACACCCACCCTACATTGCCCCTACATTTGATACCAGCAGTTCAACCTGTCAACTATCTGATGAGGTGTTGTGTTTTTTTTTTTTCCCCAGCTGTTCCCCCACGCTTCCTGCAACCCTTTCACAAGCACCACTGAAGAAGACAAACACCAAAGCCACGTGGGTGTTGGCATCTCCCAGCCAGTTTCCTGCACAGCCCATTCCTAGACGGATGCCTCACCCCGTGCCATAGCTCCTGGACACAACCCAGGGGTTTGCAGGAGTGCCAAGTGCCACAAGGAAGCCCTCAGGGTGTACTCACCCCAGGCTCCAGCACGTCCTGCAGTGATCACAACTGCAGTGATCACAACGTGCCTGCACACACCTGGGTGTGGGAGCAGCACAGCTGGGTGCTGGATCCCTGCCCAGCTGCCTGGCCCCAGCGACGTAGGAGCTCAGCTGCTCCACAGCAGACGTGCCCTGACATCCCTCAGGAACCTTGTCAGCACAGTGCAGGGATACCAAATCCACTCCCCACCCTGCTCTGTTCCGTTTGGCCTCACTCCAGCCCTCCCAGAAGGCTGGGAACAGGCTTCCCTTGTCACACCATCCCCACCCCAGAGGATCTCACCTCTTTACACAGCGGAGTCCGCCCCGTGCACTTGGGCTGCTGGTAGCTCTTGGGTAAGGCTCGGTAGCTGGAGCCCAACCTTTTACAGGAGGCATAGTCTATCTCCATGGCAATCCCCTCCGTAGCCCGCTCCTTCGGATACGTCTCCATGTGAACAGACTCTTTATACCCCAGAAAGTTTTTAAACCAAGTGAACAATTCTGGGAATTTCCTAGAAACGAAACACGAAGGAAGTGATGAAACGAGCTCCTGTCGAACTCGCCGGGGGTGGATGCTGAGGCTGCCAGGGTGGCTGCAGCCAGCCCGTGGCCAACAAAGCCCTCTGAACTAGCAGCCTGGTTAGTGAGGGCCCCCTCTGCTCAACCCCACTCCCACTGGGCCTGATCAAACAGTCCCCAGGAGACAAGTGAGGAAGAGCAGCCAAAGCTTTCACCACAGGGGCAGCACCCGACGTGGGGTCACATCCAGGTCTCCCAAACAACCCCAGTAGCAAACCCAAGACAGACCCCTAGTTGTTTGCCAATGTTCTTCACCTTAAAGCTGTCCTTCCCTTCCCAAAACCAGCAAGAAGAAACTGAGAAGTGATTCTGTAGCTACAAGGCAGAAGGTTCCAGTGCTGACCAGACTGACCAGCACAAACTATGCAGAAGCCTTTGCCTGCCAGGCCCAAGTTCAGCTGCTTGCAGAGAAAAGTTTTCTGAAGAATTTATCAGCCTAAAATACCTCATCTCTTCAACTCCTCTTATCTCATGCAAAGCTTCAGCAATATGAGGAACTGGACCTGTTGCTGAGGCTAATTGAATCACATCATTTATTGCTCTTTCATTACATGGCAGAAGATCCAGCTCCAGAAGGAGAAATGTGTTACACCTTCCCCAATACAGACACTCCCAGCTAGGACCACAGACAAGGGATGAGAGAAATCCAGCATTTTAGGGCAAACATTTCACCTTTTCTAGCTAAAGGCAGCACCCTGCTGATGCCTGACTGATTTCAGTGGACCTGTGGAGAGAGTGGAAGCTCCCTGGGACAGCTTCTTTGCACAGTGGGAGGTGTAACAGGGTCCTGAACCCAATCTATGTTGCTATTCACCTTCTCCCTTGGAACCAGGAACTCAATTCCCAGGAAGGAGGAACAATCTTTCAGCCCAAAGCTGGTGAGAGGATATTGGCCAGTTCTAGCTGATTAATAAAGAGCTGTTCTGTACACTACTGGCAATTACAGAAGCCATAATTCCTATTTAAACTAAAGTATTCCTTACAATTCTTGGCTTCAGGACAGAATTCAGCTGCTTTATGCTTTTTGGAAGTTTTAGTGAGTTTATATCAGTACTCTTTTTTTTTTTTTTAGAGGATATTTCCTGGATAATTAAGACAGCCAAGTGAAATAATCCATGATTCCAGAGCAAGAGACAGCAATAACAGGCTGCTAAATAATTCTGTTTGCTCTTCTGAAAAAGGAAGCAGCACAGCAAGCAGTCCCAGCACTGCTCTTGAATGCTGCCTGCCTGCCAAGACACAGCCAGGAATCCCCCTCTCACCTCCCCTCAGAGGGGGAATAGAAAAGGGCAGTGCACAACAGCTGGAAGGAGAAGTGAAGCAGGGTGCTTTTGGCCTGCTCTAATAAATGAAAAGTCTAAAGGTCTAAAGCACATGGCATGTGGAGAGTGTTAAATCATTGAAGGGCTTCCATCTCAGGAGCTGTGGAAGATGACACTGCCTCAAAGTGGCACAGACAATTAAGCAGAGGCAGCTACAGAATCACCGACTGGTTTGGGTTGGATGGGATCTTAAAGATCACCAGCTCCCAACCCCCTGCATGGACACCTCCCACCAGCCCAGGTTGCTCCAAGCCCCATCCAACCTGCTCTTCAACACTGCCAGGGATGGGGCAGCCACAGCTTCTCTGGGCAACCTGGGCCAGGCTCTCACCACCCTCACACTCCACAGTTCCCTCCTCATGTCTCACCTCAATCTCCCCTCTTCCAGTTTTCATCCCTTCCCCCTTGTCCTCTCCCTCCCTGCCCTTGTCCCAAGCCCCTCCCCAGCTTTCCTGGAGCCCCTTCAGGCACTGGAAGCTGCTCTAAGGTCTCCCCAAAACCTTCTCTTTTTCAGGCTGAACACCCCAAACTCTCAGCCTCTCTGATACTCTGTTACCAGAGCAGAGCTGCTCCTGCCCCTTGAACATTTTTGTGGCCCTATCTAGATAAAGAATATGCCAACCAGCAGTGGAAGAAGCTGGCTGTGCAGGAGGACTCCATCCCAGATGTGGCCCAAGAAACCACCCCCCACCTGGCGCCCAGAGCTGCGCTGCCCCAAAGAACCATGAAGGTTGGCATTTCCTTCCTGACTTTGCAACAGAAACCAGCCCAGGTAGATTCAACTTCTCCCCTCACATAAGGAAACGGGCTCCACTTACCCCAGGAATGGAGAAACGAGCTGCACCAGCTCAGCCCTGGAGATGACCTCCTGGTTGAAAATAACCAGGCAGCGGAGGAAGTTCTCGTAGGCTTCCGTGCTGCGCAGAGCCTTGCGGACCTGGGAGAGGAAGACAGTTGCTGTCAGGGTGGGATCAGGCCGTGTAGGCTGCTGCTGTGCAGGAGACCTGGATTTAACACTCTGCCTTACACGTGGCATGAGAATGGAAACCTTTCAGGGAGCTGAATGAAGAGTCGTGTGCCAGGCGGACACCGAGGAGAGCCGGGATCGCGGTGCTGGGCACGTCCTGCAACACCAGCACCCACTGCCTTATTCTGAAGGGAGGAGTTGGAAGTGAGGAATGAAATCCCTCCAAGAACACCCTAAACAGCTGGATTACAAAATGCTGGAAATGTGGACAACGCCCACTGTCACTGCAGCACCACACACCCACCCAGGTTGGAGACCAAGGATGTTGCAGGTGAGGAGTAGAGCAAGAGACCCGTGCCCTGGGTGATCCCACTCCAGCCTCTGCCTGGTTTCCAGTTGGGATCACCACAGATAAACCATCTGCTCTAACCCTTATCTTCACAGCAGGAGGAAACCAAACGATTCATCCCAACGCCATTCCCTTTCCCAGGAGGACAGTTAGCACCTGTGCCTCAGACAGAGATCTGTCATCATTAAGACAGTCATCATTAGGGTTATAATTCCACAGCAGGGACTTCTACGTTTCTCCTGTTAACACCTACACCTCCTCTGAGCAACAGATTGATTGGTTTCCAGTTACCACTAGCTGCTCTGCTGCAAAATGCACCAATCATCAGGGAGCAACCAAGACTTGCACTGACACATGAATATTACTTTAAAGGCTTGTTTACATTCTCTCTACACTCCCCTCTGAGCCATAAGGAAATGTATGGACATCTTAGGGAAGACACCAAGGTACCACTTGGAAGCATCCCACAATATCCTTCAATTGTTCTGTGTGGTAAATCAGCAACAGGTTAACAACTGTGCAATTAATTAGACTCAACTCTCAGGGGGGGAAAAAAAAACAAACAACCAACCAAGCCCACAAATATCCATGTAAAAAAGATCACGAGTCTCTTAAAGAAACAATTCAGGGGAGGTCACACTGATCCACCTGAGGTCAAGATGACAACTTTTAGCAGGGTGGTCAACATATCACAGACTGTGAGGATAAACCCAGGTGTAGACATGCTAAGACCAGTAACACGAGGTGGATTTCTCTGAACCTGGCTTCTCACCTTCTCAAAGAAGAGAGATTCTGTCCCCACACCATGTTTGCTGGCTTCTGCCAAGGACTGGTCTTTTAAACCAAGCAGCTTCGGTTTCTTCTGTTAACAAACAAACAAAGAGAGAGGCAAGGGAAAGAAAAAAGAAAAAGGCTGTTCAGTGGAGTGAGTTGCCACAACACCCAAGGGTTTCAGCTTCCTGACCCCACCATTTCCCTTCAAATAAATGAAAGGTGGCTTTTTGGGAAGGAAACTTGCTCCAAGGAGTATGCCACAAGTTAACCTATTGAAGGATAGCACAGAAATCCAAATATTTTTAATACATTGTTGCATCCTTTTCTGTAACTAGTTGATTGAAACAGTCACACTATGACCTCTCTCAATTTTCTAACTAGTTTGCAAAATTACCAAAATAAACCTGTGGGGTTGTCTTCCCATCAGTCACCCAGTTCATTAAGCCTCACACCTCAAATTATAATTGTTTTCCTGCCTTGCATTCCAGTGCAGAATCTTCCCATCCCTGCTCTATGTCCTCAGCAAAGCCAGAAGCTGCCTCCCTGTGTTGTATTTTGCTGCCCTTCATTTGAAGAAGAGAAATGCAGAAGGGGAAGTGAATCAGTGGATTTAAATGACCCAGTTGGGTGTGCTAATGCCTTTCCTCACCAAGCAGGAGACACCACCTTCCAATAAAGCAGGCAAACTGCACAGACACTGAGCCACCTGGCCAGGGGATGGTGGTTATTCCACTACAAAGCCTGGCTCTCTCACAATGGGAGTCATTCAAAAAGGGCAAACTCTGCTGAGAGAATCCATCATTGTTTTATAAGGGTTATCACAGGGAGAATGAGCAAACAGGATCCCACTGCATCTGCTCCAAGCTCTACACCAAAGCTTTCAGGATCACCTTGATCCTGCCTCTCAGCTTTTCTTCCTTAGAAGCATCGCTACAAATTTTGGACAACACTTCTTTGGTGACTTCCTTGTTTCCTGAGCCAGTCAAGGAACAACCACCTCCCTCAGGTAAGGGATAACACCAGCAGCTTGGGAAAACCAGGAACAAAGCCTCATGCTGAGAAACAAGGACTTCAAAAAGCTTCCTTTAAGGGCAAGCAGTAGTTGCTGTGCTGCACCCTGCGCTGCCAAAAAGGCTTGGAAAATAAACCCACCCCACTCTGCCACAGCCTCCTGGGAAAACCAGGGCTGCTGAATGAGCAGCACGTGCTCTTACCTTCACTGGAGGGGTTGCTCCAGTCCCCGAGTGCCTTCGGATCTGACAGCCATTCTGGTTGGGTCTCTGTTGTTTGTTGTTGAGCTGTGGCTTCTTCACGGTGCCACCGTGATCGTTTCTCACCGACTCCACTTTCTCAGCAGTTGTCTTACTTAACAGCTTAATTAGAGGCAAACCCATAAAATCATTAGAGCCGAGTTCCACACATGCAGGCAAAAAGTTATGCCTGCTCCTCCTAGCTCTAGATGACCAACGTATTTTACTGCAGCCTTAGAACAACCCTTATAGGCAGAGGGGTTGTGTCTGGAGGACAAGTTACAGCCAGAAAACAGTCTGTCACCCTGACCCCATGCCCACACTCAGTAAAAGATCACTCCAAAAAAAACAACCCCAAGAAACAAACAGCCAAAACCACATTTTTTTCTGAACTCTGGCTACATACACAAGATCTTTTGGCTAGGTATTTCACCTCCTGGCTGTCTCCAAGAGGACTCACCACAGAGCTGTTGGCATCAGGCAGGAACTGCCCGAACTCCGAGAGCAGATCCTCCTGGTTCTTGAAGAGACGAGCCACCTGGGCATACACCTCCTGCTCTGTCAAAGCTGGTGTGTAGTTCCCTCCTGCCTCCTTGGCATTACGCTGCTCTTTCTGTCCCAGGAAAGAAGAGAAGAGTCAGAAGAAAGGACAGACTAACTATTTAAGTGACAAAGAAGCAAGTCAAAACCTTGGTGATGCAAAGATCTCAGCATCTCAGCTCGCTGGCCGACGTGAATCATAGAATCATCAGGGTTGGAAAAGACCTTCAAGATCAAGTTCCACTGTCCACCCTACAACCCCTAACCACTAAACCATCTCCTGAGACATCACATTTACCCGTTTTTTGAACACCTCCCTGGGCAGCCTGTTCCAAGGCCTCACCACTCTTTGTGAAGAAACTTTTCCTAATATCCAATCGGAACCTCCCCTGGCACAACTTGACCCCAATTCCTCTTGTCCTACTGCTAGTCATTAGGGAGAGGAGGCCAACAGCTGCCTCACTACAACCTCCTTTCAGGGAGCTGTAGAGAGCAATGAGGTCTCCCCACAGTCTCTTCTCCAGGAAACCCAAAAGCCAGTCTTAGACAGACACATTTATGTCCCCACAGCCATGGAAGTGAAATAACCACACCTACGCTCAAACCTGCCTCATGAACCCTCACCTGGTATGTATGGAGGATCTCCAGAAAGGCTTTGTAGATGTCTGGCTGGCCCTGGAACCGATTCTTGATCTTGTTGACATAGTTGATGGCATGATTAAACTCGACAGGCTGATTGTTCTGCAGGGATGGGGTGGTTCCCAGGGAGATTGTCACGGGCGTGTGAGGTTGGACCGGTGGCGAGCGTGGAGATGCATACGGTGGAATCGGGGGAGTTTGCTGGCTGGTGGGAGTATGTGCCTGCAACTGGGATGGCTGGGAGGAAAAGAAGCCATCTTAGAAACCAGCAGAATCCTTTCCAGTTGGAATTAAGGCATTTTTATTCCACACATGGACCATATCCAGATGAAACAACCCAGCATCTAACTGGATCTGATGCCAAAGGTGGAATGACGTGGGTTCAGAAGAGGTACCTCTGAGCTGGAATATCACAACTGGATGAAATCTCCTGCTGTCACATCCAGTTAAACAACCTCTTCCCATATACAGGCCTTGGACAACGCTTGCTGCACTTCCTTGACAGACTGGTTTTTATAAACTGCTACTAAACCATTATTCCCTTCACAGGTCTAGGGAATTTTAACAGTATCCGTCATAAACTGAACATTTCCAAGTAGCTGTGCAAGCAGAAACTGCTGTTAAGAGTCAAAATTAAGAAGTACCATTTCACACAGTCAGAGCTGAGTTGCACAAATCCAGGTAGACTAAGCAGAAGAAAACCATGACCCAAAACAATTAAGAGATAAATATTTAGTGGGCCAGAAGAGACAACAATTCATCAGGAAGACCAAACACCCAGACCAGTCAGGCTGTTGCTATTGACAGCTGGTTTTCCTCCCTGATTGCTTTTTGGCTGAAATCTGATAAGAGACACACACTATCTCAAACATTTAGCAGAGGCACAGTTTGCTCCAGCTCTGCAAGTTACTTTGCCCCCAGTGAAGAATTCTGGGATGCATAAAGTAAGGCAACAACAAGGGAAACTTGGAATTTCTTTCAGTATAGAGACAAACAAGCAAGCAGGCAAGGCTCTCAGTTTTCAATACTCTTAATAGACACCTTGAAATCTGACACAGGCAAGTTGATCCTGAACACCTAAACTTTGCAGTTTTCAGCTTTGCAAATCTTTGAGCACATTCTTCTTCATCATTTCTAAACAGGAGGTTGCACCAGTGTTTGTCTAGAGATCACCTTATTGCCACATTTTAAATCCTGCTGCTTTCAAACTGCCTATTCCTTCTTTTTTTTTTTCCTTCCTTTTCCAGCCAATTGTTAGCTAATTGTACAGTTCTGAGATTAACCCTTAAAACTTTGGGGATTCTTTCCCTCCCCAAGGCTCTCAAATCATTTTGAGGCTAAAATACAGAATATTTTACCCGGAATGAGATCCCTGAATGCCTCATATGATCCTGTTCTGTTTTCAAACACATAAAATCCCTCTGTTAGATGGGAGCTTCTGGATTAGATCTAAAGCTGAGAGTCAAACTCCCCCTTAATTATTGAAAGGTCTCAGTTTCAGGTACACAAACCAATATCTAGAGGCAACATTGTGGTCATCTTGCCTGAACTCTTGCACTTTTGATTTTGCCAACAAGTCCTGCACCCCCCTCAGCTGCTGGCTGGACTACATCAATCTTCACAACAGATGTCTGATCTGAAAACAAGACTTAATGATGTGGTAGATTCTGAATTGCTCTAAGCAACCTCTTCTCAAGGCCCCAAGCATTTGGAGCCCCACACTACCTTTCACAGCAAAAGCAACACCTTTATCACTGCCTCTGTTTTACTGGGAATTTCCTGGGACATCAGTTATTTGGAGAGAATATACACAAGAGGCTGAGAAAATACACAGTGGAGAAATCAACATGGGCCCAGTGCTTTAACTGGGAAGCCCCTCCTGCAAAGTCAAATGCATTTCAGGGATCTTCTTCCTGGGGCTGCTGGATCACTCTCTGAATAACACCTGGACATGTTACCAACTGCTCTAAGCAACTTTCAGTCCCCCACTGAAAGCAACAAGGCCTTTCCAAACCCTTCAGGTGGCTTACTTGGATTATTGTCAAACCAACCAGGACACAGAGAATCACAGAATGGTTTGGGGTGGAAAGGATCTTAAAAGATCATCCAGTTCCAAACCCCTGCAGTGTTCCTCCTCCAGCAGTGAGTGATCATCACAGAATTGTTTGGGTTGGAAGGAACCTTGAAGATCATCCAGTCCCAACCCCCTGCATGGGCAGGGACACCTCCCACCAGCCCAGGTTGCTCCAAGCCCCATCCAACCTGCCCTTCAACACTGCCAGGGATGGGGCAGCCACAGCTTCCCTGGGCAACCTGGGCCAGGCTCTCACCACCCTCACACCCCACAATTCCCTCCTCATGTCTCACCTCAATCTCCCTCTTCCAGTTTTCATCCCTTCCCCTTTGTCCTCTCCCTCCCTGCCCTTGTCCCAAGTCCCTCCCCAGCTTTCCTGGAGCCCCTTCAGGCACTGGAAGGTGCTCTAAGGTCTCCCCAAGAACACCTTGGAAGTTTGAGACGGAAAAACTAACCCAGAAGCAAAACGGACACGGGCTGGCGAATACTGTGAAAAAGCAGTGTGGAAATTCCCTTTTCTCCCTCTAGCTCCACAGCAGAGGCAGCAGGAGCCCTGCGTGGTCAGTGTCAGGCAGCCCAAGGCTCTCACCTTGCTGATTTTGGCAGGCGGTGGCTGCGGGGCCGGCTGTGCTGGTGTGGGGGTGGATTGTGCTGACGGCTGCGAGGGATGTTGCGGCTGGGGCTGTGGCTGGGGCTGCAGGCCGTGAGTGGGGATCTGGTGGACCTGCCCTGGGGTGGTCACATTCACCATATCATTGGTCTGCACCTCGATCTTGTAACCAGGTGGCAAGAAGGTGTTAAAACCCATGATCAAGTCCGGGTGCCCCTTGAAGAGCTGTGATACACGGCTGATCACTCCCGGAGTGTCAATGCTGGGGAAGGAAGAAGATCCGAGTGTCACGAACCTGGCAACAACACACCAAGGTCTCCACACATGAACATTCCCTTTGATTTATTTACCAATTCAAACCCGATTCCTATAAACACCCTCCTGGACTGAAGAATGACATTAGCATCATTTTATTAGCCTAGACAGCATTTTTATATCTGTGACCATTATTAATGGGCAGACGACCAGACAGCCCGATGAATCAACCATCGAGGTTGAACTTGTGAACTCCCACTCCAAGGGGAGATGATGGATAAAGGAAAGAAAGCACACAACTGCTTTGACACTACTGCTTGTCCTGCACACAGCAGGACAAGAGTTTAGCCCCAGCTCTGTGCTCCTCTGCCCACAAACACTCCTTCTAACCTGGAAGGAAGAAGCAAAAGGCAGCTGGTTACCTTTGAGATTTAAATTCCTTCATAATATCCAAGAAGTCATTGTAGACCTGGGGCTGGCTACCAAACTGCAGCTTCACCTGGTCAAGATAAGACAATGCATCCTCCACCTGGAGACAGAAAGGACAGGTTATATCAGCACAGCAGATCTGCTTTCACCTCCCATTGTTCTGCAAAACACGCATGATTTGAAAACACAGCTGTTAGCCCTGAGTCTGGGCAGGGAAATTAAGGAGCAAAAATAAAAGGTCATGAGCCTGGTTAGTGAACTATCAAGCACCATTTGAATAAGAGATACTCACTCCCCAATCCTGGCTCACAAGACAAAACTGTACCAAAAAGAAACAAAAAGGAAAAAACAAACAAACAAAACACAACAAACACAACACAGATCAGAATTGCTTGGAGTAAAAAAACCAACAACCCAACCCAACTTACTCCAAATTTACACTCACTGAAGTGACTGCTAGGATAAACAGAACTAGACTTGAGGATTTTTCCTGCATTCATATGTGGAAATTATTATGGAAGTCTAAGAATAAGCAGAAAGTGGAAATGACACCCTGAGTGCAGTATATGGCTGCCAGGTACACGCTTGCACTTCTTCCAAAAAGCCAGACATTTCAGTTCAAACCTAGAAAGATTTTTGAAAATGGCAACTGTGGGTGGCTAATTGCTTGACACCTCCACCAGCAAGAAGTTGATGAACTGTTCGTGTACCCACATCTAATTTCCAGAGGTACTAAAAGAACAGTCACAGCCTAAAGCAGGAGTTTGGGGTCCCTGTCGCCCCAGGAGCTTTGGCACAAGCTCAGCTGCTGCCAGAGCTGCACGTGGGACCTCTCTTGCCTCTGGAATTGAACAGGAAAGGAAGGAAGGCTACCATGTCTGGCCCCCATCTCACATCAGAGGAGGATGTGCCATCATTTCACTGGGAGAAAGGACCAGACAGTTGGAAACTGTTTCCAGAGGTCTCCAGAAATGAAGTGTCCTGCCTCCAGCAAAAGAAAAGGACCTCTTGCCCAACGAGGCAGGAGGTTCTACCAAAACTGGAAGAGACTTGAGCTGTATTTGGAAGAAACTAAGAAACAGGCATCAACTAATACTTGTGTGCCTGCTTGCTAGAGTTGAACCAAATGTAGCTGCTTACAGGGGTTACTTTTGGTGGACTTTTCTCTTTTTTAAAGGGTTTTACAGCACATATCTGAGAATAGAGCCTTCCTTACCCCCAAATTACTCCCACACAACCACCCACATAAGCCATGTGTTCAGAAAAGCACCACGTTTAGGTCATTTAACCCATTCCTATGAATGCTTTAATCAATACTTCTTTTCCCTTCTTGCCCAAATGTTTTCCTAGCAAGACCATTTTTTTTATTATGGTATCTACAATGAGAGGGTTTCAGCAGCAAGTCCCTTTCTGCACTCAACAACCTTCTAGGGAGCTAAGAGAGCTTTCAGAAGGCCACCAGCTTCAAGCAGCAAGTCCCTTTCTGCACCCTACAGCCTTCCAGGGAGCTAAGAGAGCTTTCAGAAGGCCACCAGCTTCAAGCAGCAAGTCCCTTTCTGCACCCTACAGCCTTCCAGGGAGCTAAGAGAGCTTTCAGGAGGCCACTAGATTTCAGCAGCAAGTCCCTTTCTGCACTCAACAACCTTCATGGAGCTAAGAGAGCTTTTGGGTGGCCACCAGCTGGCTCTGCAGGGAGGTGTCCCCTACACCCTGACCAGAAGGTGACCCCTGGAAGCCCCAGGACTGAGACAGAGGTGGGTTGACTGGAGGAGGGGAGGCTGGGTGTTACCTTGAGCCTCTGGAACTGCTGCTGGCCCTGCACGGGCACGGCGGGCGGCGCGGGGTGCGTGTGGCTGGGCACCACCTGGCTGCCGTGGGGCTGCACCGGGGCAGGGTGGTGGTGCCCACCATGCACGGCGGCGATGGCAGGGCCGTGGCTGCCCGAGCTCTGGGGCACGGCTGACACCTGGAGAGGGAAAAGGGCAGGCAGGTCAACAGCTCTGCTCCCCAGCAGGCATGGGGCAAGAGATACCTTCCCCAGCCCGGGGATACACATAGCATTTCAAGGAAGCAGAAGGCGGGAGGTGCTGATAGGCTTGTGTTAAAATAGACCTGTGGTTTCTTCCACAATCAGCCAGGGAGGCCTAGAAATCATAGAATCATAGAACTGTTCAGGTTGGAAAAGCCCTTTGGGATCACTGAGTCCAACCATCATCCCTACTCTACAAAGTTCTCCCCTAAACCCTTAACCACATCTACCAACACCACATCCAAACGACATACCCAGGGATGGTGACTCCACCACCTCCCTGGGCAGCCTGTTCCAGGGTCTGACCACTGTGAAGAAATTTTTGAGACAAGACAACTCATCCTGTCCCCCAAACACAAGCACACATGGTACAGGCTCTCTCCAGCATGGCTGCCTGCTCACTAACATAAAAACCTGCAAAAGGGGCATAAAATGGGATGGTTAGTCTGACAGAGTCAAAGTTCTCCTTCTTTACTGGGATATTTCTGTGTCACAAGCAATAATCTGAAGGAATGATTCTTTACAAGCTTCTACACTCAGTTGGGGTACTGGAGATCCAATTGTGGCTCACTGGCACCAGCAGACAAGGGAGAAAACTCAGCTTTGTACCTCTCCCAGAAAAACAGGAGGCATGGACTTTTCAGGTCTTCTTCATATATTAAACCAGGAAAGTTTCAATTTGGAAAATCCATTAAAAGAGGCTTTCACTTCTTTTTTTTTTTTCCTTCATAGTAAGTGACTTTTCATTTTACACAAACTTCAAGTCTTCCATCCAAGCCTCTTTTAGATGAGATGCACTTTTAAATATCCTTCTCATGAACGAGGAACAAACTGCCTGCTGGTCCATCCAAGTTCTTTGGAGGAAGGACTGCCAGCACAAACACACTGTCTCCCAGTCCCTGCCAGTGTCTGCCTGCAGGCTCCTCAGCTCTGTGGCTGCCTTTATCTGTGTGAAGAAGGAAGGAAGAAGCTGGCTGTTCCTCTAGGCACTAAAGGAGCTCACCAGCAACACATGCGTGGAAGATGCAACGTGCCAGAAACAGGGAAAGGACAAGAAACACAGGAACAGCCTCTCCCTGTTCTTTCACTGGAAGGTCTCTCCAGTGCACTCTTAAAGTATATTTTTCTCTCTCCTCAGCTGACAGCTCCTTGTAAAGGAGGAGAGAGGAAGGAGAGTCATTAATGATCCTGGCTGGGGTAAATGCTTTCTGACACACTTCCATTTTCCTGAAAGTCTTCAGCCTAAATGTTGATCTGAGCAGATTTCCCAGGGAAGCTGTGGCTGCCCCATCCCTGGCAGTGTTGAAGGGCAGGTTGGATGGGGCTTGGAGCAGCCTGGGCTGGTGGGAGGTGTCCCTGCCCATGCAGGGGGGTTGGATCTAGATGGTGTTTAAGGTCCCTTCCAACCCAAACCATTCTATGATTCTATGATCCAGTGTGTTAAGCGTAAGATCACCCAAGATACCACACACCTGTGATAGAGCAACCATAAGATCAAACCTCTTCCAGACGAAAACAAGAACAATTGAGAAAAAGGCCCTGCACACACCTGCCTGCAGGATTCATCACCCAAGAGAGTCATTAAAGAATCACGTTCACAAAACCCAAGTCCCACCACACTTGTTGAGGTGGCTCAGAGCAGGAGCCAAGCCAACAGCCCAGCTGCAGGGGAGGGAGGAGCAGACTCACCTGGTAGCTGGGAGTGACAGAGTACTGGATGCCCGTGGCAGACTGCATGGTCTCTGACACTGCCTCATACACCGGGGGGGCCGGGGCGAGGACACGGTGCTGGTGTGGGAAGGGCTCAGTGCTGGGGAGACGTCTCTGCTGCGACGCGTACACGGGTGACTCCTGCTCATCCAATCGCCGCTTCATGCTGAACTCATGCTCGGGAGGCACCACGAAACCTGGGGAAAACAGCCCTGTTTAGCCAAGCTCCGTGGGGGCCAAGTTCACCCAGAGCAGGGTGGGTAAGTTTCTCTCTTCCTGTAGGACCTTGAGATGGCAAAGTGGCATCGAACTTCAGGTTTCTGGCAGGGTAAGAGGCCACCGTGTTTTATCGACGCGAAAGAACAAAGCAGCCTTATTGTTGGAAAGAAAACACTCTGCTTCAAAGTTAATGATCTCTTGAGTCTCACTTGGAAGGACAGTGCTGGCATGTGCATCTTAGGAGCACATGCAGACCCTGAGCCATGGACAGCTCATCGAATCATGGAATTGTCAAAGTTGGAGGGGACCTTAAGATCATCCAGTCCAACTCCCCTGCTAAAGCAGGATTGCCTCAAGCTGGGTCTTGAACCTCTCCAGAGCAGATTCCAAAACCCCCTAGGCAGCCTGTCCCTGGGCTCTGTCACCCTCACCATAAAGAAATTTTTCCTCATATTTAAATAGAACTTCCAGTGTTCCAGCTTGTGCCTGCTGCCCCTTGTCCAGTTCTTCCCTGTGAAGGTGGTGAGAGCCTGGCCCAGGTTGCCCAGGGAAGCTGTGGCTGCCCCATCCCTGGCAGTGTTGAAGGGCAGGTTGGATGGGGCTTGGAGCAACCTGGGCTGGTGGGAGGTGTCCCTGCCCATGCAGGGGGTTGGAACTGGGTGATCTTTAAGGTCCCTTCCAACCCAAACCAGCCTGGGATTCAATGATTTGAACACACCAGACTGAGGGAGGCTGCGTTACCTACACACAGCCTGGACAAAGTTGCCTAGATTGGAAGCAGAAATAACCCCCCTCCTGGCCAGTGCAGGTGGGACATCAGCCAGCTGTGAGAGATGCTTCAAAAAACGTGGGAGGAAGGGGGAAAGAAGGAGGCAAAAAGCAGGATGCAGAGTCAGCTTTTGAAACCCCAATCCCTGGCACCCTGTGTGCCTGCAGGGATGCAGCTCCCACACTCATTCTCCAGGACTTTTCTCTCCTACACATGGGCATGTTCCAGCCCTACTCCAAGTTGTCTTTACACAACTTCATTTTCCTTCAAATCTGACAGGTCATTTTGCCACTGTCCCCCCGTTCCTAAAAGCATAATGAATTCTTCACTCTGATTGAACTACTAAATGACTTCTTTCCTGCAAGCAAATCCCACCATGCGACAGTAACTGCCATCCTTGAGATGTTATCTACTGTTCATCAAACCACCAGATGCTCCAAAGCCTATGCAGGTGTTTGATGGACAGAGAGCAGAGTGAATCCACCCTCTTCTCCCATTAACTCCTCAGGAGCTCTCCACAGCAAGTCCTTTTCAGTTCCAGTGCAGTTAAACCCATTTGTTGCTAACACTCAGATCAACAAGAGGGAACAAAGTCCCCCCAGAATAATGACACAACAGCCAAACACCCCAAACCTCATCTACCAGCTAAGGACAGCTCCTGACAGCCTAAACCATCACTAACCACAGAAGACAAAGATCATTCACCAACATCTCAAACATGTGATCAGGAACTGGCAGGACAGACGCTCAGAACAGATCAAGGTGGGCCTGGAAACCCAGGCTTTGTGCAACACAGTGTCCTCCCCTCCATGTCCCTCCCTTCACTTGGAGGGGGCAGGACAAGAAAGAAGATGACTTCATTTCTTTTTGAAGCTGCTCTTCAAGTTTAACCTCTCAGAACAGTCCCTTATCAGGTCCCCATAGCAGTCAGCAGGTAGAAGACAGCTGGCAGGGGAGGACTCCTCACCCCAAGGACAGAACTTGCTCACTGGATCTTCTCCACAAGTCACAAATCCCAAGCAGGCCTGACCTCCAGCGTGCACTCTGAAAGCAGAGGAGCACATTCCAAGAGCTCATTGTGCTAATAGTGCCTGTGGTGGTTCTTCCCATTCAGTTGGGCTCTGCTGACAACTATGAAAACCTCAGCAGGTTCCCTTGGAGCTACTCCCCTCCAGCACAGCCTGCTTCCAGCTTTCTGAAAACCTACAGCTTGACGCTAACAGGGCTGGGACCAAACTGAGCCCAGCTGGCCAAGCACCACCAGCAGAGCCAGCCAGGACTCTGCATGACAATGGCCAAGTGCAGAGTAAAGACTGAAGTCGGGGCTAAGCTTTGGTGGCACCTATTGATCACCCACTCAATAATCTGGGACACCTTTTGCCATAAACATGGGTACCCTGCCCAGCCCTTAACCTGACTCTTGATCTCCCAGGCTGGTGTGGCCCTTCACCTTACCACTGTGCATCAGCTTTCCTTCCCTATGTTGATGCAAGGGCTGGAGCAGCTCTGCTCTGGAGCCAGGCTGGGAAAGTTGGGGTGTTCAGCCTGGAGAAGAGAAGGCTCCAGGGAGACCTTAGAGCACCTTCCAGTGCCTGAAGGGGCTCCAGGAAAGCTGGGGAGGGACTTGGGACAAGGGCAGGGAGGGAGAAGACAAGGGGGAAGGGATTAACCTGGAAGAGGGAAGACTGAAGGGAGACATGAGGAGGGAATTGCGGAGTGTGAGGGTGGTGAGAGCCTGGCCCAGGTTGCCCAGGGAAGCTGTGGCTGCCCCATCCCTGGCAGTGTTGAAGGGCAGGTTGGATGGGGCTTGGAGCAGCCTGGGCTGGTGGGAGGTGTCCCTGCCCATGCAGGGGGGTTGGATCTAGATGATCTTGAAGGTCCCTTCCAACTCAAACCATTCTAGGATTGCCTAGAGCAGCAACCAAGAGCTGCTGATTTGCAGACACATTCCAGCAAGGCCCCCCACCAAAACCAAAATTCCAATGGGATTTGCTCTGAAGAGATGAAATGGCTCCACCAGGCTGAACACCCTGCCCGTGACCAGGTGTGTGCACATGCTCACGTGGGGTGTGTGTGTGTTGGGGTGGCTGTGCAGTGTCCCAGCCTCGTGTCTCACCTCCCCAAGCAACACTCCCCACTTGTCACTGCGAGTGGACTAATCAACCTTTAGCAGAGGCTGACTGAGGACAGAAGATGGCTGGAAGACTCATGTGCCCTTATGAGGATTAAAATGCCACCTTAGGCTGATTGGAAAGCCCACGGAGCTACCAAGCACCTCAACCCTGTGAGGCCATGGGAACTGTGGAAGCACTGAGGGCACAACACCACACTCACACCCGCAGCCTGAACAGCAGGTTAAGAAGCTCCTGATTCTCCCAGACCAAGTGAACAACCCTCCAGAAACCTAGTCTGCTGGATGGCTGGTATTAAAGCTTCTGTTTAGTGAGAATTAAAGCTCTTGCAGGTTCTTCCTCCACCTGAATCAGGTCCTGCTGATCTTGACATGGCATCTTCCAAGGATCTTCCCCATTCAAAAACAGGAGAGATCTGTGGTGCAGCAACAACTCCTGCCTCTCCTACAGCACTTCTTTGATATTATCTTCTCAGAAGTGTAGCACACAGCTCCTGCACCCCCTTATGGCCTCTGACTCTTAAGATTTAAAGCCCTCATTGAAATTGCATCACCTGTAATCTCAATTTGGGGGTAGGGGAAAAAAAAAACAGGCCCAAAAATACAGCAAGACTGAAAACAAGTCACCAACTTCAGGTACTTTCCTTTGTTAAAAGCATTAACCTGAAGTATGTGGGAAAGTTCAGCAATCCCTGCAGAGTCCCACCCCATGCAGTCCATGGAGAATGAATTAATCCCCTTTCCCCAGCATCATTTCCACCCAAACTGTCATTTAACTTCCTCAGAAGGAAGAAAACTGTATTATTTCCTTTCTTTTCCGAGGTTTTTAGCATTCCCCTTCCCAG
>NW_009953985.1:72199-74120 GCF_000747805.2 Chaetura pelagica
GTGCATCAGGCAGACACACCACAAGCTCACTCAGGGTCCTCAGCTGAGCAAGCAAGCAAGAAAGGAACATTTCAAAAGGTCCACTGCATCTCAGGAACAGCAGCAGGTTTATGTGATCCTACCCCACCAAGCCCTGCAGAGGGTTCCCCATCCATCTGCCTCAAGTTAGCCAGTGGGACCTATAAAGACAAGTGGAGCACATCCCTTCCCTGCTGGTGCCATCAGGGAGAGGAGAGGAACAGCAGCACTGGCACAGGAAGAGGGGACAAAGCAGGGACAAGGCTGGATCCAGCTGGCAGGGCACTGCACGGCTCCCTCCTCACACCAGCTCCCCTCCTGCCTGCTCCCTCCTCAGCAGGAGACACGGAGCCAAGAGAGTCTGAGCACCCTCCTCTTCCCTTGCAAAATCCCCTCTCCCACAGCAGCTCCACTCCTCAGGTTTTTAACATAGAAAATCCCCCCAAATCTCCATTTTTTTAATGTTGGGGTTTCCCATCGGACGAGCGGGGTCTCCTGGCATTAGAAATCAGCTGTTAAAGAGGTGCCAGGATCCAATAAAAAGGCAAATAGAGAAAGGGAAGAAAGGGAACGGGGAAGGTTGGGGGCCTCAGCACCTGTTGGAACCCCAACATGGCTCTGGATAAAGACCAGCTTCCCAAACAAGTTGTGGAAGTGCCACTAGGGAGGATTTCAGCCCCTGCTGAGCCAGGACCCTCCTGAAACAGGGCAGGGAGATCACACAGCTGCAGATGATGTTGCAGGGCCTTTTGAAACCCTTTCCTTTCGAGGGAGAAAGCACTCAAAACTCAGGAGCAGCAAACTAAGCCTCAGCTACCTCTCCAGACCCTGGAGGTGCAGCTCTGACCCTGGAGCCATCACAGATGTCCCATGGGATGAGTTCCCTGCAGGATTTCAAGGCCACGTATCACGGAGCCTGCTAGAAAGCAGCCAGCTCAGGTTCTGGCACCACTGCTCTCTGCACACTAACCCAGCCACACAACTTCCAGAACATGACCCAGCTTGTTCAGCAATCACTGGTACTTTTTATTTTATTTTTTTTGTGCAGGGTGCCACACAGCCTGGTTCCCTTCCCTATCCCATGGGAATAAGTCCCTGGCCCCACTGCAGAAAGGAACACCCACGACCCCAGAGTCAGCCCAAAATGAAATGAGAAGCATCCAAAAGCAAAAAGGTGCTGGGAAAGCAGTGCAGAAGCTTTCAGAGGAGCAGTTGGGAGAGTTTTCTGCAAGCTGGATTATACTTTTTTATTTTTTTTAATTAATACTATTTTGTAAAAATGAAAAGGTGCCCCACAGGAGCTGCAAAACATTTCCCCCCCCCCAGAGTGTACTCCCCTCAACTAGGCTGAGCTGACAGGACTCTCTTCCAGCTTTAACAGCCATCAAAGCTTCCCAACTCTGGAGAAGAGCAACCTGGACAGAGAAGGATTCCTAAATCCTGGAACCCTCCATCATCTGCCTGCCAATTCCAAGGCAATGCTCCCACACGTGCCAGGAGCCTGGGCTGGGGAGGAGATCATCCCCCTTCCCACCCTGCCTCCAAAAGGAGGAGGCTTCAATCAGCCAGAGTTTGCCCAAACTTTCCCAAACGACTGCTGTTTTCTTGGGGTCACACTGAAGCTTTTCAAATTCACCCCCAGACCGGGTACCTTAACCAGAAGGGGGGGGTGGGAGGGATAAGGATTTAGATCCATTTGGGTTAGAAACCTTAAGTTTCCTCTTACCAAGAGCAAAACTATTAACTTTACCCGGGGGACAGGGAAGAAAAGACCCTAAAAAAAAAGTGCTTTTCAGTTCCTGGAACTCCAGCTGGGACTGGCACTGGGCTGCCAAGACACTTGGATGGGATGAAGGAATTTTACAGATACTTGAAAAAAAAAAATCAGTGCATTCACATCAGG
>NW_009953985.1:74213-74479 GCF_000747805.2 Chaetura pelagica
GGTAAAGCCAAGAGTACTGAAGCACAAACAGAGCTGGAGAGAAAATAAGTTGGGCCTTTCCCACTGGTTTCATGTCCCCACAGCTTTTTTTAGCATGAAAAGGGCCAAGTTAGGAGAGGAACTGGAAGAGTGAGGGGATTTTTCAGCCACACTCGGGAGCACGGGAAGGGGTTTGAGGAGAGGAGAGGGAGGCAGGGATGTTGCTGTTCAAGATGAACGAAGATGCAAGAGGTTTCCCCGGGAGGGGGGGGTGGGATCCAACAGGT
>NW_009953986.1:0-4088 GCF_000747805.2 Chaetura pelagica
TTTGTGGCATATAACGAACTTGCCAATAGCTTTAGGGTGCGCACGCTTGTGGAGGAGCGATCCCCCTGCACTGAATAAACATACCTTCTTTATAACCTTACTGGTTGTAAAGTCGTTATTCCGCACATCACCACTAGACTTTTGGACACATAATAAATACAGGTCTGACTTTCAGACTGATATGCGAGGATTTTCAAGGTTGGTTCATTGTTGGTAGATAAAAGATTCTCTGGGCTTACTTTGATACGCTACCACGATCTCACATGTAATTTTCCATCTCTTCCTTTGTTTTAAACTAGCATACTTGTAAATTACTTTATTTTATTAAACTCCTGTATGGGGGACCCAAATGTAAAAATTTGTCTGAAAGGCCAAATAAGAATTCATGGTTGTACGATCAGAGCATTGCTTCTGAGTTGAGGGGTTCTGGGACCTGCATTTAATGAAAACGTGATCTGCTCAGCACCTACAAGAAACGGGGAAGTGCCTTGCAACATCCCTTATTTTGGCTACGGAAATGGGGTATTACATTGTGAACTGGATTGTGGGTCTTAAGTGTGGTAATCTACTGTTCGTATAGTTACGTTGTGAAATTATAAGGGACTCTAAGCTTGTTTGTTTGGGGCTTTTATGTTGGGTGTTTTTTGTTTTGTTTTTGACACCCCCCCCCCCGAAGTTTCCACCCTTTGTTAGAAGCGGTTCAATCCTGTTTAGGACCGATCCTGGGGAGAAGGGAGGGAGTAATACTTCTCTCCACAGATTGGTTGTACACGTCAGGTGGTGGCGATGACATAATTCCTAGCACAAGAAAGTGTTAATACTGATAACATAATTTGAGTCAAGGTGTTTTGGTGTGTTGTTTTAAATATTGTCAATGTTTGAATCAGGTTCAACAACAACACTCTCGATCCCTTCCCCCTCCCACCCAGGTAGGGAAGGAGAGAGAGAAAAAGAGAGAGACTTGGCTGGATTGGAAACTAAACTACACAGCTTTAATTAAACACTAATGATACAAGAAAATATATACAATTATATACAAATGTGGAAAGGAAATGTACAAAACCCGTATTGCCTCCCCCCACCCCCAGCACTCTCCTTAGCTGTGAAAAGTCCTGAAAAATCCCCGACTGCTGCCGAAGAGAGAGCAGAGTTATGAGGGTCAGGAGAGCTCGAGCCTAGAGGTCGATGGTGGTGGATGTACGGAGTCCTCCTCAGATGCCAGTCATGGATGGAAGAGAAGAGAAAAAGAAGAAGGAAGGAACTTGTCTTCTGTGATCTCTGACCTTCCTCTGAGCTTACGTAGATATATGGAATGGACTATCTCTGGCCTATTTTGCTGTCTGTCTAACTCAGCCACCTACGGGGGGGTCATAGATCTCCCTGTAGTGTCTGAGCCAGCAGAGTAAAGATGTGACCTTGAAGACCCAGCAGTTACAAAAACATTCCTCTCTTATCAGTCTTAGTTGGAAGGCTCTGTGACTAGTTAAAAGAAAGCTCACTGAAGGAAAAAAAAATCAGTAAAAGGAAAATTGGCTTCATCCTGACTCAAACCAGGACAAATATGCAACATATTTACTGCAGAGGATCTCTGCAGTGAAATGCAATTTTAAAGAAGTTTTATTATAGATTGTATTGAGCCTCTTATTAAGGACTTCTGAAATAAATACTGTAGCAGAGTTGAGTTGCTATTTATTTTATTTAGTTATCGTGATCCAAGCAAGAATGGGTCGCTTGTGAGGTGGCTTTGTAGCTCAAATGTTCTTTATACTGCCGCCACAGCTGGTAAGCGAGCCTACCAGGAGAGGTGCCTTACTGGACCTGCTGTTCACTAACAGGGAAGGAGTGGTGGGGGATGTGGAGGTCGGATGCCATCTTGGGCTTAGTGACCACAAAATAGTTAAATTCTTGATACTTAGTGAAATAAGGAGAGGGGTCACTGAAACATCCACTATGGACTTCCAGAGGGCAGACTTCAGCCTGTTTAGAACACTGGTAAAGAGAGTCCCTTCGGAGTCAGTTCTGAGGGGCAAAGGGGTTCAGGAAGGCTGGATACTCTTCAAGAAGGAAGTCTTAAAAGCGCAGGAGCGACCAGCCTGGCTGAACAGGGAGCTTTTGCTGAGACACAGGGGAAAAAAAGAGAGTCTACCACCTTTAGAATGAAGGGCAGGCAACTCAAGATGAGTACAGGGAGCTTGTGAGGGCATATAGAGAGAAAACTAGAAAGGCAAAAGCCCAGCTGGAGCTCAATCTGGCCACTACCATAAAGGACAATAAAAAAAGGTTTTACAAATACATTAACAGCTGTCTCCGTTTGACTCCATTTGACAACAGTGCTCTAGATCCCCTCCCCCTCCCACCCAGGTAGGGAAGGAGAGAGACAAAAAGAGAGAGACTTGGCTGGATTGAAAAATAAACTACACAGCTTTAATTAAACACCAATGATAAAACAAAATATATACAATGATATACAAATATGTTCAGATATGTGCAAAAGCCCTATTCCTCCCCCCACCCCCAGCAACTCCCACAGCACATTCCTTAGCTGCGAACAGTCCTGAAAAATCCCGGACTGCTGCTGGAGAAAGCGTAGAGTTATGAGGGTCAGGAGAGCTCGAGCCTAGGGGCTGACAGAGACCTCCCCAGATGCCGGTCGTGGATGGAAGAGAAGGGAAAAAGAAGAAGGAAGGAAGTTGTCTTCTGTGATCTCTGACCTTCCTCTGAGCTTATGTAGATATATGGAATCGAATATCTCTGGCCAATTTTGGTGTCTCATTCAGCCTCCTACGGGGGGGTTCATAGACCTCCCGGTAGTATCTGAGCTGGCAGAGTAAAGATGTGACCTTGAAGACCCAGGAGCTAGAAAAACATTCCAGCTGTTATCAACCCAAGCTGGGACACTTTGCTGCTAGTTAAAAGAAAGCATACTGAAGGAAAAAAAAAATCAGTAAAAGGAAAAGTGGCTTCATCCTGGCCCAAACCAGGACATTCTACCCCTTATTCCATAGCATATATTGTATATAGGCTCTATATTTTATCAAAAGTACTTTTTCCCCATCTACAGTATGTAAAAGGTCTGACTGAGCAGGACCAGCCTGATTGATGGATCCCCTGGTATTAACTAACCAGGCGGCCTTTGCCAATTTTTTGTCCCAGTTTTTGAAAGTTCCACCACCCATTGCCTTCAGGGTAGCTTTCAACAAACCATTGTACCTTTCAATTTTCTCTGAGGCTTGTGCATAGTATGGAATATGGTATATCCACTCAATACCATGTTCTTTAGCCCAGTCAGTCACAAGAGGGTTTTTGAAATGAGTCCCATTGTCTGACTCAATTCTTTCTGGAGTGCCATGTCTCCACAAAATTTGCTTCTCAAGGCCCAGGATGGTGTTCCTGTCTGTGGCATGAGGCACAGGATATGTTTCCAACCATCCTGTACTTGTTTCCATCATTGTAAGCACATAGCGCTTACCCTGGCGGCTCTGAGGCAGTGTACTATAGTCACCTTGCCAAGCCTCCCCATACCTGTACTTTGACCACCTCCCCTCATACCACAAAGGCTTCAACCGTTTTGCCTGCTTAATTGCAGCACATCTCACAGTCATGGATCACCTGTGTAATAGTGTCCACAGTTAAGTCCACCCCTCGGTCACGAGCCCATTTGTATGTTGCATCTCTGCCCTGATGTCCTGAAGTGTCATGGGCCCATCGAGCCAGAAAGAGCTCACCCTTATGTTCCCAGTCCAAGTCTATTTGGAACACTTGAGCAGCCTCATCTGGTCGTTGGTTCTGTCGATGTTCCTCAGTGGCTCGACTCAGAGGCACGTGTGCACTTTTACCTCCAGTTTCTCTATCCGAGCTGCAATGTCTTTCCACAGGTCAGCATTCTAATTAGGTTTACCCTTTCGCTGCCAGTTGTTCTGCTGCCACTGCTTTAGCCAACCCCACAAGGCATTTGCTGCCATCCACGAGTCAGTGTAGAGATAGAGTCTCGGCCACCCCTCTCGCTCAGCAATGTCCAAAGCCAACTGGATGGCTTTTACCTCTGCAAACTGACTTGATTCACCTCCTTCAGCTACTTGTGCAACTAG
>NW_009953986.1:11094-11637 GCF_000747805.2 Chaetura pelagica
CCCCCCCCCGGTTATGGATCCGATCACGGCCTTGGTAGGATGCTGGGGGCGCTGTATTGCTAAGGGGGGAGTGCTGTCACTCTGGTCACTTTTTGTTGGAAACGGGGCCTGCCTGGCAAGGTTGGCCTTGATGGCTCAGAGGGCACGTTGTCTTTTTTGGGAAAGTTAATCTCTTGGGACAGACAGAAGAAGTGTTCAAGCTCCTGCTGCATGCATCCACTGGGCCAGCAAGGGGCTGTGAGCAGAGGTGGCCATTGGGACACATGGCCCTCCAGTTTCTCACATCCTTCATCCCCTCCCGTGCCCCCGGCCAGCACTATCCACAATTGAAAAAAAGATCAGCATGTGCTCCTGAGAGAAGTGCAGGACTGGGGTGTTACCTTGCACATAGTGCAGGTCAGGCCAGGGCAAGCCAGCAGGATGCCTCTGTAGGCATGAGACCAGACAGTGAGGCATGGGTGGTGCCTCTCCCTCTCTCTTTACCTCTGCAGTAGTCAGGCCAGGCTGCGAGCATGCAGTATATGAGTGGCTGGCAGGGGGGCT
>NW_009953987.1:0-13343 GCF_000747805.2 Chaetura pelagica
TAGTTAAAAGTAAAAGTAATAGTTCTTAAAAATGGTCTTTGGAATAATTTTAAACCAAAAAGTTGTCATTTATATGCTGTAGTCTTTAATGGGATTTCTAAATTTTGTTTGAGTCTGTATAGATTTCAGTCTTTAAAGGGCACAAATATTCAAATTATTGCTGGTAAGAAAAACATTTCAAGCTGTGCCTGTATGGCATCATGTAGAGTCTTTACCTTGCATACATAAACTATTTTTGAAGATATATTTTGATTTGTTTTTTCTCTTTCTCCTCTAGCGATGATTAAAGCTGAAGAAAACAGGTATGTTTTTAATGGTCTGCCAATGTTTTTTACTTCAAGCTGCCTGTTTCCTAAAAATGAGATCTGTTCCTTGAATCTTAAGTCATTCTCCTTGCAGCTTTAAATTCCAAATAGTGGCTTAATATATAAACACTGGAAGAATGTGTTCTAGGTCCCTTTGTAACTGAAGGGACTGATACACAGTTCCAGTCAAGTTTTTATTTTCTCTGAGCTAAGATGGGTTTGTGTTCTTCTGAGAAGTCTTTGTAACTGCACCTAGACCTGTCATTTCCCACTGTATTAACTTTACTAACTTGTTTAAACAGCGGGTTGCTCTCAACCACTAAGTTGTCTCATGCTTGTGTGTGACTGTCCCTGGTTTTGACCCCTGTAGCGTCAAGCCTGACGACTCCACTCCCACAACGGCTGCTTCAGCTGCTGAGGCAACAAACACAACCACCACAGCCACCACTGCTGCTGAAACAGCTGCAGCTGCGACCACCACCACTGCTGCTGCTGCAGCACCAGCAGCCTCGGAAGGGGAATCTGCTGCAGCCTCTTCTGGGGCAGAAAACGAGAATTCTGGCACGGCAACGGCTGAGGAGCAGGGACAAGCAGCTTCTGCACCTGCTGGGCAGGACCAGAGTGGAGAAGCTGCAGCTAATGCAGCAGATGACTCTTCCAAGCAAGAGGCCTCAGGAGAGTAAGTGAAATTACAAAGCACGTGGCTTTGCTGCAGCTTTGTGTTTCTTGTAGGATCTGGTTTATCTTCAGTTGTAGGTGGCCAGGCTGCTTTGGCAGTGAGCTATTTCTTCAGTGAAATGTGAGCATGAATCATAGAATCAGAGAATCCCAGACTGGTTTGGGTCAGAAGGGACCTTAAAGATCACCTAGGGACACCTCCTACTAGACCAGGTTGCTCCAAGCCCCATCCAATTGCCCTTGAACACTTCCAGGGATGGGGCAGCCACAGCTTCCCTGGAAAACCTGTTCCAGTGCCTCACCACTCTGACAAGAGTTTATTCCTCCCCCTCATGTCATTCTCAGACACAGGCTGGCTTTTTGGTACAGTTTTAGCTGAAGCAGATACATAACCCAGAGAATTACTGATCAGTGATTCACATCTTGCTAAATTATAAGCAACTAGAACCAGGGTCTTAGACTGGCAAGAGTGGAACAGTAAGAAAGAAAGAAGTATTAAATCTCTTTTTAGAAAAATTATTGCCCTCCCCTTGCCAGCCCTCTCCCAAAGCTCTCAAACTCTACAGAGGACATGAGTAGCATTGAACATTCCATAAATTTTCCATGGCTCTAAAGGTTTCCCAGGGTAACATTATATACTTACCCTGCATGTTTCCTCTTCAGACCTGTGCAATTGGCTGTCCTTAGAAGGAAGTGCAATCCTAAACACACCTTCATGTGTTCCACCAGAAATGAGATCCTTTGGCTTTTCATAATGGAGAATTATGTGGAGAATTAGAGCTTGTGATTTTTATAATTCAAACAACAAAGAAACATGCTGTGAGGGACTACAGCCAGCAGGGCATAATTTAGAGCAAAAGGTCTATTTTTAGGGACTCTGCTATACATTTTTATATCACATCTAAATTAAAATATTCCTGCTAAATTTCAACGTTAGATTTTTATGAATAATTTCTAGGTAACTTGAGCAGGTGGCCAATTGCATAAGAGAGAATATTTTTCTGCAGTAGTTTGCTTTTATTAATCAGTCTTGTGTGGTGTCTGTAAGGAAGAGTCTTGTACAAACTGTGCTGTTTCTCATGTGTTACATTGATACTTTCCTTTGAGTTGCCATTTTAAAGACATGGTCTCTCTGGTTATTGTGGTTTATGACCCTTCAGTGGCTCTAACTTAGGACAACAATTGCTGAAATAATTAAATCACTGATTTTTGTGTCTAGTGCTGCTTCAAAGAAGGAGGATGAAGATGCCCAACCAGTTAAAAAAACCTACACCTGGAATACAAAGGAAGAAGCAAAGCAAGCATTTAAAGAGCTGTTAAAAGAAAAGGTATTTCAGTCAATTACTCTTAATGCTTTAAAGAGCTAAAAAACCTGCATTTGCCAGAAATTGCTGGATCTTCTTGTGTGTGTATGAAGAGTTTGTCACTGGTGTGGAAGAGGACTTTTGTACTAGACAAAAAACGGGGAAGACACTTACTTATCTTTGTTTTAAAGGTGGGGATGAAATGGGAGCAAAATGAGGCTTTGGCTTTCCCTCTGAGTGTATGGAATCTGTGTTTTGTGTGGAGGGTCAATATAGTTGTGTAGGAGACAAACTTCCAGAAGAATTTACTGTAGAAATGGCAATAATCCCCAAAGTTCCTTGTTTCAGTTTCCTTGTTGACTGTTAATATTATATTGTTTTTTTAATTGTGACATCAGAATGTTTTCTTAACCTCAAAAGCTTAGTGCCTGTTTTTTTTTTTTCCCCTAAGGGCTATTTTGTAAGGAATTGGTCATTGTTGGATGTTGATTCCAAATCTAATTAGTTAATGATTTCATTTTTTCACAGCGAGTACCGTCCAATGCTTCTTGGGAGCAAGCTATGAAAATGATCATTAATGATCCTAGATACAGGTACTGCTTCATTCTTTCCTCCTTAAACTTCTACACAAATACCTGCCATAACTCTTTATTATTTTAGTAAACATTTGTGCATCTGTGAATGTGTAGCATTGTCAGGGAACTCTGTTCCTTGCAAGAAATGCAAGTCCTAGCCTGATTTTTTCATTTGGAGAAGATGTGATTCTTTGGTTTTGTTTTTTTCATTGAATTCCCTTTTGTATAATTGACTTTGTTGTTTCCTTTTTCTTTGGCATGAAGTGCTTTGGCAAAATTAAGTGAAAAAAAGCAAGCCTTTAATGCTTACAAAGTTCAAACAGAGAAAGAAGAGAAAGAAGAAGCAAGATCCAAATACAAAGAAGCTAAGGAATCCTTCCAGCGTTTCCTTGAAAACCATGAGAAGATGACATCCACTACAAGATACAAGTAAGAGCAGTAAGAAATGGAGTTCCAGCCTTTTAAGGTTGCCATGTTAATCATAATCAAGTGTTGCTCTTAGGGAATGCTAACCTTAATATGTGCTCAGCCTGCAAAAGCCATATATTCACATTTTTTAACTGTTTCCTTTGTTTATAAAAGATAAAAAGATGGCACAGAAAATGTTTCCCAAGATTGAAAATGAGGGTGATGTCCTAAGAAAGCTTTGCTACTTACAAGCCAGTTCATGAATGCTACTGTAAGCTGATGGGGCAATTTAAGCTGATGTTCACCAGTAAATGGTTGTATGCTTTTTTTTTTTGCTTTGTACAGAAAAGCTGAACAAATGTTTGGGGAGATGGAAGTCTGGAATGCAATCTCTGAGCGTGACCGTCTTGAAATTTATGAAGATGTCTTGTTTTTCCTGTCTAAGAAAGAAAAGGTAACTTTCTTTCAAACTTACCTTTTCACTTGTTATCTGTAAATTAGTTTCTGGCTCTTAGGAAGGAAATCCTACAAGCCATGCAGTTCAGAGTGTTGTTCAGGGACAGTCACAAAGGGGAGGGATCTGCAGGAAAGGCCTGGAGAAGCATCTGATAACGCTGCTGCACTCCTGTGGAGCATACACTGCTTATGGGTTTCAGGTCAGCTTACCCTCTCCAAAGGGAGAGGGAAAAGAAGGGAAGGGGAACTATGAGACACTATGGATAGGGAGCTCCAGTTTGGCAAGTTGTGATGGGTCCAGGGACCAAGGAAAAAAGCATTGGTGGAAGTCTTCAAAACTGTGACTGGTTTTGTTGAGGTGAATTTGGAGACGTTGTTCCTTATTTCTCATTGTACAGTACATGAGGGGTATGGGATGGAGTTAGCAGGGAGATGAACAGATTCTGTTCCTGCACAGTACACAGCTGCAGCAGTGGGACTGACTGCTGCAGGGTAACATTTTGGAGAGCAGGGTTTCCTGAGAAGCCATCTCTCTGGCACTGGGCAAGCATGTTGGGAGCAGCTGGCTCTGGTTAACTCTCCCTGGTTCGTTGCAGTCTGCCAGGCAACCCCTGGCTTGTCTGTGTGTGGCAGATACCACAGCAGTTCCTTTGAAAGGTCTTTGTTTTCATTGACATTTTATTGTTAATTTTGCAATGTGCTCCATTTCTAGTATGCAAAAATTGCATGTAGGTCCAAATGGTATTGCACTGCTTTATGTGTAAATGAAAGGTTAGTTTTGTGTTTTCTTGGAGAACAAACTTGAGGGGTTGTGTGTTTCTGTCTGTACAAAACTAAGAAAGAAAATGCATTTTCTGCTCAGGAACAAGCCAAACAGTTAAGGAAGAGGAACTGGGAAGCTCTGAAGAACATACTAGATAATATGGCTAATGTCACTTACTGTACTACTTGGTCAGAGGCTCAGCAGTATCTGATGGACAATCCTACATTTGCAGAAGATGAGGAACTTCAGAGTATGTAAAACATCCATGTGTTTCTTTTGGAAGATGGGGTGGGTTTCTCTTCAGCAATGGAGGCTCCTGACTGGGTCTGGCTTCCTCTTGCCCAGTCCTGAGCAGCTATAGGAGCTGCTGAGCAGACTTGTGTAGAGGATCCTGTCTTGTTTAGTTCCTAGGAAGCAGAATCAGCTTCACAAGTCATGACTGATTCATCTTAATGATAAAGCAAAGGATAACCTTTTTGTGGGGATTGAACTGCCTTAGGGATTGTTGCCTTTGAAATGTGAAGTAGTATTTGACAATGCAATCTGTGTTGCAGTTGCTTACCCCACCTTCTGCTCCAGTGAGACCCTGCTGTGTTTGCTTCCCTAGGGAAGTGACTGGGTTTACTTAGCTGGAGTCAGAGGCAGTTTCTCCATGATGAGCACACGTTTCTTACAAACGAGCTGGTGCTGTGTTTGAAGAGCACTGTGTCCACTGACACAGCTGCTGAAGCACTGGACAGAACGCTCTCTGTTCTGCCCTCTGTGTTTTTAAGACACCTGTGGCAGTGTGGGGAGATGCACCAGTGCTCACACGTGGTGTTTTCTCACAGAGGCTGCTGGGCTCTGGTTTGGCAGGGATCATTTCTCCAGGCTGGGTTCTGCTGCTGTGCAGATCACCTGGTGTGTCAGTGCTCAGTGAGGCTTCCTCCTGCAGGGCAACTGGCAGCCAGCTCTTCTCTCACAGGAACTGAACACAGTGAGTGGGGAGAAATACCTGATTGTCACTCTTGTTATCTGTTGCTAGACATGGATAAGGAGGATGCGCTGATCTGTTTCGAGGAACATATCAGGGCACTGGAAAAAGAGGAGGAAGAAGAAAAACAGAAGAGTTTGCTTAGAGAAAGGAGGCGGCAGCGCAAGAACAGAGAATCCTTCCAGGTTGGTGGGCTTCCTTGTCCTGTCCTGGCCACACCTGGCTCAGGTGTTCTGTGCAGTTTTTATTTCTTGGGGTAGGCTAATGGGTATGTGTAAGGTGTCAGCTATCAGGGCTGTGGCATTTTGTCTGCTGTGTCCTACATCTGTTTGCCAGGAAGCTGCAGGAGTGGGGGGAAAGTCAAGGGAAATGGGTCTGAGCAGAAGGGAAGTGCAGTGGGAACACTGCAGGTGGTGGAGGAAGGCAGGAAGAAGCAACAATGTATAAAACTACTTTTCAGTTGTGATTTAACAAACTGGAGTTCCAGTTACCAGAAGTATCCATTCCAGCTGTTAGCCAAGCAAAAGTATGATGAGTGACAACAAATTGCCATTTGACTTGTGTTTTGTAGCTATTTTTAGATGAGCTGCACGAGCATGGCCAACTACATTCCATGTCCTCTTGGATGGAGTTGTACCCAACCATCAGCTCTGACATCAGATTCACCAACATGCTTGGTCAACCTGGTAAGAACACTGTCCCTTCCAGCCCTGTAGAAAGAAAGGTACAGGTCTTGGATTTGGGGCAGAACAAAGCAGGGTTGTTTGTATGTTTTCTAAATGCCTAAAAAAATGCAGCTCTTTTATTAGAGCTAGCTTTTGACTTATCTAGTTTTTTCATCAGGATCAACAGCACTTGATCTTTTCAAGTTCTATGTTGAAGACTTGAAGGCACGTTACCATGATGAAAAGAAGATAATAAAGGATATCTTAAAGGTGAGAGGGGACAGTGCTCCATTGTGGGGCTGCCTTCTTTTAATGCCAAGTGTATCGTTCAAGTGAACTCTTTGCTCCTGGGAGATGGGATTTCAGTTTGTGTTAATGTCATGTGCCTGAGCTCCTGGCCTGCCTGATGCCAAAGAAGCAATTTTCTTACAGGATAAAGGGTTTGTGGTGGAAGTCAATACATCTTTTGAAGATTTTGTTACGGTCATCAGTTCAACTAAAAGAGCTACTACTTTAGATGCAGGAAATATCAAGCTGGCTTTCAACAGTGTAAGTATTAATACATAGGAGTGCTCAAACTTATGAAATCTCTTGTCAAAACAAGAACTGGCATTTCTTTTCAATCTATTGCTGTGGCTGCTTTCATAATATTTGAGAGAGGTGCTGTGCTTTATTGTTGCTTATCCTCAAATCAGTTCCCCAAAGACAGATTGCAGAGGTGTATCTTTCTTGAAAACATAAACATTTCAACTTGGGAAATTCTGTGCTGGGAATTAAGGAATGTTCTCTCCTATATTTGTGACTTTTCTCTTGAGGGATTTTTGGTGTGTGTTTCTGTAATCATTGCATTGCATGATGCATTAACTCTGTTGGGGGAGGGACTTTTGACAAGCTTGTAGGGAGAGCATGAGGGGTCATGGATCAGAGCTGGAAGAGGGGACATTTAGGTGAGACATTAGGAGGAAATTCTTCAATGTGGGGGTGCTGAGACACTGAAACAGGTTGCCCAGGGAAGCTGTGGCTGCCCCATCCCTGGCAGTGTTGAAGGGCAGGTTGGATGGGGCTTGGAGCAGCCTGGGCTGGTGGGAGGTGTCCCTGCCCATGTAGTGGGTGGAACTAAATGACCTTTAAGGTCCCTTCCAACCCAAACCAGTCTGGGATTCTAAGATTCTCTGATTCTATTTTAGATTCTATTTGAGATCAGAAATTGCTTGCTGTAAAAAATAAGTAATTGGTTAATTTTCCTGTATGCCCAAGTAGAAAACTCCAAAGGTGAACTGTTTGGCTTCCCAAAAACTGCAGTCAGCTGAAGTCTTTATGAATGGTTCACTTTGATACCTTCCAAATGATCTCATGGCTTGTCTGTGCTCTAGCTGCTAGAAAAGGCAGAAGCCCGTGAGAGAGAGAGAGAAAAAGAAGAAGCTCGCAAGATGAAGAGGAAGGAGTCTGCCTTCAAGAGCATGTTGAAACAAGCTACTCCTCCCATTGAGCTGGATGCTGTCTGGGAAGATGTAGGTATCACACCGAGTTATCAGTGTCTCTCCAGATGCCCTGAGCAGGCTGCTGCATGCTCATGTGTTTCTGAGTCAACCTGGATTCTCTTGAGCTCTTAGTGGTTTTGGTAATACAGCTTAGACCTGGAAAAATCATCCTGTCATTCAGTGAGATTTGATGTGAATAACTTCAGTCATAATTTCATTTGAACACAATTTAAAACAAAACCATACAACCCTTTAAGCCGACCAACCAACAAACACCACCACCCCCAAACAATAATCACATGAGGCCCCCAGACTTCATGTAATTTTGTCCTGGTTAAGATAACCTTTAAAATCTGTCCTCTCAGAGTGTGCTTTGTATCAAGAAGCTGGCTTTAAGAAGTTCAGCCTTGTAAGGACAATAGGAAATGGGCTCCAGTTGTGCCAGGGGAGGTCTAGATTGGATATTAGGAAAATTTTTTTCACTGCAAGGGTAATTAAACACTGGGACAGGCTGCCTAGGGAGGTGGTTGAGTCTCCATCCCTGGAGGTGTTTGAGAGACATGTAGATGTGGTGCTGAGGGACAGGGTTTAGCACTGGACTGGGTAGAGTTTGGTTATGGTTGGTTGAGTTGAGTTATAGTTGGTAGAGTTGGGTAATGGTTGCTAGAGTTGAGCTAATGATTGTTGGACACTGTGATCTTAAAAGGTCTTTTCCAACCAGAAAGATCCTGTGCTTCTGTAACTGCACAATGGCTTTTTCAGTCATGACAATCATATGTCCTATATCATTATTGCTTTTATGTCTGAATGGCTGTATTTCACATTAATATTTCATTCCCATTTTTCTTACAGATCAGAGATAGATTTGTGAAGGAACCAGCATTTGAAGACATCACTCTGGAGTCTGAAAGAAAAAGAATATTTAAAGATTTCATGCATGTACTAGAGGTAATTATTATTTTATTTTTTCCTGATTAGAGAATATACAAAAAAATTCCTAGTTGATTTGCCCTTCAATTCTTTGGGAAGGGAGAGGGATTTACCAGAATTCTGCTGATTCCTGCCACAGTGGGCATTGTGTGTTACCTAAAAGCAATGGATATTAAAACCTCATCTTGAAAGTAAGGAACTGAAGAAACATGCTACAGTTATTTGATGTTGTTTGATACCTATTTGTTCTTTTACTCTGCTTCCCTACAAGCCTTTTCAGAAGGTGGTATCAACATTCCCTGGTTTATTTTAGAAAAGTGGTTTATTGCTGTGTTTTCATACAGAAAGTGATGGAATTGGAAATAGAACTTCTGCAGTATTTTACTCACTACACATCTGGAACTTTAAGAACATGCTAAGCACTGCAGATGTCCTTTTTTTGCTTTTTACTGCAGCCAGTTCTGCTGCTGTGCCTGAGGAGGAGGATGTGGTTTGGTTTCAGTCCTGATTTTTGGCTGGGCCATGGCACGAGTGAAGCTGCAGCAGTTTCAACCAGGCATTCTTGTTGAATAAGGAGCTGGTTTTCCCTAGACAGTGAGACCTGATTTTGCAGCACGTAATCTTTGGGGTTTTTTTTTGTTTCCTTTTCTGGAGTTTGCAAGGAATTTTTGAAGTGGCTTCATTTCAGAGCATCACATTTGGCAAAGCCAGGCAGGCAGTGTGTCCCAGGCCATCTCCCATCTTTACCTGGGAAGCACTGGGATCCAGGCAGCAGAAGCTGTGTCTCCTGCTTCCTAGGTGCTTGTTAGTACAACCTTAACGTGGCAATACTGGGTTTGGACACAATAAATGTGTGGCTTGTTTTTTATTCTTACCCACTTGTCCTGGTTTAGTGGTCAGGGCAAACCAAAACCAGAGGGCAGAATTGCTCCCTCTTCACCCCTCCAACCTCCCAAGGGTGGATAAAAGGGGAATAAGGAAGAGAGACTTAAAGGTTGGAAATTGAAACTGGAACAAATTGGCTGTAACACAGAAAAGGGAGTAACGTGTTGGGGAAAGAACAGGTTTATAAACCTAGACAAAATGGATCTCGAGGATGGCAGGAGGAGATGGGTGAGGGTCTCTTGGGGCAAGGCTGGCTCAGGAGAGGGGCCCATGGCTCCTCACACCTGATGGAGTTGGATTCTGGAGAGCACCTGGCAAGCTGGAGCAACCTCTGAGCAGCAGCAAGGAAGAAGGCACAGGAAGAAAAAGGGGGATGAGCTTCTAGTTCTCCTGGCTTGCATAGAGGATGGCAGGAGGTGGGAGGAAATCCTGACCCCTCTGTGTTCTGGCCCTCCCAGGTGCTTTAGGGGCCTAAAGACCCTCTCTCTAGTTCCTCTTACAGGCATCAACACCCTGCCAGGCCACTTAAACCACTGTGAGACATGGATGCCTTTGTGGCTGATGAGAATCACCCTGACAGTTCCTTGCTGCATCCTGTAGACCACTGGTAATCTTTGTCTTTTCTTGTCCTCCAGCACGAGTGTCAGCATCATCACTCCAAGAACAAGAAACATTCTAAGAAGTCCAAAAAGCATCACAGGAAGCGATCGCGTTCCCGCTCGGTGAGTGTTTCACAGTGCCTTCAAATCCACTCCTGTCACTGCTGCTGATCCTGTCACCTTGCTAATAATAATAATCCCCCCTGGATTTGTGCCCCAAGGGCTCAGAGTCTGAGGACGACGACAGCCATTCCAAGAAGAAAAGGCAACGTTCAGAATCCAGATCGGCCTCGGAGCGTTCTTCCAGCGCAGAATCCGGTACGGGATCTGCTTGGTGTTGGCTTTGAACAAAAGCCATTGTTGGCTTTTAGCTGAGGGCTGAGGTTTGACTGCAGGGTCTTCACCATTGTCCTGCTTTTGTTTCTCCCCTGTGTCTGCAGAGAGAAGTTACAAGAAGTCGAAAAAACACAAGAAAAAGAGCAAGAAGAGAAGACATAAGTCTGTAAGTGCGGTTGACTTCCTTTGAGTTCACAATTTGGCACCTGATGGGTTCAATAATCCTTTTTAGGTGTCTGGGATGATCCAGCCAGCTTGGTAAGAGGGACTGTGTGAGGAGGGTACTGGGAACACAGGAACTTTCTGTTTGATGCACCTTTATATTAAACCATTTAGGACTGCTGAATGTGGGGGTTTTAACTGCAGCTGGGCAAGCAGATGGAAAGGGCTGTACTAGTATCCTGGTGGTTGCTGTTTATCATGGCAAGTCTTTGGCATTCCCTCTCCCTGGGGGAATCCCTGCCCACCTTCTCCTTTTGCCTTCTGCTGAGCATCATTCCCTGTGTTTCTGTTTTAAGATCACTCCCAAAATGCATAGGAAAGGACCAGGTCTAGGAAAGAGACATTGTTATTTGTTGCAGGTCTGTACACAGCTGGGTGCTTGGTGCCTTCCCACAAATCCAGCACCCAAATTGAGATTTTCCATGACATTTATATACAAAACTATTGAGTTAGTAAGTTTCCAAGTCCATCCTCCCTGTAGTGATTGGTCAGTGATTTACCCAGAGTTATCTTATGGTTACATCACTATTTCAACTGTCACACATGCTCAGGTGAAGTGTCTTCAGCAGGGGTCTTTATGACCTGGGGGTGTGATTTTTAGTGTTATAATGACATGATAATGAGCTAAGTTCACCTGAAGGACACAATATCACAACTTCTGCAGCTCCAACTGCCCCAGACTGGTTTGGCCATCAGTCTTCTTGATTTTGGTTGTTCTTAATCACCCCCTGCATTCCTTAGTTCCAGTTATCTGTATACACCTCAGGTCTCCTCTGCCAAGTTGGTGATGTACATGAGACACTCCCTGAACCTCCTGATGACTCCTGGTTACTGCAGGATGCCCTTGCTCAGTTCTGCCTGTGGCACCAGCTGTGCCTCAGACTGCAGTTTTCCCTTGTGTGTATTTATACAGAACACATTTTGCGCAAAATAACCTCAGCATTCTACATCCCTGAGTCATTTTCCAATGCCTGTGTGTGCCTGAGTGTCAGGGCTGCGTCAGAAACTCTGACATGGAATGCACTGGAGCACCCAAAGGACCTCAGAGCAGGAGGGAACTTCCACTCGAGCACTTCAGGCCCAAGAGTACTTTTTTCCCCCTGGGTAAAGAAAGCAGTTTGAGTCTCTGAACTCAAAACTCTCAAACTGAAGAATTCTTCTGTAATTTCTGAGCAGTGGGCAGTGTTCCCAAGGAGGGAACAGTGACTGTTAGCCCTGGGGTCAGATGTGAGCATCAAAGGGCTGGGACAAAACCAGGGCCACATCAGCTTAACAATACTGTGGAATAAACCCACAGTTGTGCCACCTGATCCCTCACAGTGAGGTTAATGCCCAGGATAGAAGCCCAGCAGCCTTAAAGCATGCAGGTATGGCTGAGCAGCCATGAAGCCAAAGAATCTTTCCCAGATTTCACCCTCTCCAGAGATCTTGTGGAATCAGTGGCATTTGTGCAGGGAAGAGGTTTGATGTAGGACATCCAGGGTGACCCCTCTGGGCAGGGAGAGAGACTGGGGAATGTTCTGTAGGGAACAAACCTCTCTCCCTTTTGCTTTTCACATCACTTCAGTGATGTTTTTGCAGTACTTAGTTTACAGTGCAGGATGTGCTTGATTACTAACCACTTGGAGCATGTGGTCTGTATTTAAATGAAGTCAGACTTTTCTGAGGTGTGGTTATTCTGCAAATTAATATTTGAAATATTTAATATGAATCTTTTCCCCCTTTCTTTACACAGGATTCACCAGAGTCAGATGTTGAGCGAGAAAAAGACAAAAAAGAAAGAGAGAGAGATGGTGAGAAGGACAGAGCAAGACAGAGATCTGAATCAAAGCATAAATCTCCTACTAAAAAGCGGCCTGGAAAAGATTCTGTGAGTTTCCCTGTTTCCTCTTTATCTGCTTTGGGCTCCATGTACCTGCAGGGTGCTAAGTTTCCCTGTTTCCTCTTTATCTGCTGCTTTGGGCTCCATGTACCTGCAGGGTGCTAGGGTGGGGTGTTTTGTATAAGGTGCTAGAGCTCTGTTTATGTCCCATTTACGGATGAAAAGGGCCAAGTGCTCAAGCAGAGCTGCACCATACAGGTCCTGTTCCCTCATTTAGTGGCTTTTTATCGATCTGTGAAATTGCTGTTGGATGAAATGCTCCTTCTTGCTGCTCCCTGGTGTGAAGGGGGAGTGAGGCACCTTGTTCTAAGGCACAGCTGCAGCCTGGCCTGTGCTGGGGCACAGTCATGTTCCTGACTGAGCTGCCCTTCTCTTCTCCAGCCAGTTGGCCAGACTGGGCTCAGCAGAGCTGGGCAGCACAGCTGGCTGAACACTGGAGGGACCACGGCACCATCCCAGGGTGCTGGAAAATCCCAGTGGAACAAGAGTTCCACAATCCTTGCACTCTTCAAGTTGGGAAGTCCTGTGGGAGCATGTCACTGCAGCCCTGCTGTTTGCTGGGGAGCTGCTGTGTGTAGCTTGTTTTGGAAGGGGCTTAGAGCAGTAGTGTCCAAGGCATGTAAAAGATTTCTTTTGGTCCAGCACCTTTGAGATCTCTGTGTGGGGGGGAATTCCTTGCCCTGCTCTGGTTGGTTAAATTGTAGTGGTGTCCTGGATAATGCCCCCAGGGTCTCACCATCCAAGAGGAGATGGGAGGACACATACCTGCTTTTTATATCTCAAAATAAGCTGCTGTGGCCTCCAGATGCCTTTGAAAAAAAACAGTTACCCTGGTATAGCATGGCAGTGTCTTGTTGAGAACATGAACTGGTGTGGTTCAG
>NW_009953987.1:13484-17927 GCF_000747805.2 Chaetura pelagica
GACAGGCTGCAGCAGGACCTGGCCTTGGCTGGCATGTCCCCCTCTTCTCCCCACTCCTTCTGGCCATAGTAGCTCCTGAGCAGGGCCTGGAGCAGCCTCCTGCTCCACGTGCTTCCAGCTCTGTCCCTGCTGGGGGCACAGCCTGGAGAAGAGGTGGTGCTGCCACTGACCTTCCTTCTCTCTGCAGGGGGACTGGGACACCTCTGGCAGTGAGCTGAGCGAGGGGGAGTTGGAAAAGCAGAGGAGGACTCTTTTGGAACAACTGGATGAAGATCAATGAGAACATTATTTATACCAAATATGTTTACATTGTGGCATAATAAAAGAAACCAATGTCTAATTCAGGACGTGGGTTCCAATCTCCTGAGTTCCATTGTTAAACAACAGTGGGTTGTAATTTTACCCCATCCATACATTCAAGTACTACTGTTGTGGGCCTGGCAGCAAATGTAGAACAGTGAATGAAATTGTGAGTGCAGAGGTGAGGGGGGAGGTGGGCAGGTGCTCTGCTCCCCAGGGAGGGAGCACCATGCCAGGAGGTCTCTCCCTGCACACCCAGTCCCAGCTGCAGGCCCAGGGGAGTGTTGGCACCTTTCTAGGCAGCTCTGAAGTATGGGCCTTCCTAGAAAGGTGGTAATGCTGCTGTTCCTGGCCAGGGTAGGCAGGTAACATTGTCATTTTTAGAAAGAGATTCTCTTAATTAATATAGTTTCTTGTAGTTTCAGTTTGTTTCATGGATGTGTTGGGGCTTTTTTTTTGGAAAGGGGAAGGCAATGGAAGGGGAGGAATGAATCCGTTTCTTGATCTGTACTGCAAAAACCCAGCAGGCATTGGGATTGCTCTCTTGTCAGCTGGGTCACTGGCCAAGCCCACCTGGAGCTTTTGTACAAAACACAGGACTTGACTTCCCAGCTGAGACTCATTGTCCGAGGACTCTCTCAGAGGGCATTTTCACAGCAAACTTCCCAAGCCCTGGAGCTGCTGTTGGTGGGGATGTGAGGAGCCAGCTGCCCCTCCCAGCCCCCTCCTGTGTTCCCCCAAACCCCACCCGGGGCAGCCAGAGGGGTGAGTTCAGCTTTTATCTTCACATTAAGAAAAGTTTTAAAAAAAATTAATCAAATTGTAAATGAATTGAAATGTGTTGCCTTAAGCACCTGCTGAAGAATGTACCACGGGCTCTGCTGGCAGCTGTGGCTGGGACAGGGATGAGCTCTGGAGCCCCAGGAGCAGCTGAAGCCCCATCTCCCATTTGCCCCCTGGCCAGGGGAGGTGGTGGCAGCCCCACATGGGGACAGGCAGTGGCTGCTGTGGGACATGCTGGGGAACCTTTGCTTGCTGGTGGGAATATTTTTGTACATTTTTATCAGTTATTAAACCTTATCTTCAAGTGTGTGCTAGTATTTATTTCTAGTTTTAAATCCTCTGTGCAGCTCTGATAAATTCTCTCCTGCTTGGTGGCTTTAAGCTCACAGAATCTAGCTGAGGACCAGGTAAAGCTCAGCTTCCCTCTCAGTGCATTTGTCCCTACTAATACATGACCAGCTGGTCCTGGTGCATAAATCCCCCCCAGGTTTTCAGCATGTTTTTTTCCAGCATGTTTTCATGCCAGGGTGGGGTCATGCTTCACACCTCTTAAAATCCTATTGGAGATTGAATTTAGTCCCCTGAAAGACAAACTGTAGGGGCAGTTAATAATAATAATAAATAATAACAATAATAATGATAATATATAATATATTATATGTAATATATTATACTACTACTAATAATAATAGTAACCCTGCAAATGTAAATTAATCTCAGGGGTTATTTTTGTATATCTGTCTTGCATCATAAAGGGCCCCTTGCAAAACAATCCTGGCTCAAGGACCCACTGAGCTCAAATGCTCTGTTCTGGCCTTGAATTCAAAAGCATTTTCAGCAGGAAAATTGGTTATTTTTGCATGGCAAGGATGGTCCAGTGGTTAACTCTGGTGGTATTTGCTGTGCTGGGGTTGTTCCAATCTCATCCCAGGAGTTCCAGCTCCTAGGCACCCACTCCTGCATCCCATGGTCATTGCTTTGTTAAACCCTGCATGAAATTGAATCTGAATTTTGAATTAAGTATGAAGTTTTTAAGATTAGCCCTTAGGTGTTAGTGTTGTTGTTTTTCAAGTATTTATGGCAAACCAAGAAGGGGCTGGGTCCTGCTGCACCCACACAGCTCCCAGCCCAGCAGGACACATTGAACAAAAGCAGAATGAGTGATATTTTAAAAAAAAAAAACCCAACAAAACAACCCAACACAACAGCACCACCCACACCCCAAAGCAGCACCTGCTTTCTCTGCCACTGCTGAGAGCTCCAGCTGTTCATCTGCAAAATACAACCAATTGTGGAAAAAAAACCATAGGCAAAGGTGACAAAACCAAACCCCCACCCAACAAAAACCCCACCTGGATGACTGTGTAGTAGTGTAAATAGTTTATTTGATCTTATGCCAGGAACAGACCAGGAAAGTAACATGAACTGCTTTTATAAAACACTTCTAATATTGCTAAGAAGCAGGTCTATTACTAGAAAAATATTAAAGAGAACATGCCAGCTTTATATTCTACTTATATTCTAGATCATTTTTGTCTTCAATTAAAAAAATACCTTTGAGCTGAAGAATGAGAGAGCTAGTGCTGTTAACCCTTTGCCTAACAGCTTATTAAATTAATTGCTAAATTTCCTTAGGCAGGTTAAGGCTCTTCTGTCACTGCCAGTGAAGAAGGAGGTGGGTTGGCATGTTCTCTTTAGCAGGTCAAGTACACGTTGCTGTAGATGCAAGAAGGTGGCAGTTTTTAAAGTAAACTTCCTGTAACTAGGTAAGCAGAGGTCAATGTGGTAACTTTTGAGCCCCAAACTGTCCATTTAGTTAAATACAAAAACAAAAACTATAAGTTAAAATAACATTCAGATTGTATAGCACAGGCTGATGCATTTGTTGGGTTGTTGGTTTTTTTTTAAACAATATTTACAATATTACCCGGAGGCTAAAGTGGGAATAAAAGAGATGTGTAAAAACCATAAAAAACTGCACCAATTTTGTAGCAAAATATCTGTACATTTAAAAACAGATTATCATATAACTACACATTATCCAAGGGGGGGAAAAAAAAAAAAAATTAAAAAAAAATGGGACCTTCACCAGTGGTTCACATAAGCACAACGTAAAAGAAAAAGAACTTCAGTGGTTAAATACTATACAATAAATTTTACAATTAACATATTGATGCAATGAGACCAGGCAAGGTAAAAGCTGTAAGCAAAGTGTATCTTGGGAAGTACAAACTTCTCTCCAGTCCAGTTCTTCATGTCTGAGAAGAGGGCCTTGCTGCTCTGGGATACTGGGGATACTGGTGCGAAGTGGCAGCAGGGGTGGGGAGGGACACACCATGCTGCTCCAGTTGGTCTCATCTCACTTTTTAAGCTTTGAAAATGCACTGGATAAGCTGGAACCTACCGGGATTTTGAGGCTGGGCTGAACTGAACAACTGCTCCTTAGCAGGGAATTTGGATTGTCCAAGGAATGTGGAGCTGGAGCAGGGTGTGAATCCTAGGGAGCAGGGCACAGGCTGATCTCTGCACGAGGAACTGAACTGCAATGCTCCTCAGAGTCCTAACACTGATTATGGAGATGTTAATACCTTAGTGCTAATTAATAAATACTCTGTTATTCCAAAGCTGCCTCTAGCTGAAGAACATGGTACAGCCCTTAGACACCCTCCTGGGCTGGAGCCTCCTTGCCTGTCCCCCTGTGCTGCACCACCACACCCCCCCAAGGTGACAACTCCCTGCACACCCTGTGACCACCCACGTGTGTGGGACCACATCCTGGCTCTGGAGCTGCCTGGTGGGAAAGGGTGAGGGAGCTCTACTTGGAATTGTTTCCACCTTACACACAGAAAGCCCCTAAATGTCTTCCTTTCGAAAAATAACAACCCCAACAAGAGGCAGGACGTGCAGCTGAAGCCAAGGCCCACCCCTTGGTGGACAGCACAGGAATGCATTCAAAAGCTGAGCACCTCCAAGTGTCACCTGTTCACACCCAGCTGGGAGGCAGGGCAGGTCCACGGGAGACCAGTCACTACGCTCCCGTGGAGTCAAACCAAACTAAAACACCCAAAAAAGCAACACGTTATTTTACATTTTGGTTAACAATACTGAACATCGTATCGGTGTAAAAAGATACCCAATCAAATTAAGTCCTATTGCTTTGATTAATTTGAGCAGGTACCTCAGTTTCAGGCACTTGTTAGCTACGGCTGAGAGGAGAGCCCACGGCTGGCGTCCCTGTGCATTGCCTAGGTCTGGGAGCCCTTGAGAAGGTGTATTTTTGTGTTGACTTGTTCCCGAGGCTGGAGCTCAGAGGGACGAGCTCTCGCTGAAGCAGCCCCTTTTCCTCCACCACCCCCCCCC
>NW_009953987.1:18529-32349 GCF_000747805.2 Chaetura pelagica
GCGGGCGCTCCCCCTCAGCGCGTCGGCTCGTCGGTACGGCTGGTTTCGAAGATCTGCAGGGAAGGGGAAGCAGCGTCGGTCAGCAGGCCCCCCCAGCACCCCACCTGCACCCACCTGCACCCAACACGCACCCAACACGCAGGCCAGACAAGGAAAAAGTCCTGCTGGAAGCCAATCAAAGCAGCTTGTGTGAGGAAGAGGAGGAGAGACTTCACCCCAACGAGAGCAGAAGGGAGCAAATACGGAGGTGCCCTTGGTTCTACGCACCCAAGCAGCGGGTAATACTGGTGAAAGGCACTGAGGTGCTGGTGAAGGGGCACGGGGGTTGTGCCAGCTAGCTGGTGGGAATGCCTCCCTTGCCCACTGGTGTGCATTAACATCAGGCAGGAAGGCAAGGGCAGCCGGGCTCAGCCTGCTCCACCTCTGCCCTGGGCGTGCTGGCAGCCTCGCCAGCGCTGGCATCAGCTGAAGGAGGTTTCTCCAGAGGATGGAGCTCCCTGGGGAGGTGTGACCCGGGTACAACAGCACAAGTGTTTGGCACCACAAGGGGCAGGGCTGTGCTGAAAAGCAGCTGGTACAGGAGTGCACAGCTCCTGCTGCTGCCCAAGGGACACTCCATTAGCCAAAGGCAGCAGTGAGGCCACCTCCTCCCTTCCTCCTCACCACCAGCAAAGCCCAGCCAGACCCTGCTGCAGGAGCTGGGGAGGGAAGAGGTGGGAATATTGAGCATGCAAGGGGCCAAACAGTGGAGAAAGCTGGAGATGGACATGGTGATGAAAGTCTGTGTGACATGTGCTGTGACATGATGATACAACGAGCACACCTGGTGCACCCGACAGCTAATGCCAGTTAAAATATTTCTCTCCTAGAAACCAAATTTGGATTGGACTGGGCAAACCCTCCCTCAAATTTCCTGGATGACTTCTGTCTCGGTTTAAATACAACCCCCAAACTCCTCAGCTCTTGGTGTATCCCAGGAGAAGGTGATCTGCTTAAGGCTGCCCCCTCTCCCACCTCCACGTGCCCATCTCTCATCCATACAGGACCAAGATGGGGGCAGCAGAACATCCAGGGAACTGCGGGGCTGAAACAGCCTGGGGACCAGATTGCCTGTCTTGGGATCAACTTGGAAGAGAAAGGGCCACATTGGAGGGGAATGGAGATGGCCACCAGCCCATGGCCTGTGGGTCCCCAACGGGGTGAAAATCAGAGGGTCTCAGTCTCCACAGGCCTTGAGGCTCTCACCAGTATTACGCTCAGCCACATCTACCACCAGGCTGCCTGGCATACAGAGAGAGGAGGAAGCTAAGTAAAAAGTGATGCTTGCCAGCTCTGGGTATCCTCCACCACCGGTGTGCTAGAAGAAATCCTTACCCTCGAGTGAACATTTGGAAATTTAGTGATATTATTCTTCTTTAGGGCTAAACAGAAACAAAAAAAAAAAAAAAGAAACAAAACAAAACAGAACAAAACACAAAATGATGGTTAAGTTAAAAAATGGGATGGAAAATGAAAAGCAAGTCATCTCAGCGTTCAAAACTCCCAGGCACGTCAGCCAACAGAGCAAGAGGGGTGAGGGCCAGGCCAGGAGAGGGGTTAGGCAGCAGAGGAAGGACAGGAGGGCCACCCCCACCTCTCCCTAACCAGATTCCAAGCTGCTTTGAAGATTGGCTCCAGGAAGGCAACACAGCAATTAACTCGAAAGAGCAAATAACCCTTGAGCTGATTATCCTTTGCCATGTTATTAGAAGCATTCACAAAAACACACAAAGGGAAACACTGTTGGCTTCTTAAGGCACCGAGTCCTTAAGTCAAGGCAACAGTGTTCACAGCCATGCTGGTTAAACACACCCTCTGGACACTTTACACCACGAGATGGAAATTGCTCAGTTCCATGTCCAGCTTTTAGTGGTTCTGGCAGATGATGGGAGTGTTTCCCCAGCCCCACTCCTCCCCTCACCCCCCGGCTCCCGCCCCAGCACCACACAAAGTCCAGGTGACCTGGAGCTGGTCAGTGCCCAGTAAATATCTCTGGTTTTTTGAGGAGAAAGCTGGCATGGAACTGTGAGAAGTTAGATACGGACGTGACCGAGCGAGAAAGGTTTGATGCCCTCGTTCCATCCCACCTCTCACATGCAGACACACATGCAGGTGCCAGTTAAAAAGTCTACAACAAAACACTCCTGGCAAAGGACAGATGTTATGACAGACAACCTGGCCCAGACAGAAAGCAAACCCCAGCACAGGTCCCTCAGCTCATGCAGCCCCTGATCTCTCCTCAGCACGTGGCTGATGTGTCCCATGCATTTTCCAGAGCTGGCCTGGCAGACAGAGGGAGATCTGCAGGCCAGGAGAGATGGCACAGAAAAACCAAGTGAACGGTCACTTCTTGGCTGCGGGTGATCCGCCCAGTCTCCTGAACTGCAGGAAACCTGCACCACATCTGCCGTGACCTCCACCACTTGCTGCTCTGTGGCACCTGTCAGGAGGGTGAGAGATGCCTTTGGAACACAAAAGCATCGAGTGCCAAGTCAATGGGATGGAATAAAAAAAGTTACTGGAACACAGGAACATGCAACAGAGGTGACAGAAATACAACTGGAGGCGGACGCTGGACACCACTAGACACTCAACATTCACATGATCCTGGCTGAGATCCGTACAAACGGAGAAGTGTCAACAACAAAAAAAGTATCTACAGCAACCTTTCTTTTTTCTAAGAGCATCAGATGTGAAAGAGGAATAGTTTAGTAATGGAATTCCTCAGTGAGAACAGGTTCGCAGAAGAACCGAGAGCCCCGCTTGGCGGTTCGAGCGGTAAAGGGCACAGTCTTCAGCACTGCATGGGAATAACAGCCAAACAGACAGACAAACAGCATCAGAAGCACATCCATGGCATTAGTACAGTGTTAGTGCTCCGTCACCGACACCCAGGGTTGCCACGGCAACACCTGCCTGGCACCACTGCAGGGCAGCAGGCTTGGGAAACCAGCCTACTTGCCAGGGTTGCCACAAGTATTTCTGACTTCACGTGGCTGGTTTGGGGTTCAGAGGCTACTGGTAAACGTGCTTCTGAGGAGGGGGGTGTCAGCCAGTGCTCAGGGTCAGCAGAGCTTTCCTGCACAACTGATGAGGCACTAGCCTAGTGAAAATGACACTTTGGACTTTGATTATTCTCATACCACTGACAGAGATTTGGTGAGACACTGGCCCAGGTTGCCCAGGGAAGCTGTGGCTGCCCCATCCCTGGAAGGGCAGGTTGGATGGGGCTTGGAGCAACCTGGGCTGGTGGGAGGTGTCCCTGCCCATGCAGGGGGGGTGGATCTAAATGATCTTTAAGGTCCCTTTCAACCCAAACCAATCCATGATTCTATGATCTCATGGGCCATACTCAAGTGACCTGAGTCCTACCTGACTTGCTGTGCCTACCCTTTACTATGACACAGCTTTATCATGACATTGAGGCCCTCAGAGACATGTCCATCATGGGAAATACTAGGAACAAGCCCATAGGAAATGTTTAATTGGAGTCTGGCACTCTCTCCACTGGATTGCCTTTCCCATGGGGATGGTCTCCTGCCACACGATCTGTCTCTCCTGCAGAGCAGGAGAACCTCTTTACCAATTAAACCAGCTTCCAGAAGGAAGTTGCAGAAGCAGTAACAGATTAGATATTATAGCAGCTCTGCCCTTTAAATGAGGACTATTATCTTAGGAAGCTATTAATCACAGTTAAAAAGAGTTTTGAAAGCTTCAAGCATTTCAGCTGCGTTATCTAGTAGGGCAAAAACTCCCTGGCTTTCCGCAGTGGGTGGTACAACAGCTCTCCTGCCCTCCTGCAGGAAACTCATGGGAAAAACATCCAGGAGCAGTAGCCAAGGAAATCTGGCCCAAAGACCTTTTTTTCTGGAGCTTCTGTGCACTGGCAGCAAATGACTGTAAGGCTATCACGGTGTTTAAATCGTGTTCCTTCCACAGCACAGGTGAAGAAGGGGCAGTAAAACCAAAGTCCTGCAACCACAGCAGCTCTACAGGTTGAGATGCTTTGGCTCCTGAGCAAAATGCTATTTAGAAGGGGACTCTTTCTTTTTTTATCAGGAAATATTTGCACCTGCTTCCTGCCTGTCTCTGGCTACAACAGCAGGTTCTGCACCTCTCCCTCCAGCCCTAGGCTGGGATCAGCACAGACTTTTTTGCCTGCCCATCTGAGAAGCAGGGAAACCAGAAGCAGTTTGGGGTCATAAATCATTCTGGTTTGACTAATTGATTGGCTGTAATTCTGCAATAATGTGCTGCAATTACTGTTAGTACCTTTTAATGAAAATGTAGCCTCCTAATAATGTTAAACATCCGTCATTGGTTCCATTTACGGGGGGGAAAAAAAGGGTTCCTGGGACAGATCTGCACAGCATTCATATCCCCACCAGAGCACTTGCTGAGACCAGGCACTGAGCTGGCTACTCTACACATCAGAGAAGGAGAAGGTCCCCAGGGGCTGGCAGGGAAGGACCAAGGGACCCAGCATGTGTCCCAGGTCTAAGCACACAGCTCTGGCAGGGAAGGACCAAGGGACCCAGCATGTGTCCCAGGTCTAAGCACACAGCTCTGGCAGCAGCCACCCAGAGACAGGTCCCTGGGGTTGGTTTGTTCCACACCCTTAGCAAAAGGTTCTGTATTTGAGCCACAGCATCTAACCAGCACCCTCAGCTGTGCTCCAGTGACACTTGCTTTAAGTACATGAAGCACTTACAACAGCTACTGGCATATACACATTGTTATCCTCTGGGAAAGGGCCCCTGAGGTTACAGAACAAAGGGTGTTTTTACCTGTTATGATGTCCTCAATAGCACCATCCTTCCCCTCGTACACATGCCTGTTATCCTTCACCTGCCGCCGCCGCAGCTCCGCGATCAGCTCCTGCTGCTGCCTCTTCGTTTTATGTGAGGGAGACTGAAAGCAAAGAGGAGAGGATCTGTAAGGACTGACCTCCTGCTCCTCTCTCTCTTCCTGGATGTGAAAAGCCCACTGGTAGCAATGAGTGAACAGTAACTGCCAGTTTTCTGCCCCATTATGCAAGATGAGAAAGACAGAACACGTGTGGTTGGTTCACGTCCCGCGGAGAGGACGGGCAGAGGCACAAGCTACCTGGGCTGCTCTTGCTTCTGTTTGTAATCTGCTTCCAAGCCTTCTCATCACTTGGAACTGAAATTCCAAGCTCTTGCCTCTGAAAGCATCAGGGGAATGAGGAGAACAGGCTTCCCTTCCCAGGGAGAAAGCTTGGCTGGGATTGAAGATCTCAGCTACAGCCGCAGGAAGCAGTGCCAGCCAGCAAAGTGGCTGGTTGAGAGCCTGGGAAAAAACCCCACCAGGAAAAGTCCTGTAAAGTGGGGCTTGGTCCTGCTGCCACACTCTGACAGGAAAGGGGCTAGGAGGGGTCGTTCCTTGTCCCTGGAAGCAACAGACAGCAGGCCAGAGCAGAGCAAAGCTGAGCTATGGCCACGTGGAAAATTTGACCTTCTCTCTATTCAAGTTCTCCTTAATCAAAGCAGCAGAACCACACACTTGCACTCTATCAGCTTTCTCTGGGTTTCTCCCCAAAGGAGAAAGCTTCCAGCCACTCTATTCAGAGTCCAGCTGTAGGTTGGGCAAATGAAGTTCTTACACAGAGCTGAGGTTTCTGAACTACTGGGAAAAACACAAGGACGTGATGGCTCCTGTCTGTCAGACAAATCTGTTTCATACCTTTTGGTCCTGTTGCTCCATCAGTGCTTCTTGCTCCATCAGTTTTTCCATTAAAGCCTGTTCCTGCTTTTTTCTCAACTCATTCTCTTCTTCTGCTTGCTATTTGTGACAAAAAAAAGCACAGGTTGTAGCTTTCAGTTGCAATAGGGAACCTAAATATTATGAAGAAGTAACACCATCACTGGCCACCGTGGGGCTTTCTATGGAAGCCAGCTTAGGTGTAGCAATTTAGCTGCCTCTGAACAGTCTGAAAAGATCTGAGCTGGGAGAGACCTTTCCAGGTCACACAAACCATCCCCTCCCTGTCCCAAAAGACACAGGTTTAGGGTTAAATGTGTAAGCTGCAGCTACCCAGACCTTCAACTTCCGAGGATTCCTCCAGCTTCTCAGACACCTGCGTTGTCTTTCAGCACTGAAAATCATTCCAGAACAACTATTTGTGCTGGTGTTCCTGTGCTGTTGAGGATGGTGTCGAAGCCAGAGGGAGCCCCAAGCCACAGCAAGCACCAACTGGGTTCAGAAGGACAGAAGAGGAGAAGAGGATGCTCTTGTTTACCTTGTAGGCCTTCACAAATCGGACAAACACCGGGAAAAAGACCGAGGGAGGGGTCGTCTTGGGATTCTCCCCAAAGTACTTCACAGCATCATCAAAGGCATCCTACAAAAAGCAGGGGATTCACTGAGCTGCACGGATTGCAAGGTCAACTCATCCCCCAGTCCTGCAGCATTCACTGCAAAGGGCCTAGAGCTCCTCGGCTCAGACCATCACATCTACATTTAGCACTTGAACTCGGGAACGAATCCCCAGCCTTGCTGCACCTTCCCCTGCCTGCTGGGTACATAAAGCAGTGACATGATGCTGCTGCTGCTCTGAGAGTAAAGGCACACCTGGGCTATTTTGGCATCATCCTGTAGTTTCTTCAGCTTCCCTTCGTTGTTCTGAATGAACTCTTTCAGCATGGTGTTGTGGTCATGCATGGTGTACTCGCGCTTCGTCAGGTCCAGGCCCCTCTGCAGCTCCTTCACGTCCAACAGGACGTTTTCAAGAGACACTGGGAAAGAAAACAGAAATGCTGCATTGCACCTGCTCTGCGGGCACCTGGACCCCCAGCTTGAGCAATTTCCCACAGAGAAGCTCCCCTGCAGCCCATGCGTGGTGTGCTGTGAGGTCCCTGGTGTGGCATGTGAAGGGGACAGGCCAGGAGGGTGACGGTACCTGCAGCAGCCTTCTCCACGTAGTGAAGTTCATTATAGAAGAGGGACACATGCTGGTACTTCTCCTTCACCACGTTTGAAATATAGTGCAGCAGGGTCTGCTTTCGGTCTGTTGACTTTGTTTCTAGGAGCTGGGGACAGAAGGACAAAGAGGCTGCTAGGTGGAGGAGCAGCAGCTCTGACAAAGTGACTTTAACTGGTGTCTGCCTTTCCTTGGTGCTTCTCCATCTGACAGGGATGGATGTAAAAGCTCGTTTAAGTGGTTAGCAGGTGGTTTTAAAGCTGTGATCTGCAGAGCTCCAGAAGACAAGTGCCTTCTCCCAAGCAGCCCCCCAATATAACAATCAGCAAAGCCACTGGCCGTGTGCAGGAGATGTTACCCACCCAGTCCCCAGGAGGCACCTCAGGTTCACTCACCAGGTCTAAACTCTGTAGCTTGAACCCATACACAGCTCCTCGTTTACTGCTGTTCATGTAGTTTCCAAGGGCCAAAATGATCTGCCAGGATGAAAGAGAGCACAGCATGAATTTTCAGGGTGAATCCATGAGGCTTTGGAAACCTCTGGAGGGACAGCTGGTGTGTCAGCATCCAGGGATGGTTTCAACGCACAGAAGGGGGGACACCAGTGAGGGATGGAGATAATGTACATATCTGAAACCAGACCTACCTCCAGGATTTTCTTAAGCTTTTGGGATGACTTTATTGAGACAGAGGCAGCTATTATTGCGTGAAGTTGCTGCAGGTAAACACAGGAAGGGCTTTGGTTAATGCATGTCCAACCCAACAGCAACATTAACATCTCAACGCTCCCATTTGGAAAAACCCCTCTTGTTTTTCATCCATCCCATGGGCCCTAGCATGAATGTTGCCCTGCCCTGACCCCTCAGGATTTGGGATAATTCATCTGCACCACAGATTTAGCACACTCACGTGAGGTTGAAAGGGCATTTACATTTCAATCCTTACAGACAGGAAAGATGCACCAGGCTGAACGGGACACCCTTCAAAGAGCCAGTACTGATCATGACTTTCCCTGGTGATACAAACAACCTGGTTTTCATTTAAACCAGCTTTAAACTCCTACAGGGTAAAGAACCAGGGTGGTATGGAGCAGTCTGGGCTACAAGATGCCACCAGAAGCACCCGGGATCCTGGGGTCACCGATCTATGAAAACACAGCTCAAAAACCACCTCTTCATTTGTGTGTTGCTCATTCTGTCCCCACAAAACTCATCATCAGGCCACAGCACAGAGACCCTCCCCCTGTTGTGTAAGGATTCCCATCTCCATAACCTTCCCCGAGTGCCTGGCGGCTGCGACACCCTTACCAGGAAAGCCCCCGTGTCCCCAGGGGGGGTCCCCAGGAGTCGCCCCCTCACTCACCGGGGTCAGCATCTGGATGCTTTCTGCAAAGTTGCCTATGAAGGCCATGATGGTCATCTTCTGCATCAGCCTCTCGATCTTGCTGAACTGCATCATGAAGCGGTCCTCGTCGGACAGGTTCTCGATGGGTTTCCTCTCCCGCTCGTAGAGCCTCAGCACCTTCACCTCGTTCTCGGTGGGCAGGAACCGCATCAGGCACTCCACAAAGTCCACGGGCAACGTCTTCAGGTCGAACCTGCAGGACAGAGATGTGTAGATGTGGTGCTGAGGGACGTGGCTTAAGCACTGGGCTTGGTAGAGATGGGTTAATGAGTTGGAGTTAGGTTATGGTTGATGGTTGAGGACCTTAAAGGTCTTTTTCGACCAGAACGATCATGGACCAGAAGGGGTGATGTTACGACCAGGCTCTACACAAAATGATGGAGAAGGAACTGAAGTTAGACTCTGCTTTTCCTGCTGCTCAGCTACACATGAGCCTCAGTCAGCAATGCAATGAGGACCTGCAAAGATGCTCTGAAGGTGCCCCTGCTCTTGTTGCCCTGGCTGGGGTGCTGCGCATGAAGATGTGAACAAGGTTACTGCTGCTGGGCACCTTGGCCCTGTTTCCAAAGATGTGGTCACTTCCTCACCCTGATCCATGGCCACACCTCATGCTTATCAGGGCAGGCAGGTGAGGAGGAGCAAAGAGCAGCTTTATTGAACTGGGCCAGAAACCCAACAGATGAACCTGCCTCACTGTGCAGCAGCTGTGGGTCACCCTACTCACCAGCCCCCAGGGAACGCTTGTGCATCCAGATGTTGGAGATATTCCTTAGAGGGGAAATGGCAGATGTTTGTCACGGCCTGGAGTCCCAGGTGCAGGGCTCACTGTGGCTGTGCATGGGTTAGTTTCTCCAATAACAGAAGTGTTAATTTGTTACACCCAAGCAGGGATGCAGCAACACGGAACTGCAAGTTGTTTGTTCGTTTTAGCTCAAAGGAATCTGATTTCTTGGAATTCAAAATGGCTCCATCCTCACTCCTGGAGTTTTTCCAGATGCAAAAACATTTCCATCAACTGCCAATTCAAAACCATTCCACTTACCAAAGCCCACAGTAAATCTTAAGCACCATTTCTTTGCTGACAAGTGCTTTACTTACACATGGATAGCTTTGCATATTTCATCTGCTGTCTTTCCAGCTTTTCTTAACGTAATGGCAAGATTCTTGGCCCTGTTGGCATCCAGTAATGTGACTTTGTTGGACCCTTTCTGAGTTATCTTCTGCTTGCTTGAAGTAAGATCGATGGCTGGGCCTTGGGCTTTTGTTTTGAATATTTCTTCAAATTCATCCACGTTTAAATCCTAAAAAGGAACGAAGATGATTTACCCTTCCCACTGGGAACACTAAAACCTGCACTGCCTGCTATTGTCTGTCCAGAATAAATCCTACAGACTGGACCAGCTATTTTAGGGCAGGAAAAGTGAATTCTCCTCATCTTGGTTGGTCTGTTCTAAACAAACACACCACAGGCCTGCAGCCTTTACAAGGAACATTACCAGCTGCCATCCTCAATGCTCCACCAGGCACTCCCACTGACCCTTCTTGCTGGGCACCAGGAGCCACTGGAGGAGCTGCTGGGATCTATCCCTGCAAAGCCCAAGGGCCACTTGTGTTAGGGGCAGAAGGCAGCAAGCAGGGCTCATACCTCCAGGATCCTCTCGTCATCTATTTCATTGAAGACCGTCCCGTTGATCTGGTTGGGTTTGAGGGCGACCCAGTTGAACACGGGCATGCGGAACTTGGTCTTGATCGGCTTCTTGATCTTCACAGCTGAGGACAGCAGGGCAAAAGAAATGAGAAATTCCTAAAATGCTGAAAAACTCCTAACTGCAGCTTTTGAGTCAGCATTTCAGCACTGGAGGATCAACTGAGTTGAATTCATAGAATCACAGAATGGCTGAGTTGGAAGCGACCTTAAAGATCATCTACTCCTAATCCCCTGCCATGGGCAGGGACACCTCCCACCAGCAAAGGTTGCCCCAAGCCCCATACAACCTGCCCTTCAACACTGCCAGGGATGGGGCAGCCACAGCTTCCCTGGGCAACCTGGGCCAGTGCCTTCCTACCCTCATAGCAAAGAATTTAATCCTAATATCTAACCTAAATCTCACCTCTTCCAGTTTAAAGCCATTACCCCTCCATCTTATCACTCCCTGCCCTTGTCCCAAGCCCCTCCCCAGCTTTCCTGGAGCCCCTTCAGGCACTGGAAGGTGCTCTAAGGTCTCCCCGGAGCCTTCTCTTCTCCAGGCTGAACACCCCAACTCTCCCAGCCTGTCTCCAGAGCAGAGCTGCTCCAGCCCTTGCATCATCTCCGTGGCCTCCTCTGGACTCCCTCCAACAGCTCCCTGTCCTTCTTCCCTGCCAGCCCCAGAATTGGACACAATTCTCCAGGTGGGGTCTCCCCAGAGCAGCCCAGAGGGGGACAACCTCCCCCCTTGATCTGCTGGCCACGCTGCTGGTGATGCAGCCCAGGACACAGTTGGCTTTCTGGGCTGCAATTATCCCACTGGAAAGCCTGGAAAGATCTGGCTGCCCTGCCAGGCAAACCGCGCCGAGGGGCTTCCATCCAGCCCCGGCCCCTGCAGAACCCGACTGAGCACCAGAGCCTGTGAAAACTTCCCTAAAGGAAATGTGTTCTTACTTTACTACCGCCTGGTGTCTGGAGGGATTTAAAAGCCCAGGCTATTTTTAAACTCTACAGAAAATGAAGAGAGTGGTTGAATTTAACCCTGTCCTGCTGGCTGCAGAGCTCACCCTGCTGCGAGCTGCTGCACAGCCAGGCACAGCTGATCTGTGGCACAAAAGGCAACACAGACCAGGTGACAAGAATTTTAAAAGGTCCTTTGGCAAGGATTTGGTCCAGGGAGCAGCTCCTCCCACTGCTGCTGCAATGGGCAGTGCTGCTTCTCACCAGGTTGGGCTTTCAAAGCCAGAGGGGCTGCAGGGGCTGGTGCAGGGCTGCAGCACAGCCGAGCTCTAACACAGCTGAAACACCAGATTTCATCTTCTTGCATTCTGCAGAACCAGTAAATGGTTTAGTAAAACCTACCCAGAGAAGCCATGAACATGCAGACTGACTACTCTGGTTGATCTGTGAACAGTGTACAAAAAAGCAACGCTGAAGCAAGGAAAACAACTTTTCTATTCCTGTTCCTAACAGGTCTGGGAAGCACATGAATATTTTCTGTAATAATTCAGAAATTTTGCATCTTGCCAGCAGTCCTGCTAAACACCCGGTTCTCTCTAGAGATGCTCAGTTTTTCCCCCTTGGTTTCAGCAGATGGCCAGGTTCCCAGGTTGCAAAGCACTTGAGCAATTAATTATTTTACTTTCCCCTAACAATTCAGCATGTGTGCTGCTACCCATGCGAGGGGACAGTCCTGCTGTGGAGCAGAGCTGGAATGCTGAAAACATTTCTCTCCCTTTGTCATTTCACTTTTAAAACAAGAATCCAGTTGTGTGCCCACAGCCCTTTCAATCTTGTGCTCATTCTGCAAGGACATTGCAAAGAATAAATTACTGGCAAGAGTATTTGGTGGAAACAAAGACCCATAAGTGAATAAGAGGGAACATACACAACATTCTGCTGTGTATTTTGAGAATTATTTTCATCCAACTGGAAGACACGAACACACGTGATCAACTTCTGCTCATCTAAACCAAAGAGAGTTTTTACTCTCTGCTTGATTAATGTGGTTACTTCAAAATAATTCCTAAAATAAAAAGAGATAGCTTTTTCCATCTGAAATCCCCATGAAAGGAACCTTCTCTCTCTCTGCATACATTAGAATAGCTTATTAACTGCTCCTGGGTTATTTCAGGACAGGAAAGGAAGCTAACTGCCTCCTGGGCCTGCTCCTGATGCAGCCCATCAAAATCTCTTAAAACTCCCCTTCCTCCTCCATCGCTGAGCCCTGGCAAGTCGTGCCAGGGAGGAGGTGACAGCTGGGGACCAGACCTGGTGGAGGGCACTGGCACTTGGCCCCACTGGGAAGAGCCCATCCCTGGCGTGACCGAGAGCCGAGCGCGCAGCTTGAGGGCAGCTCAAAAGGAAACCCCACGTCTTTCATTACTTGCTGAAGTGCTTTGCTGAATTAGGGCCTCCCAGGTGCCAAACCCTGCGGGGCACCAGCATTCCCAAAGCTACGGGGTGTGTTCCAGCTGTGTCCATGCTCCCCCCCTCCCCAGCCACCACCCCGTCGCGCACGCACGGGCACAGCACAGGGGGAAACGCGGGGAGGTGGGGAAATACTTAGCAGAAAGCAACCTACAGAAGAGCTTGATTGGCCCGTCTGACCAGGAAGCAGGAAGAACAGAGAAAAACAAGATGTTAGTAACGATCAGAAAAGCAAAGTTTGTTATTTCACTGACTCTTCTTTGACCCAGAAGGTTCCTGCCCTCAGAAACGCTCCTTTCCGCAAAGCCATCGGATCAGGAAAGGGCATTTTCACTCTGCTTCCCTCTCCTAACCCGGTGGAGGGCAACACCTCTGGGCATCTCACCCACCCCTAAGGGAGGAGCTGGGCTGCCCTGGGTGCAGCTCAGAGGAGCCAGGGTGACAGCAGGGCTTGCTCTGCTCCCCCCTCCCTGGGCACCCCGCGCTGCCCTGGCTTTGTCACATCCTGGGACCCTCTACTTCCATGATGCTTCTCACTTTCAGAGGAAACTAAAGGCTGGAATACTTAATCAGTTTGGGGTTTTTTTAAGAGCTATTACTCAGAGCTCCTCACTCTCTCTTTCTGGCCTCATACCATGTTCTCAAGACTTCCTGGGGGGCAGCAGCACGGTACCTATTAGCACTTGCTTGCTTGGCATATGTCAGAGAGCACGACACGTGATTTAAAGGCAGGCAGTAAATTTTTCCTCCTTCCAAGAAATAGCAAAAGGGTTTCCCATCTTTCTTGCACAGATATTTCTTCATCAAGTTCTCAGAAGAAACCAAAACCACGGAGCTTTGCATTTCTTTCAAAACCATATTTTGTTTGCTCAAAGCCAAAAAATGATCACGCTGGGAAAATATTTCTGGCGATGGCTTCAGCTTCACCGAAGAAGCCACCTCGTCCAGAGCAAACCAAAGTGTTTGGTTGGTTCATGCCCTTTCCTTTGACAAGCCCCTCTAAGTATGGTATCAGTACGAGATAAAGGGTGTTAATCAGGTGAGTGAGAGCAACAAAGTGCCACCTTGGTACCCTGTCAGCCCTAGCCCTGACCTTGCCCTCTCTCCAGCCATCAGCAGCACGCTGGGGAGACACAGGGGGGTTTTTACCTGCAAGCCCTGAGTTGAAGACCACGGTGGGAGAGGCTGTCCCAGGCAGGGGGGGTGCTGAGGGTGGGGGGGGTGGGGGCAGCAGAGCCACAGGAGCTGTCTCCAAAGCTGGACCTGGGAGAGGAGGGGGTGGTGGAGGTGGTGGAGGTGGTGGGCGGGGCGGCCGCAGCC
>NW_009953987.1:32872-37542 GCF_000747805.2 Chaetura pelagica
TAAGGAGGGGGAATGTTTTGTCCGGTTTGGACAGGGCGGTGGCCTGACTCCTTCCGGTATAACCGTTAAGGTTAGGACGTGCAAGGAAGGAAAGAGTTTCGGATTCGGATCTCATTGGCCATGAGATCGCAGAGCCGGACTAGTGGGTAAAGTGTACCCCTCTGCGTAGAGTCTAAACCTATTCGAATAGTCCGTGTCCACTGGTATGGACGAGTCTGGTATGGTATGGCAATTAGTGTTTCTACTACAACCGGGAACAGGGAAATGTGTGTGTATGTTCTGGAAAGAAAGTGGTGGAGGTGGTGGTGGGGGCGGCGGCATCGGCACCGACACTGGCCCGTTTTGCACTGTGACATGAAGGAAAAACGGGGTATTACTGTGAGAACCAACCAAAAGGTCACAAGCACCTGCAGGAGAAGTCACTACACCCACCTCGTCCCCCACTGTACGTCTCCTCTCCACCACTATACTGGCCCAGGCATTTTTTGGACCCTTCACCAAAGCGCGTTAACTCTGGAGGAAACCACCCTAACCAAAGCAGCTGCTGTGACTCTTCCCCCAGCAAAGGCCACCCCCAGCCCTTGGCCAGCCCATCTCCTGGGGACACAACACTTCTCACCTGCCTCAGATGCTGCTGCGAAGGCAGGCAGTGGTGGTGGAGGGGGTGGCAGTGGTACTGAAGATGCAGCTCCAGCCACTGGTGTGACACACGTACCAGCCCCAGCCTCTGAGACTGCTGGCACCATCCCAGAGGCCAGAGCAACAGGAAGGATAGAAATGTCACCATCCCCTTTCTTCTGGATCTTGATGGTTCCCTGCTTCTCCAGTTCATGGATCTTTTTCTCCAGCGTTGACTGTCGCTGGATGGCTTCTTCTTTCTCCTTCACCATTTTTCTCAAGGTGTGTACCTGGGTATTGGCATCCTTGTAGATTTCCTGGGAGTGCAGCAGAAAGAGGCAGTTTGCACTGGTACTCACCAAACAGAACACCAACAACAGCCTGACATGGGATGGCCCCTGTGCCAGGATCTAACTGACCCTGAGCTTTGGTGCAAACCACACATCTTTACTGGTGAGGAAGAGTTCACTGGGTGCTTTTCCCAAGGCTGTGCACAGCACTGAGCCCTGGGAGAAATCTCACCTGTGGGCACCAACACTTGGAGGTGCAGAATTTCTCATCATGGCTTTCTCATTATGTCTCCCATTTCTTATGCCAGTCTGAAACATGAAGCACTTCATGTAGTTCATGCATTCAGAACTTCCTTGGTACTGACATTAACAGACAGTACCTGATGCCTTGCTGGCTGCTGCAACTAGGAGCAGATGTTGGCCCATAAAGGGAAGCAGGAGCAGAGCTCCTCATCTGGAGGGCAGATTGTACCTGCACACACCCAGGGCAGACCCTCCAAAGGAACCCTAGAAGCACCACACTTCTGGATGACATTTAGGTTGAAACTAGTTAATATTATACTAATAATTTTTGCTATTGAGGTTGTACACCAAGAAGTAACGAGTCTGGATTGTGCACAGAAAGGGGCTGTGCTCAACAGCACAGGCCCAGGGCACTTGCTCCTGTCCTGCTGCTGTGCAGCCCAAGCCAGACAGGTCCACCTCCACCAGCCCTCTGCAGCCCACCACACCTGCAAAACTCCAAACACGGATGCTACAGGTAAGCTGAGGGATGAGCTCTACCTGACCCATTCACTGATTTGCTGGCAAAGAACTTCAGGTCCATCTTTGAGTGCACACACTAGTAATTCAACTGGCAATCTGCCCTAGGTTCAAAATTAGGAAGCCAACAGAAGCCACTTGGTCCATTAGAAGTGTCCTTTGCTCCCAAACACCAAGGGCACAGGAGATGACCCCCCTGCAGCCTGGCATCCAGCCAGAGCTTCCCCACTGCACTCACCCGAATCACATCCAGTTCTTTGTTTCTTTGCATAAGCTGTTTTTCCAGTTCCACAATCTTCGCCATGGCTTCGTTCTCCGTGTCTTGGAGTTTCTCAGATAACTACCATTCAAAAGAGAAATTGATTATAAAGTGGGTAAACAGCAGTTTCCTCACCCAAAATGTCAGGAACAACATTCTTGGAGCAGTGGTACATGTTGTATAATCGATATTCCACCAAAGACTGAAGCCTTGCTTTGGAGAAAGGAAGGGTTCCTGCATGTGACCAGCTGCTGCTCCATGTCCTTGTGAAGGTTCCTCTGAGGATCAATGTTATCCTTCAGCTAGGACCAGCAGATAACCTGGCTGGACCACAGCTATGAACCTGCCCAGGTAGGAAAGCCTACTCGACAATAAACCACTCAAAATGCAAATGTTTCACACACACTAAGTCTGATCTGAAAGCCCAAAACCCCACAGGACACCACAGGGGCACTGCTGCAAAACCAACAGACGCTGAAATGGTGGCACCCACAAAATGAGGCTAATTTGATGAGTAATTAATTAAATGGTTTAATTTATTTCTTTTTCCCCATGGCCTTTTGATTATTTTTTTTATTATTACTTTTTTTTTTTTTGCCAGCCCCACAAACCTGAGATCTGCAAGCCCCACTGCCCTGGCTGGTTCTTTTCATCACCAGCAGTCACACCCACCCAGGCAAGGCTGCAGGGGTGATGAGGTGGCACCAGCTGCTGTGCCTTTGAGATAAAACTGTCCCTTGATGGACACAGAAATGGTGTGTCAAGCCCCCCACTACCAAGGCAACCCTTTATGAGGAGCTGGGAGTTGTATCAGGTCAGACAGTCAATAAAATGCCAAAATCAGACATTTTCTCATCAGGTCAATGAACAGCTTATGAACACATCTTGGTAGCCAGTGGAGCACCCAGTAACTAAAACATGCAGAGCCTGAGGTTCAAAACAGAGCATGAAAGCACCCAAGAAGTTTACCTGCCTGAGGTCTCCCGAGCTCCTTCATTTGCCAGACGAATTATTCCCCCAATACAGAAGCCCCGTGGCACAAAACCTGCTCCCAAAGTAAATACCTCTCACCCCAAAGGCTGCAGCCCAGTTGGTTCCTGTGCCTCCACCCCCAAAACGGGCAGTGGCAAAACCCACACACCGAGTGGGCTCTGAACCACTTCTGAGACAAAGGTGACAAAGTGATGAGGTACTAACATGGGAAATGTTTTCTTCCAGTTCTTCAACTCTTTCCAGGGCTGCATTCTTGGTTTCAGCATCCTCCAGCAAAGCTCCCACATCAAAAACGTTATCCAGGTAAGCCTGAATCTGCACCTGCAGCTTGTCACTCTCCGTGTGCTTCAGCTTCTGCAAACCCAAAGGGACAGGGGGGTCACTTGGCTCTGTCACAGCAGGAGGGCCACAGACAGCAAGGGCAGGAGAGCAGTGGGAGCTCAGGCCACCTCCACCACCCAGGAAAACACTCTCCATTTAACGTTAGGTGGGTCATAAGTGAGAAACAGCCACTTTTAAAGAGCAAACAGCCAGAACTTTCCATGAAAGCTGTGCAGCACCTCACCTTCTACAGAGGGCAGGACTTCTTGTACAGGTTATTGCTACAGAGGACACTGCTCTCCTCCACGCTTTGCTGCTTGACTGTGCTGAGCTCTGACTCCACCACCCAGCCCTGGGATGGTGGCTGGTGGGGCAGACCTTGCTGTGCCCATGGTGGCCAGCAGGCAGAGGTGAGGCCATTACATGTGTTTGGGTTCAAAGCAGCTACATGGCCCAGAGCAGATCCTCTGCTTGCTCTCACTGACCTTGCTCTGGGTTTGCTGTGCTCAGAACAAGCAAGCTTTATCTCCAGAGATAACATCAGAGCATGCTCTGAGCTGCTCTGCCTGCTCCTCATGGACTGCAGGGTCAACCATGGGACCCCAAACAGACATGCAGCTTGGCACCCCCATGTACAAATACTTCCTGCAGGCAGCAAAAATCCTCTCTCCTGGTGACTGCTGAGCAGGAATCTGCAGGGACAAACCAATCCCTCCTCAAGCCCAGCTCTGTGTGCGCTCCCAAGGGCAGGGACAGGGAGAGAGAGAGAGAAATGCAGAAGGGGAACCCAAAAAGCAGCATTCTCCTTCAAGAGAGTGCTTCCCACAGGCTGCCAGGAGAAAGCTCCAAGGAGGGTTCTTTCACAGGGAGGTGGAGGGGACCCTGGTGGCAGCTGGAGCTCCGGGACGTGGCGCGGGTGAGGAGCTCTGCGGTTCATCCTCCCTTTGTCATCAGGCAAAGCTACCAATTAAGCTCCCGTCTGTAATTGCAGCCCCTTGCAGCTGAGTCTGCTTCTGCAGGGGTGGCTCCAGGACACAGCCCCCAGCCAGGGCACTGCCCTTTCAGCAGAGACCATGGGACAACTCAGCTCTGCCCGCCCCAGAGAGAGGGAGTTTAAGGAGGTTTCAACCAGGCTGGGCAGTGGTGGCACTGGGAGATGTGGTGTGGACCCTCCAGGGCCCAGCCTGCACCCCCCTGCTGAGGTCAGCCCTGCTGGGGGAGCAGTGAGCTGTGGAGGAACAGGTCATAGGATCACAGAATTGTTTTGATAGGAAAAGCCTTTAAGATCAAGTGCAGCCATAAAGCCAGCCCTGCCCAGGCCACCCCTGCCCCGTGTCCCTCAGCACCATCTACAGGGCTTGGAAACCCCTCCAGGGATGGGGACCCTGCCCTGGGCAGCCTGGGCCAGGGCCTGACAGCCCTTGGGG
>NW_009953987.1:37608-48625 GCF_000747805.2 Chaetura pelagica
CCCAGCCCTGGGATGGTGGCTGGTGGGGCAGACCTTGCTGTGCCCATGGTGGCCAGCAGGCAGAGGTGAGGCCATTACATGTGTTTGGGTTCAAAGCAGCTACATGGCCCAGAGAAGATCGTCTGCTTGCTCTCACTGACCTTGCTCTGGGTTTGCTGTGCTCAGAACAAGCAAGCTTTATCTCCAGAGATAACATCAGAGCATGCTCTGAGCTGCTCTGCCTGCTCCTCATGGACTGCAGGGTCAACCATGGGACCCCAAACAGACATGCAGCTTGGCACCCCCATGTACAAATACTTCCTGCAGGCAGCAAAAATCCTCTCTCCTGGTGACTGCTGAGCAGGAATCTGCAGGGACAAACCAATCCCTCCTCAAGCCCAGCTCTGTGTGCGCTCCCAAGGGCAGGGACAGGGAGAGAGAGAGAGAAATGCAGAAGGGGAACCCAAAAAGCAGCATTCTCCTTCAAGAGAGTGCTTCCCACAGGCTGCCAGGAGAAAGCTCCAAGGAGGGTTCTTTCACAGGGAGGTGGAGGGAACCCTGGTGGCAGCTGGAGCTCCGGGACGTGGCGCGGGTGAGGAGCTCTGCGGTTCATCCTCCCTTTGTCATCAGGCAAAGCTACCAATTAAGCTCCCGTCTGTAATTGCAGCCCCTTGCAGCTGAGTCTGCTTCTGCAGGGGTGGCTCCAGGACACAGCCCCCAGCCAGGGCACTGCCCTTTCAGCAGAGACCATGGGACAACTCAGCTCTGCCCGCCCCAGAGAGAGGGAGTTTAAGGAGGTTTCAACCAGGCTGGGCAGTGGTGGCACTGGGAGATGTGGTGTGGACCCTCCAGGGCCCAGCCTGCACCCCCCTGCTGAGGTCAGCCCTGCTGGGGGAGCAGTGAGCTGTGGAGGAACAGGTCATAGGATCACAGAATTGTTTTGATAGGAAAAGCCTTTAAGATCAAGTGCAGCCATAAAGCCAGCCCTGCCCAGGCCACCCCTGCCCCGTGTCCCTCAGCACCATCTACAGGGCTTGGAAACCCCTCCAGGGATGGGGACCCTGCCCTGGGCAGCCTGGGCCAGGGCCTGACAGCCCTTGGGGAAGGAATTGTGCTCAAGATTCAATCTAAACCTCCCCTGGCACAACCTGAGGCCATTTCCTTGTCCCAGCCCTTGTTCCTGGGGAGCAGAGCCCGACCCCCCTGGCTCCAACCTCCTCTCAGCAGCTGCAGAGCCAGAAGGTCTCCCCTCAGCTCCTTGTCTCCAGGCTGGACACCCCCAGCTCCCTCAGCTGCTCCTGCTCACACTTGTGCTCCAGCCCCTTCCCCAGCCCCACTGCCCTTCCCTGGACACGCTCCATACTCACATCCAAGTACTCATCCAGGCCAAGCTTTGTAAATTCATACTGCAGGTGGACTCTGAAGTTCATGTCCTCCACCGAGTGGACCACGATGTTGATGAACTGCATGCAGGCCACCTGCAAGGACAACCTGGACGTGAGAGGAGGCAACAGCAGAGGCAACAGCAGAGCAAGAGCGGGCTCTCCTGGGTCCAACACAGTGGATGACCACATTTCTTTGCCACGACTCCAAGGGGAAACTGTGACCTGCTGTTCTTTTCCAAGCCAGTCCTGGACTCAGGCTTACAGGGTGTTTGTCTGCTGTGATAAAGGCAAAGACGGGTTCCAGAAATTGAGTCATGTCTGCAGAGTCTACCTTTACTGCCTGCTGGGGGATGCTTTCCACGCCAGCTCACGGGGCCAGACATCACACAAGCTCTTAAGAAAACAATTGTCCTTTCTGCAACGGCCTGTAAAAGTGAGGCTGGTTCTGCAACTGGAGCCCCCAGTGCGGGAAAACGGGGCTTTCACAAAAGGTGCTTTTGTTGTTGTGTGCAGAAAGTGGTGTTTCCAAAGCTGGGGTTTGGTAACTGAGCAGGGGACCAGGCCATGGGAGTTGGCATCCACACGCATCCAAGGGCAGAGGACCAAAGGGGAAGTGGTCACAGGCAGAAAGAGCAGCCAGGGAAACCTCCTGCAGAGCAGCAGGACCTGGGTGCAAACCCCAAAGCTTTGTGCTTTCCTGCAATGAAAAAAAAATGGCCAAATCCTGCTCTGCAGCAGCAGCCCCAGCCCTCTCTCAGCTCAGATGACCACGTCTGTCACACTCTGACCTGCTTTAGGCAAGAGTTTGCCTACTCGTTGCTGGGTTTTCATGGGCATAAATCACCCCATTTTGCCAGCAATGTTGCAGCAAGGGGCAATACCAGCTTCTCAGCATCTACTGAGATACTTCCTAGACTTCTAGGATGAACCTGAGGACACAAAACAGAAGCAACCTGATTCTACCTGCAGGACAAGCCATCGGGAGACCCCAGGTCTCTGGGCCATGTTGTGGGAAGGAAGAACTGAAGGCCATTCCTCTGGATCACCAGATTGCTGCCAGAAATTGGCCAATTCTCTGTCATCTGCTGTAAAGCCCAGAGGATAAACTCTTGGGCATCTGCTGCATGGTGGCCTTTGACTACAGGTCTGGCCAGGATGTCCTGGGGCTGCTCTTCCCAGCCAGAGCTCCCAGCAGCCACTGAGCTGCCATGAAAACTGTCCTGCTTGAAGTGCCTGGTGCTGCCCAGCTTTGGAGCTGGGACCGCAGGGACACAAGAAGCCAAAATGGTTAAACAAAGGTCAGTCAAAACCTTGCAGCTACCTCTTCTCATGTAGATCCTGACCAGCTTTAACCACTCTTATTTCCAAAACCACTTTAACTCCAGACAATGTAAAGTTGTGAGACTGCTAAAAGGGAGAAGCACAAGGAAGAGAGGAAGGAAGATGGCCTCAAGGCTCCTCCAGGGCCTCCTGTGATGCCTCATCCCCACAAATCTCTTCCAGAAACAACCCGATCCATGCAGCTGGAAACTTGACTCCATGTTTTGAGTCTTTGCAGGACCCTTTCCAGTTCCCTTTGCAGCAACCTTGGTTCCTCCTAGTGCTAGTCTGGCCTTCACCAGCTGAACCCTGCTGGCTTGTCCCACCACCCAGAGCCAAATTCTTCTCCTTCAAAAGGGCTTTTGTTGTACTTGCTTTGGCTGTCACAACCTTAGGGCCAAATTCACATTTCCTTTCTCAGATCCTTACATACACAACTAAGGAATTTATCAAGTCAAAGAAAACTAATCTAAGAAAGTTGCTTTTAAAGTGAAGTAAGTCAATGTCAACAACAGAGACCTTCTCTAAAACACTTCTGCCTTTTTGTTGCTCTCTCCTCCCTGTCAATCCGTGCAATTAACTGCAGCTCCAGCTTCCCAACAGCTCTTGCCTTCTCCATTTCGGGCAGTGTGAAAGCCAGGTCCTGCAGGAACAGCTCTTTGTTTATGTTCAGTCACTGCAACTCCTTGAATTACTTGAGCTTTAACATGACACCCTGGAGCTCGGGCTCCAGCCCTGGCTTTACCCCATCCTGTGGGAAGGGCACAGCCAGCAACCCACAGGTTCCTGCAGCACCAGGGGGTTTCTTTTGCACCTTAAACACAGATGAGGGATGATATTTCTTCTTTTTTTTTTTTTTTTTTAAAGAGTGGACAAATCCCACAGCTCACAGCACAGTGCCTGTCTGCACAGGCTGCTGCACTGAGTTCTGCTGGTCTCCTGCTCCCCAGGTCCCATTTACCCCTCCCTGTCAGCACAGGGAAAATTACTTCGGGTCAGGTGTTGGCAACTGACAAGTCCTTCTGTTCAACTACAGACTCAATCTTATGGACATCCAAAAATACTCTGATACCAACACATCCTTCCTGGGACTGCAGCAATAAGGAACAAAGCCAGCTGTAAGATGTCAGAGGGTGACTGAGAGCAGCTTGCTAACTTGAGTGAAACTGCAGGGATCACTGTAACTTCTTTTTTCCATTTTCAGTGCAAGGGAGAGGCCATCCCTTCTCACTCCTTTTTATCCTGCTGTCCCCTCAGGGGTGTGAGCCTCTCCTGGCCAGCAGGGCTGAAAGCCACTGGCACCAGAGTGTTCAAAGCCTGTAGGAAACACCACACTGGGTGCTTCAGCACCCAAGTCCTGGCAGAAAGAGGTCCTTAACACAAAGTACTAAACCAGTATAAAATGCCAGGGATGCTTAAGAGAGGCCCCAACAGACAGGCCAGTGACTGGGTGGAAAGCCCTCCTGCTCTGCTCCCAGCCCAGAACAGGAGCAGGGTCAAGGCACTGAGCTTGAGCCCTGCAAGGGAGACACACTCACCATGCCAGCATGCTTTCTGATTACAAACAGGCCCCAAACTTCTCACACTTCTGACACGAGCACTCACTTGCCATACAGGTATTTCTGCTGTCAGACACACCATCAATCAGCCAGCTCATCCCCACTGCCAGGCCACTGCCTTCCAGGTGCTGCCAAGGTGCAAGCTGGCACTGGTGCCTGTGGGTGCCAGCCAGAGCTTCCTCCTCGCCCTTCTTGTGCTCCAGGGGAAGTGGATTTGGTGAATAATCATGCATATGCACGCTGAGGAACCAAAAGTGGTGCAGACTACTGCTATATTTATCAGCAGATAAGGCCAGACAGCAGCTGCAGTGAGTCTCTCCCACACTTCCCTGTCTGTGGCTTGGAGGATGTTGGCACAGGGACAGAACAGGCAGCTTGGTGGTGCAGAAGCTGCTGCTTTGCTGCAGAGGAACAGCACACACCACCAAAAGGCCACTTCCCTCTTACCTTCACCGTGGGACAAGGCCTTTGCTGCAGAGAACTGAACGGAACGGACGCTACAAGTGAAACGCACACGATGTAGTTGGGAATATTCTAGAGCCATTTTGTGGTGACTGCAGGACAAGGATCAGAGGGCAGATACATCTCTGCCTGAGACTGCAGGACCAGACCCAGTGAACCCTGAAACCGAGGTTGGCTGATGCAGAGCAGCACTCACCATGAAGTCTATGTTGTTGTCCTCGTTTCGGAAGTGCTCCATCAGCTTCTCGAAGCGCTGCTTCTCCCCGCACACCTACAAAAGGCAGTCACACCACAGCTTGAAAGAGAGAGCATTCAAAAACATTCAAAAAGCACCTCATCTGGCTCACTCAAAACCTCTCCATCCAGGCTTCCTCTCCTGTGAAAAATATTCTTCTTCACGACCAATCCAGCTGAATAATCATCTGTGACACCTGCACTAAGGGGCCAGGTACAATGATAACGTGCTTCTTTGCATCTCTTTTTGCCCTAAAGCTTCATCACAGCCACTGGTGGTACAGGCAGAGGCCACAGGGCTGTGCCAGGCTCTGCCACAGGAAGACTCGGCCACTCTCCCACTGCAGAACTGGCTTTCCACTGGGGTAGAATGTAATTAGGAGGAAGAGCAAATTACAGGGAGGAAAAAACAGAAAATTATCACCGGCTAAACGAGGAGTGAAATACATCAGCATAACCATCAGCTGGTCAGAATTACAGAGCTGGAACACAGGGCTGCTGGCAGGAAACACAAGCAACTTGAGGGAGAAACAGGATTAAAGATGAAGCAGGTCTCAAGATATTGTTTAAATCTTACTACTTCTCACTAGTTTCTCTGGCTCGGTCCTACGTCTCTCAGCATAGAAGCCCTTCAGAGCAATCCACAACAAAATCACACAGCATTCAGTAAGCTGGACAGGGAAAGGGAGCAGAGGAGAGGCCTGGGAGGTGCACCCCTCACCATGCCTGCACCCAGGTGACCTCTCACCATGCCTTCTGCTGTCTGTTGTGACTGAATAAAATGTCCTTGTGGTGTGTTTGACACATCTTCTGCCATTCTGAACCAAAATTAGTTAGCACTTGGGTTAGTATTTGGATTTTTGTGGTCAGTACCTGACGTCAATGGGAATTCTGCCACTGGATCTATGTGAGAGAAGGGGGACACTGGTTATGATGAACTATTTGATAACAACACCACCAATATTCATGGCCACAATCCCACAGGTTGCAACTAATGGGCCTGGTGCAGGCTCAGCACTCCCCACTGGCAGAGCCTCAGGCAGGCAGGGATGTTCAGTGTTTCCAGTTGAACCCTACAGACTTCCAGGGTAGAATAAAGACACCTGAACACCAAAGCACAGACCCTTGTGAAAAACAGAGAACACTTGCTGATCAAGCAATTTATCATGATGTTAAACTCAAAGGACTTGGCTCTCCTTACAGCCTGTGCCATGCAAGTGGTTTGGAAGCATTAAATGCTTTTAGATGGGCTGCTCCACCAGGCCCACAGAACACACATCATTAAAGTCTAAGCCAGACTGAAACAGAGCTGAGACAGACCCACCCTTGGAGGGAGCAAAGTCTCCTTGATACTGCGTGGTGGTGCAAGGGGCGAAGCAGGTCTGGCCTCTCTGCTTTAGCAGAGGTGGGGTCCCCGGGACAGAGGAAGGACAGCTGGGTTTGGAGAGCCACTGCCATTCAGCATCAGGCTGGAAATCTGCACTCTCCTGGGGGCTGTTCTCCAGGAGCAACCCTCAGCCAGCCTCCCTGCAGCCTCAGGAAGTGCCTTGCTGGGAGATGGAAGCCCAAGCGCCGTGCACGCACTGCTCACAGTCAGGGCAGCTCCAACAAACACTGTCAGCCCCTGCCCCAGCCTCCCAGCACATCTGCTTTGCAGAGGGTGGCTGAAGAGCTTTGGGCTCTGCAAAGCCACCCAAATGGCCAAACTGAAACCCAAAATGGCCAGGAGCACCCTTGGGAAAAGGGGGAGATCACCCCGAGCACTCTGGCATGACTGCCCTGGTTTCACAAGTGTGCACTGAAGAGCAAGGGGGTGAGCATTGAAAAGGGGGGGTGTCCCTCCTAGGGTACATCCACTTCCGTGCAGGAGCAACACGTCCTTCAGGAGGAAAAGAGACAGAACACTGAGAAGAGGCCAGCGGCCATCAGGAAAAGCCCAGGAGAAAACCAGAATCTGGCCGAGTTTCAGGAACCTGCTGGCACCGCAAGGATCAAAGGCAGCAGCTGCCTGCTGGTATAACTTGATTTTGGAGGCTTTCACTGGGCCTGATCCAAGCCCTGCTCAAAGCAAACCCGAGGAACCCTCTCCTTCTCTTGCATCACAGGCTGCTCAGATGCACTCGTCCCTTCCTTATTATCCCAAGCCATTCTTTCCCTGCTACAGGAAACGGGATGGTTTTTAAGTTCAACCAACTGCAAACTCCTCCAGCACTCTCCACACAGCTCCCCTCCCCACAGAACAGTTAAGAGTCAACATAACAAAAGGGAAGAGCAGGTTCATCTACAACTCTTGAGATCCAAAACAATCGTGTCTCTCTTGTACCCACTTCAGAAAAAAAATGGAGCCGATCGGAACAAAACCACGTATTGGGGAAACAACCATAACCATGGTGCACAGGGCCACTCCACAATAACAGCCAGAGGGATTGATTTCTGGGAAATGTAATGCAAACTGTTCCACATGGATGAGAAGAACTGACATAAACAACTACAAGCCCTTAATGGCTGACTAATTAAATTAGGGAGCAACCCGAAGTGACAGAGCTCTGGCAGAGGATTGCCAGCCCTGGGACACAAGCACCCGGGCTGGGTGGGATACAGCAGCTGATAGCAAGAGGAAAAGCAACAACAACCTGTGGCTTTTGGTGGCTGCTGGTGAGTGTTTCACACTATCATCAGATGAGTCAGTGCTGGGAACATGTGCCCTGCAAGAGACAGCGAGCTGACTTTCAGGGAATGATATAATTTATCCTGGAAGATTAAAGAGAGTGAAACTGGAGATGAAGCCTGCAGCCTGAAGATTGGCCAGCATCCAAGACGAATGCTGAAATCAAATCCCACCACATAAAACCATATGTTGCCATTTATATTTGAATAAATTTCCAAAGGTCTCTCATCTGAAAGCATGGCTGGGACTAAGAAAGGCTGATCTTTCTTTTATTAGCATTATTCTGTGCAAGAAGCAAGATGAAACGGGTTACCACAGCTATAAAAAACCTCTGACTCTACTTAAGCTGTGAAAAAAACCCTTTTTAGGTTTCATTAAGCCCACGTCATTCTAGAAGAACAATGTGGCTTTATGGAAAACCACCCACCAAGGGTCCTTTCTCTGGCAAGGCTCTGGGTGCTAACCAAGGAAACCCCTCGTGGATCTGTTACAAAGACACAACATAATCCTGTAAGGAAGCAAAGGGATCCGTTCTGAAAAATCTAGTGATGATTACATCCACATCCACCTGACAATGCTCTCAGGTCACACATTCACTTCCAGACCACCCAGGAAGAAAGTTCAACTCCTGTTGCTCCTGCTCATGTGCCAGAAGATGCTCCAGGAAGGCATCCTGAGCAAACAGCAACAGGCAACAAGGATGTCTTGGAAAAACTAAGGACATTTTCATGTGCAATGTCAGGCAAAAAGTGAAAATCCAGGCTGATGGAAGCCCATCCATCGTCCTCCCACCTCAGACAGTTATTTACCAACAGGGAGCACCACCTCATTTTGTTGGAGAACGGAGCTCGTCACCAAACCTCACCACAAGCACATAGTGTCTGCTCCAGATGGAGATGGCACTGAACACAGGAGGCATTTCAAGCTCCAGAGCTGCAGCTCGTTGGCCAGCAGTACAGGACACCACCAGAGCCAGCTGCCAGACCACTATCTCCTACCACTATCTCCTGCACCTCTGGAGGAGTGATGCTCCCACTCCTGGGACACAGTGCCCTGTGCAGACACAGGAGCTGCCTCCTGCCACCACCCTGATGTCAGCACAGGAGGGAGAGAGCAGGACAGCTCTGAGCTAGTGACATGGAGTCCTAGAGAAGACATTACTAACCTTACCAACTCACAAAATGCCCCTTGTGCCAGGCAGGAGGCAACACCTGGAGCTCCCAAACACCTACAGGAAATAACATCTTTGTGGCTGTGAATGTGGTGGGCAGGGCAGGGAAAACAGTTCTCTGCAGGGCCAAATTTAACATACCTAAACTTTAGCAAAAGGACATTTTCTGGCCATGCAAATGTTAAAATGAGCATCTCCCATGTGTTGTTTTCAGCTGCTCCCTCCTCCTTTTGGTCCCTTTTGGAGTCCTGGAAGAGTGAGCAGCGGTCACACCACTTCACAGCCACCACAGCCCATAGGGGTGTGCTGGTAGGCACAGTCTGATGCATATGCAACCCAAAAATTCATGGCACCCTTTGTGAACCTTTTCTCCTGCCTGTGCTCCTTTGTCCAGCAGCACAATGCTTGCTTTCTCTCCCCACAACAGCCCACTGTGAGCAGCAGCTCCCACCACCCGGCAAGCAGCACCCACAGGGACACTTTGTTTGGGCTGATGGTGCTGAAGAACAAAACATCAGTTTTTCCATAAGTTATTGGTTAAGTAAACAGTTATTTAATACTTAATAGGTTAAAACACCTGCCAGCAGGATTAAGGCACTCTCAAAACACTGCTGAAGGGCAAAAGACAACCAGTGGCTTCACATTTTCCAGCACTTGCCAACAGTTTCTTCTAGCACTGAGTTATTAGAGTGGCCCGTAAGGATAATGCAGAGCTGCTGTTTTCAGTGCCACCCATTCATCATCCAACCAGGGGAATCTGACTCTGAATTAAGCCTTGTGAAATTTGAGGGCTGAACAATCTTGCCTCACTCTAGCCAATGAAACTGATGTTAAATGACAACAGGAGGGAGCACAGACACGCCGGACCCTGCTCCTCTCCATCAAGTTATGCTGAAGTTCTGATCCTGCCCTGTCTTGGAGCAAAGCAAGGTGGTTTCTTGAAAGGTATGGGTCATCTCAGGAAAGGCACCTTCATTCTGTTTTTATTTGTTAACTCCTAAAATTATTTCCCAGAGGGAGAAGCACACAAGCACACACCCACCTTAGTGAAGTCAATTATTCTGGTATGTGCTGGTATAATAAGCAATTTAACTGCTTGGCTGGATGAGAGCCAAAGTCAGGAATTGTTCCCTGCAGAGAGTCAGGATTATTCCTGGCTGGTTTTCTGTCTCACTACAGATCCCAGGCAATTCTTTTGTCTCTGTTTTGTATCTGTTTTAAAAATACTACTGAGCTTACTTTAAAAAAAAGAAGAGTGTTTGGATCCTCTGGTCTTTTCCCAGAAACATTTAGCTGTTATTAAAGCAAATTCTCTTATGTTTAAAATAGAGATTAATGAAAAGCTGCCTCAGGATCTAAGATTTTGCTCCCCAAAATGTTAGTGCAGAGTGCTGTGAAGTATATTCCAAACCTGTCACTTTCAGATCTTCACTCAAGCTGAGGAAATGGGTATTTGCAAAAAACCCCACCATTTCCTGGTAACTGTTCTCATCATGCAATCCCATTAGTGCTGGTGGGCTGTGACTTTTCTCAGCCTATCTGTGACCTTACTGAAGTTACTCCCTTACTGGCTACTTTGCTTTCAGTAAATTAAAACCATGTAAAACCATGTAAACAAAACAGTTAGCTAGAAACACCACAGATATTTTTCATTTAGAAGCAGGGCCACAAGTGAGTTGCAGAACAGCCTTCTGCACTCGTAGCCTCAACAAGCTGCAATTCTGTCCAACTGGAGCTTTTCTGTTAATTCTGTTCCTGGGTGTTCTCAGCAGATTTCCTCAGTTCACCTGCCCATGTGATTCCTGTGCCTTATCTTGGAGGAATCCTCACTGGGTTTGGTGATGTCCTGATAGCCTGTGACCAAAGGTGCAGTCTCTGAGTTGGGGAAGGGCTTTATTTGGGTGGTGGTAGGATGGGGGGGGGGGTGTCTCACCACCTGCCTCCCAGGGACATCCCATGATGTCCCGTGTGCAATTAGGCTAATTCAGGTATTTTTGGGGATAAATTATGTACTAAAGATTTTCTTCCTAATGTCCAACCTAAACCTCCCCTCTTCCAGTTTTAATCCATTCCCCCTCATCCCATCCCTCCCTGCCCTTGTCCCAAGCCCCTCCCCAGCTTTCCTGGAGCCCCTTCAGGCACTGGAAGCTGCTCTAAGGTCTCCCTGGAGCCTTCTCTTCTCCAGGCTGAACACCCCAACTCTCCCAGCCTGGCTCCAGAGCTGCTCCAGCCCTTGGAT
>NW_009953987.1:48671-58335 GCF_000747805.2 Chaetura pelagica
CCACCCTCACACTCCACAATTCCCTCCTCATGTCTCACCTCAATCTCCCTCTTCCAGTTTTAATCCATCCCCCCTTGTCCTCTCCCTCCCTGCCCTTGTCCCAAGCCCCTCCCCAGCTTTCCTGGAGCCCCTTCAGGCACTGGAAGGTGCTCTAAGGTCTCCCTGGAGCCTTCTCTTCTCCAGGCTGAACACCCCAGCTCTCCCAGCCTGGCTCCAGAGCTGCTCCAGCCCTTGGATAATCTCCGTGGCCCTTCTCTGGACTCAGTCCAAAAGGTCTATGTATGCCAGTGGGTTACCTGTGGCCCAGTAACTCCCAACTATTTCCCAAAACCACACTCAGAACAAGGAATTTGTGCAGAGTGCAGCTGGAACATTTTCCTTACAGTTCCAGACTCACTCGGTACAGCCCAGACAAGGATTTCCCCGTAACTGCCTCCTGCCCTTTGGCAAAATTCAAACACAGATGTACCCAACAGCACTGCCACTCACTGGCCTCCAACGCGGGGCTCTTGTGTTTCCTGCCACCAGTAACTTTGCATAAAGCACCTCCCTCTCCTTCCATCCACCCATCCATCCCAACCTTCCCTCTCCTGGTCTCCATTCCCCGTTGGCTGCAACGGTTCTGGATTTTCTCTTTGCAGCCCGAGCGCCCTGCAAAGGGAAACAACCTGTGCACAGGAGTCAGCTCTTTCAGGTGAGGTAAGTGGAGAAGAATAACTTTCAAGACACAGTTTAACCCAACAAACCGTCTTCCACATGAACATCCTGAGCCCAGCCAGAAGAAGATTGGCCTGGAAAGTCATTTTCTTAAAGAATTCTTGACGAGATTCAGATCAACTGTGGTTTTCCAGACCCTGAGAAGCAAATTCTGTTCTCATTTACATCAGAGCAAAGCTCAAAGCCTAATGAAATATTTGATGCTCACCCTGATGTAAATGAGAGTGGAATTTGGTCCGAAACATCCTGTTTTCCCTACTGACTTTATTACAGGGTGAGTGTTAGGCAGGAGTTCAGCTTTCCTTTTGAAGTTATTTTATGGCAAGCAGATAGAGTGGCAGAGATCTAGTCTGACGAGTCTAATCTGCCCTAAATATGCAGAGTGTGCCTGATGAAAGAACCCCAGAGGAGCTGTGGCAGCCCTGCAATGCATACTTACAGAAGCCACACCAATATGATTAAGTTTACAGTAATTTAAATTTGGAAGGGTACTGCTAGAAACCTAACCCTGCGTACTCCACATGCCAGCAACCCCGAGATTGTTAATGCACCATTGAGTGAGTTCTAACCATGAAGATTCGGAGCCACCACTGAAAATTCACCCAGGAGGAAACTGGCAACCAACAGCACAGAGCAAGAGATGAGCAGCATAACCAGAGAGGGACAGCCAAATGCAGAACTGAGAAAGGCAAAAGCCCCTCCTTGCACACCCCCTTCACTCCACTGTAACAAACAACTTGATCAAACACAAGGAGGAAGGGAAGGAATAAATCATGGCAGACAAACCCGACGTGTTAGGTTGGAATTTCTGAATGCTAGCGTAGAGAAGGGAGAGGATGGAGCACTTGGAAGACAACTAAAAGACTAAAACCTCAATTAAAAACGCCAGGAAGGTTAAGGAAGCAAACGGGCCCTTGTCCACCCTTCCCTGTGCCAAGCAAAGGGCCTGGTTAAGGAGCCTCCCAGACATTCCCACCAGGAGCATTTTGGCTGTAGCCACTTGCCCAGCTCCCCAGTAATCCCTCACACTCTCCTCCCTGATGAGTCCTCTTTCTTCTATAATGGGGGAGTAATAAACCAGAAGGATTTAAGCCTGGAATAAAGACAGTGCTTTTTCCTATTTAAAACACTTCTCTCACATTACCTAATTGCTCTTCAGAACAATCTCATCTGCATTTGCTTCCGTGATTCCTTCATTTCACCAAGGTGCAAATAAAGACACAGATACCAGGAACTTGCCTGAGGCCACAGATGAATAAATGAAAGAACCAACCTACAATTCCCAGTTCCAGTCCTGTGCCTGCACTAAAGGACTACAAACCTTTCCCCTGCTGGAAGCAGAAGGTCTCATTTCCATATCCTGGCCACCCCTTCCACTGGTGGAACCAGAAGCAAGGCTTTCTCCATGGTCACACCACGCTTCCAACTCAACTTCCACTTCACAGCCAGGGAAGCCTGGCCAGCAGTGCCATTCCCATCACCTCTATCCTTGGGTAGCTTGACATACACAGCACAGATCACACCTAGGACAGGCCTGGTCTTGCCAAGCTGGGCTTTCTACAACAGGCCCACACTGGAGATGATTTCAGACCTTTGGCTCTGGCTCTGTATAATGATGAGCACCTCAGAAACACAGTTACTTCTCTATGACATGCAAATATTTGCAGTGGATGTAAAGCAGAGATTGGTATCTCCCCACCAGAAATAATTCCCCAAACACAAAAAGTAAAAACATGAACAACTTGGCTTGTTGATCATCTGCATTAACCCACTTACAGCAACAGCAGCATTAAGGAAAAACAGGCTACATGTTTATACATAGTCCAGTTGGGACTCATCAAGTCTAACAATTTTTGAGCTGGAAAGTCTAGATTCATTTTTCCTTTGCTAACAAATCCACACACATATTCAATATTCAAAATAAACTAGAACAGCAGCTTCCTAGGACTCGACTCCCCCACCATTGCTTCCGAACCTTCATACAATGTTCCCAAAGCCCATTATCCACCATATGCAAACGTGTGATACACCTGAACATCCTCACCTATGGAAGACACTGGTTTGCCCCACTGGAGCCAAGTGGAAGCCCTGTATTCATTCCAGCAGTCAGTGTTCCATCACGGAGACTGGGTTTTGAAATTTCATCCCGAATAAAGTTTCTACTGATAGTGAAACCAGGAGTTTTGCAGTCCAAGGGCTTGTGTAAATGGCTCTGAAAATGGGAGATCTGATACAGCACTCCCAGCTGTTTTAGAGACAGAAGAGCTGGAGCAAAGCTCTCAAGATCTCCATTAGCTGTGTACCTCAGGGACACAGCCTGACTGACCACAAGGTAAAGGGAGCAATTCACAGTCTGGATCTTGTTGGGATTATGGCTCTTTCACACAAACATGAACAAAACAGTGGCATCGACTCCACTGTCTGCTTCTTTCCAGCTCCAATTTACTCATGGAAAATCTGAAGTTTATAGAAAATCCTTACTCTGAGCAATATAGCTGGAGGAAGCTCTAGCCAAGGGTAAGAGAACTACCACCACGAGCACCAAATTCCAGTAAAGCAAGTAACATACCTCCTTAAAGTTATCAAACGCAGACAAAATGATCTCATGTCCTCCTCTGACCAGGCAAACAGCTGCTAAGAGTTCTAGGACAAGGGCCTTCGTCCTGTGAAGAACAGAAATGGGGACAGTCAGGGACTACTACCTGCTGAACCTCCTTCTTTCTCCCTGGTTGCAAAAAGGATGTGGAGACACTGGGAGATGGAGTTTGCATTTTTAATCCCTTGAGCCTCGTGAACCTGCAGGATGCAGAACACTGAGCATCACCTGACCCAGGGCCCTGGGACTCTCCCAGCATCATGCAGTTTTCCCCCATCATTTTAACACTCCTCAAAACATGCAAAAAAAATTAAAGTCAATCAAAATCACAAACCGAACTTGTGGAAATTCAAGCAAACCAAAGGCAGCTGCTTCACTCTGGCAAAGGCAGAGCTCAGCAGCCTTCAGTAGCAGGTCCTCCTGGAGAGCTTCCCTCTCCAGGAACCCAGTGAGGAGGCAGCTTCCCACCAGCCAGACCCTCAGCCACCTCAGCTGACTTCACCACAACACAGCCCCTCTCCTCTGAGCCCAGTTTTGAATGCATGTGATCATCATTCCAATCTGGGTTTTGCCTGATACAAACCTGAATTATTTTCTAGGACAATTGGTAGGATTCATAGCCACAAAAAAAAACAACAAACCAAAAAAAAGAAAGGACGTGGTTCACTCCAGCAAACCCCAGATGCCTTAGCATCTTTTCCCCTTCTGAATCAGAAATCTGGGCAACTGACTGACAGCAGTGCTAACACAGGCATGTTAATGAGAGGAGACAACAGGTTACTGGAAGAAAAGCATGCAGCAGCCCCAGTGGCACCCCAGTATAAATAATCCCCAGTGGTTTCTTACAGGGTTCACATAAGGCAAAAGCACCAACCAGACTTTATGGCTCTGAGCAGATAGTAAAATCATGCAGACACATATGAAATTAGTCTCATGCTAAAGCACTGACTCAAACCAGATGTTACAGAAAAAGAAATACCTTTTGGCTTTCAAAGTGTCAAGGTTATCTTTGGAAACCAGATAAAATGTTCACTTTCCTAGGAAATTTTAAATGTATCATTTTCAACTCTTACTCATAAAATTAACTTTTTTTTCCTTCCACAAGAAGAAAATCCAAGCTCTTTCAGATGGGATCAAGGGGTCCTTCCCATGGATCTTCAGTGATACCCCCTCCAAGGGTGAGCTATGAGCTGGGGGGGCAGGTTGGCAATCTCCAGGTGCAGAGCCCAGGGGGTGCCCAGCTCCCAGTGCCACCAGAGCCGTGCAGGGTCAGGGAGAGACAGGTGGGTGGTATCTCTTTGGGCACAACCAGGGGAACACAGTCCCTGCAGTCACCCACCACCCCAGCAGTGTGCACAGCCTGGGGTTGGGCTCAGCTCTGCAGCAGCACCCGGAGCTGCTGCTTCCCTTCCTGCACATCACCTCAGCCAGCCCCAGGCACCCCAGCCTCTCCTTTCTTCAAAAATGATGATGGGGCTAAAGCAAAAAGAAAGTAAGTTTCAAACAGCACTAACATTAAGATTTGTCTTCAGATTATTTTGGCCATATTTGAAAGTTTTTTGTTGTTTGGGTTTTTTTGTTGTTTTTTTTTTTAAAGAAACCTAAATAACCCATTTCTTTCAGAAATGAAAACTTCAAGCTTTCTCTTGATCACACCATTTCCAGGACATCAAAAATGATAAAAAACAACACACTTCCCACATCCTTCCCATGTATCCTGTGCCTAGGCTTGCTGACCTAGGGCTAAATGAAAGGAAGGAAGGAAGGACCTGCTTCCACCAGGACAAGGCTCCAAGCAGTGTGCTGTAAGGCCAGTGGACAGCCAGAGCAAAGGCCAGCTGGACACACACCCACTGTGCTGCTCAGCTCTGCCTCAGCCCCTGCAAACATCACTCTGTCAGATTTGGTTTTGTTAGACATGCAAGAGGTCCTCAGCTCCAGGTTTTGCTGCAAGTGGCTGCCAGGGTCAGAAGTGTGTGGGAGGAGAGGAGGGGACAGCCTGGCAGCCAGCAGTTCCACTGTGCAGTCACACCCCTGCTGCTGTGGCTGAACAGCAACCCGACCCAGAGCAAGAACAAAACCCTCTCTCAGAGAAATCCAAACCTCAGCAGCCCTCGGACAAAATCTAGTTAAGAAGATTCTTCAGGAAAAGCCCATGCTAAGCTGCTCATTATCAGCAGGGTCCCCTTTGCACTGCAATAGAGCTGGAGTGCTCAAGCAGCACATTTTCAGCTGCAGGGCCAGTAGCTCCTGAACCCAGTGGAACTAGCACCTTCTTGCACCACAAAACTGATTTAATCTGATTCAGAACAAAGTCTGATTTTTGCTACAGGTTTGTGCAGAAACATACCCTTGAAAATCCCTTGCCATGTCCTCTTTACTTACCTACTTCAACCCTCTAAAAGCAACTACAGCCTACCTGGGGTTCTTGTTGTTCAAACTTAGTGCAATTTCATTAACGGCGTGTGGGTGCGACATGACCATATTGAATCCATACTGAAAACAGAAGGGGAAAAGAGGTTCAGCCTTGGGACTGACAGGAATATCAGTAAAATCCTACAAATTACCAATCTGGCAGCAGTTTTTCCCAGTGATGGAAGGCAAACAAAACGTGGAGCTGAGCGAGGCAGCCGGCACATCTGCATCTCCCCCCGTGCCTCACAGCCCCTCTGCAGCTAGCAGTGCCCAAAGTACTTGGTTTGGCCATCTCAGCCATCGAAAGGGGGTCCAAGAGCTGCTCCTACACCACTGCCAACCCCTCTGCTCTTCATTTCCTCCCTCCAAGCCCTCGTTAATTCCATAAAGAGCAATTTGCAATTCAGCTGTCAAACCCACTCCTTTTCCGGCCTCCATGGCTGCCCCAGAGAGACTGCAGGACACAGTGACTGCACGAGTACTGCTGGCTCTGCCCTTCCAAAATGAAAATAATGGCTTTGGAAAACCCTGTGTTGGTTATTAGCACAAGATTGTTCCTTGTATCCTTCCCATCAGAGGTAAGACACCCTGTTAATCCCAGGGAGCTGGTATTCCTCAGGGCAGACTTCACATACGGAGCCGTGTTAGAAACACCTCGCACGATGATACACCTCATGAGAGAGCTGTTCACCACAGCCTTTCTTTGACACACGTAACTTTCAGCTCTTTTAGCAAAAAATCCCGACTCTCTGAAGCTATCTGGGCATGCCATATGATGCCAGCAGCCCAATGAAGACAAAAGAAACTCATGAAAAATTAGCTTTGGTCTAATTTATCCTTTGACTTGCAGCTGCTGCAACTGCCTTGTGATACACACGTAACAAGAGCAGAAGTTTGGATTCTCCATCAGTGTGTAGCTCTTCTGAGAAATTCTCACACTTCCTAAGTGTTAATACTAAATTCTGAGACCAATTACAACCTCAGTAGTTCAACAGTGAGTCTAGTAAGTTAGTGCCAAGTGAGCCCGTTGCTGCAAACAGGAACTGGCCCAATATGCACATGCTCTTATCTCCATGTGCCTTCAGATCTGTGCATCATCTGCACAGGCACACGAGGACTATGTTCCATTGCCCAAGAATGAGTAAGAATTTAACCTTTGTGTCAGTTCTACCTCAACAGTTCACCACTAGCCCTCTTCTCTCCCCTCCCAAGAACAAAACCGCTGCACAGTCTGGAAGAACAAGAAGGGAAGTACCTGGTAGTTCATTATGGCCCGTAAACACATGATGCAGACATGGACATCATCTTTTTTACTCACTAATCTGGAATTTTTTAGTGTCCTTCGGCTCGGCAAGGTGTTATACCTGCAAACAAAAAGAGCACACATCAATCACAAGGATGGTTTTAGTTGGCAAGGGTCAAGGAATGGAAATACTCCTCTGCGGGGTGAAAATGCAGACCTCTTCAGCTCTACTGAGCAGATGAGCAACAACACACGTGCAAATACAGCAGAAAGAAGGTGGTAGGCTGTTTGCTTTGGCAGTGTAGGAAGCCCTGGATTCACAGCTCCATGCCTGCTGGCCACCACTAGGCACCACAGGCCAGCCCAGAACACAAACTGCTGGTCTCAGCCCTTCCCACCACCACAGCGCGACTCCTCCCAAGCCAGGTACCTCCACCTCTCTTGGCATGCAAAGGGCAAGGAAGGATCCAAACAGAGGTACTCCAGGTGTTTTTTTTTCCATGCACTTTACTCCACAGGAGCAATGGCACAGGCTTGTAATGCAACACTTGTAGCAATCAGCACATGCATTAATTCCCACTGCATTTCATTGCAGAACGGTGCTTCTCTTCTGTTCTGCAGCTGAGCTTTCCGAAAGCCCTCACAATTATTTGAGGGAAACACAGCCCTTAGGAACTTCCCTCAGAACAGAAGCATTAATTATTTTAATTGTAACCCGTAACTGGTAAATCAGCCTTGAATTCAGTCAAGTAGACAGTATAAACAGAAAGGGGAATCTTTAAATCTGTTGTTTCTAGGCATAATAAGTGGAAACCACGGTTCAGCTCTTCCTGAGATGCTGCTCAGATTCTTTGAGAAAAACATGTTTCAGGAGCTGAGCACAGGAGACTGGAGCCAAGGAGATAGGCTCCATGGGACATACATGTATGTCCAGATACATATGTGAAACTGAGTAGGCAATGAGAGGATGATGATAATGGTCAAGAAATACTGACAGTGATGCACTAAACATATAACTGAGTAGGCAATGAGAGGATGATGATTATGGTCAAGAAATACTGACAGTGATGCACTAATTGCTGGCCTGGGCTGATGGTGGCCACGGTGCCCTGGTGAGCCCTGGGGATGAGCACACAGCACAGGAGAATGGATTTGGTGCTACCACACTTCACTGCTCTCCTCTGACTTCCTCTCCGTATTTTTAGTGCACTGGGGACATTGCCAGGGCCAAGTTCCTTGTCTACTCACTTGGTTTAAAAAAGCAGCGGAGCTTTTAAAATCAGTGAGTAACGTAACCCAGGATGGCAACAGAAACAGAGAAGATCAACGATAAACACATGAACAAACAATAACAGACTCCTTCATTCTGACTCACTAGCTCACTCTCCAACACTATGACTATCCTTGAAAATGCTCCCACTGGAAATGCACAAACCAGAAGGCATCAATCAGGGGGCAGGCTGAAGGGCCTGGGGGTCCCCTGTGCCCCTGCAGCTGCAAAGTCGCCCTGCCCACAGCCATGCTCAGGCTTCAACACTTCCTTCCCTTTGCTTCTGTTTTCCAGGAGCACCAAGATGAAAGAAACTCCAACATTCAAAGCAGAATTCAGTCAGACTGCTTGGGTTTGGTTGTTGGTTTTTTTCCCCCATATATATGAATGCATAAATCAGCTCAGGGCACTCCAGACGGATTTCAGGTTTGCAGAAAACGTGACCTAGTTCTGCCTGAGAACAGCAAGTGGTTAAAGCACCAGAGCTGGATTCTGGGGACCAGATCCTGAGGAGGATCTTCCTCATTTCCTATATATCTCCCTTCCTGAGAGAGAAGAGGGGCAGTGCACACTTTAATTGGGAGCACTACAGTACATGGAATAGAATCCCAGAATGGTTTGGGTTGGAAGGGACCCTAGAGATCATCCAACCCCAACCCCCTGCATGGGCAGGGACACCTCCCACCAGCCCAGGCTGCTCCAAGCCCCATCCAACCTGCCCTTCAACACTGCCAGGGAGGGGGCAAAGAACATGGGAAGTGTGGGAAGTGGTGCCAGGAGAACATCTAACCACACCACACCAGGGCATTCCCATGCATTCATTTCACCAAACACGAAAAACATGGCAATAAAAAGATGTAAAAGTCATTTCTAGTCATGCAGAGATGGCTCCTACAATGACTTATCTCCGTTTTGAACTACTAAAGGCTGCATACATTATTTACCTTTAAATTTTAAATAAGCAGGGTAATTACATCTTTATCATGCCACTGATAGAACAAAAAAAACCTCCTCAGTGCCTGGTGCATCAACTCCTTAAATACCAGAATTACTGCAAACAACTGACAGTGTTGTCAGCTGTAACGAACGGGAGCAAGTCTTAAAGTAACAAAAAATGTCCAAGAAGCCAGAATTTGGCATTTCCAGCCACTTGGAGAGCAAGGAGGAACAGAACCAGGCACCAAGGACACCCTGCAATACAGCAGGACCCCAGAGCACTTTGGGTTCCTCTCCAGCCTGGGATCCAGCCCACCTGGGCTGAGAGATGTTCCCCTCATGGCTCCCCAGGCACCTCATTGAACCCCCGCCCCCCAGAGCAGTGCAGGCACCAAAAGGGAGGTCTGAGGTGATAAACAACACTCACCTCTTCTGAAGAGGTGGAAAAGACCCACAGAAACCCAACAAGGGCTGCAGACACCCTGCT
>NW_009953987.1:60833-67912 GCF_000747805.2 Chaetura pelagica
CAGGAATACTGCTGGCTGGAAGCCCGGAGATGTGCACTTGGAGGATCCTCACACCAATGACCAGCCAAATGGGCAAAGTCAAGCTTCTACCCTCTTAGCCCACTCCAGGACGACCCTCCCCTCTGGGACACAGCCCCAGCCCACACACTGTGCTCTCTGACCTGCCCTCCAACCCTCCCACATGTCCCTGCTCCGTGGTGGGTTCTTCACTGAAGACACCAGTGACATTCGGAGCCTGCAGAGCTGACCCCTGGTCATTTACGATCAGGCAGAGAAACAGGTGCAGAATATACAACAGAGAGCTGCAGTGCAGAGAAAGTATCTCCAGCACAGATGGGATTCTGCCCTAGATTTAGATCTCTTCCCTTCAACAGATGCAAATTTCTTCACACAGACACGAGAGCCAAGAATTAATGAGGATTTTTCCTACAGAAACTGTTTTACGATGACTCTGCACGCTGGGACTGAGGCTTGAGATGCTTGCTCTCTGTTGGCAGCAACTGCAACGACCCCTGATGTTCCTTGTCTCCTTCCCAAAGGCCTTGCAGTAGCTCCAACACCTCCTTCCACAGGACATGAGCCAAACCAGGGGAGATGGATCTTCTTTTTGCTTGTATTTAATTTCTTGTTACCAAACATCAGGCTGATCCGAGCATCTGGACCCGTTGTTGGGTTTGATTTCCTGTCTGCTGCAGGTCAAAGATTATGTCACCAAGAGTATATTTATCCTGGTAATTAATTTCAGATGGTTCCTCTTTTCTTTCCTCTGCCCCTCCTTTAAAGGAGAACTATAAACCCTGACTTCTGACAGAAGCAGAAAACCTGACCACGTGCAAGCTCCTGCAGTGTGCAACTCTCTCCTCCTGCCAGGCACCAGTGGTGGCTTTGGGATGTCACACGAGGGAGGGAGCTGCTCCACAGCCCCACAGCTCCCTGGCTCTCTGCTCCACAGCTCCCTGCTTTTGCTGCTGGAGGATCTGGTGTTTCCACAGCCAGGAGGACATTGCTCCCACATGCAAAAACCAACAGCCTCTAAAACTAAGGCAAAACCTGGGCTGAAATGCAAAGTATGATTTAAGTTTCTTTTTCTCACCCAGACCTAGCAGAAGGACATTTCTGCTCCAGGATGACTCATTTTTATTCAGTTAATTAACAAGTAACTTAATCCAGAGATTATAAATGTGCCACCATGACATCTCTTTACCCACCAGCCTCCTACAAAAAGGTTGAGAAGGACTATTCAGCCCAGCCTGAAGAGGTTAATTTTGCTAAACTACTCCTGCCTCCATGTCCACATGACTTTGTTAACGTGATGAGCCAGAACTGCTGAAAATGGCCCACGTGTCCTGGAGTCATCCAGCACTTTGTACAACCAAGACCTAGAAAATGCAACATGCAAGGGTGTCTTCTGGTGCAAGACAGCTCACACTGACACTGAAGACCCACAGACAGATAATTACAACACCTACACAACAAACAAGGATATTCAAAGTCCTGTCCCACCATGGCAAGAGAGCACAAATCTCAATACAAACTCCTGCCACCTCCACCACCTTCAATGGGAGGACTTTCATCCTTAAAATGAGGACACGTGCCCAGTCCAATGGTGCAGACTTCTACTTCATTGCATTAACAACAGATACAAATTACACCTGGGTTCTCCTATCACCTTGATCTCATTAACTGCTAAAGAATATCACCCCCTCATTTGCCTGTGCTGGCTCCCTCAGAGGAGGAGCAAGGAGAGCAGAGGACAGCCCAGGGTGGACCTCACTCCTGGTCTTGGTGAGTTTTGGATTGCACTTCAGCCATTTCGTTGTTGCTGGTTTGGAGGTGGTGGGTTTTTTGTCTTGTGAATGTCCTTCTGACAGCAGAAAGGGACTTGGGAAGACGAAGGTCTTGGAGGTTCCTAGAAGTTTTGGACTTCTCTGAACTCCTCTTGGAGCTGGGTCTGCTGGAAATGGGGAGCCTGAACTTGCACCCCTCTGCAGGGGACGAGGCCCAGGGAGGGAAGGGTCAGGAGCCTGTGCTCAGTGGTGGCCCCCACAAGCCCCAGAATGAGAAGAATAGGAGCCCAGTTATGGAATGCAATCAGAGCCCAAGCATGGATTAAGACATATGTGCCTGGATCACTCTCTTATTACAAACTCCATGGATTTTGAAGAAAGAGATGAAGTTTCTCAGTTCAATCCACATAAAAATTGAAGTATTTGACTCGGAAGAAAGGGAATTTCTAATGGGCTGGGACATTACAAAGTCTGCATTAATATTTATCTGACAGGCGAGTATGACTCTCATGTGAAAGTAATGCTCTTTCGCTCCCAAAAAAAGCAGCAATAAAATCCCCCAAGGTTCATCCCCGTTTTTATCCTTCTGCCCTCATTTTGGTGTTTGCTTCCCAAATCCCTGTGCCTCCTCTCAGGAAAAAAAAACCAACCACCTCAGTTGCCAAGGAAACCCAGTGAGCAGGGAATTGGCAGGGCTCAGCACTACTAAAAAGAGCTCTGGGAAGCCAGCTAAAGTCACAATTAGAAGCAGTGCCTCAGCCACCAAAGGAGAGGACAGAGATCCTCCGTGCCCACGTCACCACTGTCACACTGGATGAAGCCACAGGGCTTGCCAGCGTGCAAGGGGCAGGTACAGCCCTGCCAGCACTCTCTGCTTCCTTGTGCTTCCCTTCTCTTCCTCAGGCTAGAATTCAGCATGTGCAGCCCAGGGCAGCTGGGAGCCCTGAGGGGGTTCTGCTGCTGAGCCCAAGGACTGACATGCCAGGACAGTGCCAGGACACTGCCACACCAAAACTGAGACAGGGGCAGTGTTGGAGCTGGCAGGAAACACTGCCTGCCCAAATCTTCCTGCTCTTTTAATAAGCAGGAATCCAGCACAAATCTGTTCCCGTTTTTCCATGGTGCTATGGAATGGCAGGAGTGAGCCCAGCTCCTGAATTTTAAATTACCCTGCTAAGATTGTCAGCCTTCTCCTTTTTCACCCACGAGGGAGGAAAGCTTCCTCCTTTCTGTCCATTTTCATGCTTTTATAACAAGTATAGAAGAGGAGGTTCCACACAGAAGGATGTGTGGCCTGGAACCCTGCTCATCCCAGACACATCATGTACCCAATGACAGGGCAGGAACCTCCTGGCTTTGAGCAGACACACCACCCTGCACACCCTCCTCATGTGATGAGCACCTAGCTTGCTCCCAGGAAAAGATTCTGTTTCATAACTCTTATATATATGTATATACATATATATATTTTATATATATAACTAATAACGTCATCTACCTGGATTAGAACAAGGCATCTGACACTGTCCCACACAACATCCTGGTCTCCGAACTGACAAGACATGGGTTTGACAGATGGAGCACTCAGTGGATAAGAGATTGGCTGGATGCTATGAAGACAGGCTGGGAGAGTTGGGGTGTTGAGCCTGGAGAAGAGAAGGCTCCAGGGAGACCTTAGAGCAGCTTCCAGTGCCTGAAGGGGCTCCAGGAAAGCTGGGGAGGGGCTTGGGACAAGGGCAGGGAGGGAGAGGACAAGGGGGAAGGGATCAAAACTGTAAGAGGAGAGATTTAGGTTAGAAATCAGGAAGAAATTTTTCACCATGAGGGCAGGAAGGCACTGACCCAGGCTGCCCAGGGAAGCTGTGGCTGCCCCATCCCTGGCAGTGTTGAAGGGCAGGTTGGATGGGGCTTGGAGCAACCTGGGCTGGTGGGAGGTGTCCCTGCTCATAGCAGGGAGGTTGGAACCTGATAATCTTTAAGGTCACTTCCAACTTTCACCATTCTATCATTCTATGATATTTATTAATTATTAAAAAAAAAACAAACTTCTTAAAAACTTGCCACCTCCTTCTAGCTTTCCCTTTTTAAACAGACAGTCACCAGCTTTTGAAGAGCACCACATTTTAATATACAGAAATGGTGTTTCTGAACCACAAACCAAAGATGCTGACTCTCTGGAACTGTGGGCCAGTGTCTGTACCAAGCTGGCTCTGCAGGCAGGAGGGGGCACGTGGTGGGAAACACTGTGCTGGGCTGTGTCTCCGGGTCAGTTTTGGACTGTGAAGTCTCTACTTGGAATAAAAAGGATGAAGCAACATGGACAACAACTAAGGGCTCTATGTCTTAGGCATGAAACTAGCAGCACTACTTGCAGCATGACAAAACCAGTATCTCATTTCCCAGTAAAACACCTTCTGTTTTCTTCTAGAAAATCCCGCTCTACGGAAGCGAACTACGCTTTGAAGATATAATGTGATAACCACACGTCTGGGAGGCTGAGAACTGCCCCCCCTGATGCTGAGGTGGTGGCTTTCCCAAGACGCAGGGTTACCAGATTATAAGGCATGGGGAGCAGTGCTGGGCTGTGGCTGCCATGCCTGGCACCAGAACCTTCCACCCGGGACTTACGAGATTTTCCAGCTGGAAGCCTCATCAGCAGAGCGCCAAGTGAAGCTGCTCCAGAGGCAGTTGGCTGAAAAGCAGCTCTGGTGGCCTTTGAACTGAAGTTGCTCAGGCAGAGAAACCAATCTGATGGTACGTGAAAGGTGGGTGAGAGCAGAGGAGGGGAGGAGGTGAGAGAGAGAAAGAATTGAGAAGGGCGGTTGGAAGAGGGAGACGAACGAAGGAGGCAAGGAAGGAGGCATGGAAACAGAAAATAAAAAAGGGAATAAAGGGAGGATGTGGAAAAGGATGGAAGGAAATGAAGAGAAAAAATGTAAGAGACATGTAATGTATAGCTGGCTTATGCATTTCTAGTGTAACTAACAGCAAGTGTGCCTCCCAGAGAGCTGGGTCAGAAGTCCTCATGCAAGCACAATCCTCATCACTTCTCTGTCACAGTAATTAAAGACCAAAGAAAACAAAACCCACTAAGAACACCTTTGCAACATTTAAAGAAAAGAATCACCTGGTCAAGTGATTTTGCTGGACTCCACAGCCTGTATCTCTTTCCCAGAACTGTGTGTCTGTCTCCTTCTCTCCACTGCCTGAGGTCTGTGAACTGCATCTTCCTGGGAGCACATCCCCTGCAGCTGTAGGTGGGAGGCACTGACCTCACACCAGCTAAAGAGCCAACATCACCACTGACTGACAACCAAAGCTGAACCTCAAATGGAACACGTAGGAAAAACCTGCCAGTCCTCACTGGCTCTACCTTTTTTGGACTCCTTTATGCTCACAGGACGATGTCAGAAAACTCCACAAAAGCCAAGCAAAAACAGTCCAAAAAGTGTGTGAACAGACTCGGTGCTCTGAGCTGCACCTGTAGGTAACAGCCCTGCTAGTCCAGAGGTGGTGCTTGGGAGGTTTCACAACAGAGATGTGTCTAAGGAATGTACAAGAGCCGACTGCCATTGAGGCCTGGGAACTGATCCTGCCTTTTCCACACACTGAAAAGAACCCCAATATTTGGAAGGAGACACTCCAGTAGCAAGGCCTGGGGTGGTGCCAGAATTTAAAGCAGGTTTGAAGGATGGAAGCAGCCTTTAAAAAAAGAATAGTCTTGTTCAGAGCAGCACGGAGGGAATGTGCTGCTAGAAGAGACCTTTTTGGACGAGACACCAGATGGGAGCCCCAGCCTGGCTGGGCCCATGGAAATTTCGAGACACTCTTTGGAGAAGAGGAATTGCATCCTCTCTGCAAGCCACATGGTACCTTGATGGAAACGTACTGTGCATCCTTAGGTGGTTCTGCCACTGGAAAGGGAGGCAGAGTCATTCCTGTCACTTCCTCTACTGCTGTGTAACGCTGCCCCTGCTCCTAGCTTAGCACTTCTTTCCACCTCAGAACCACCAGCACAATGACACGATGCCTATAGATGTCAAGCCTATGCTGTGAAAAGAGGAAAAATATCCCAGCTAGGAAAACTACCCTGACTCTTGTCCCTCGGGCACTCCCTGTTTGCAGGTCACCCCCTGCCTGGCTTCACTCCTTACCGTAAAGTGGAGTGTCTGCCAGAGCGGGAAATGCTGTTCCCAACTGGGGAGGGTAAATTACTGCCTCTGTGCAGGTCCTCAATGGATCGGCTCCAAGGTTTGGACTTGTCCATCGAGTTCTCCACATTGTTCTCCAAGCTTTCAAAGTCAAACCTGAAAAGAAATGGGAATTGCAACGTTGCCTTTCCCCCTGGCGCAGCTGAGCACACAAACAGACCATTGCAGGAGGATCAAACAGCTACAGATTCTTCTACTCCAACACAAAATAAATAAAACATTGCTGACGAATAGCCCTGCCTTGAAGGAAAGGGGAGGGAAGGCTTAAAGCTGTCCCCACTTTATTGCAATAAATCAATACGTTCTGCAAGGACTAATCCAGTTCCCTCCATCGACAGGTGACCCAGCGGTTACGCTGCCTCCCTGGCCCTCACCAGCCTCCCAGCATGTGCAACATGTTACCATCAGCATTACAGATTTTCTTTGATTTCTGACTCCTTGCCCACTGTACTGCTATTTCGAGCAAAAATTGCTTGCTCCCCTTACAGCTTTGGAGGTTATTACTCATGTTCACCACGCTAGAGAGGGGAAAAACCCAGCAAGCTCACTTGCCTCCACTGGTACAATTTCAGGAAGCAAGTCTTTACACAAACACTTCTTTCTGCTGTGCAGTTTTTTCCAGTGGCAGTAACAGTTTAAAACATATAATTTTCCTCCATTAATTTTAATGCAACTCCACAAAAAAACCTCTTTTCTGTGCAATGATATATATATACATCTGACAGCATCTTTTCTAAAAAGAAAAATGTCAACTCCACTCAGCTTGAATTCCTGACTACAACAGCATCTTTAACCTACTGCTTCTTTTCGTACCATTTTACACAAACATTTTATTCTACAACATCCTGAAGTGAAAGCCTGTAAATACCCAAAACCAGATCCTCAGCTGCACACCTATTTCAAACTGTGCAATATGATGACTAATGAAAGCTGATTTTCCTGATTATTTTCTTTTTAATGGAGTGCACGCAATGATTTATCACCTAAATGCCTGGATCTGACTCCCAGCTAAGCAGATGTCAGAATTGCACAACCTTCTTTTATAGTCTTCCCAACATGCAAAATCACCTTGAGATTCCTG
>NW_009953987.1:68148-69509 GCF_000747805.2 Chaetura pelagica
GTCCTGCAGCACATCTGCTCCACATGATGCCAACACCTTTGCTTGCCAGGAGCCTTGTGAGAAGTGGTTCATGTGTGGATGTTGCTTTGAACAGGGTAGGCAGCATCATAATTCCTTGGGCTTGGGCACTAATTGGAAGTCTGTTTCTAAGGAAGCCTGGATGCTTCCACACATTTCTTGAATGCTTTTGTACTGTACCTCTAAGACAAGAGGCCAAAGCTGCAAAAGTGTGTCAGTACAGACTTAGATATAAATAATCTCAAGCCTTTTAGGCTTGATTATTTTTTTTTTCACTGCAACTTGTTGTGATCCAATGGTCTTGGATTCATGTTCCCATTTCCTCTGGTCTAAGGTACACCCATAGCACTGCACCAAGCTGCTGGCAGGAAAGCTCTGCTAGAAAAGCCCCAGCATTTCCCTCTCCTGCTCTGCAGAGGTGGCACAGGGTTGCTGCTTTGCCTTGCAAGCCCAGAGAGTACCAGACAGGCCTTACTTACGTGACTGCATACTGTGCAAACGACAAGTACTCCACCAGAACGTCCAGGCCTTTGTTTTCTTCATTCAGGAACTCCCTGACCCATCTGTTAGGAAAATCATGAGACGTCAGAGAGTTTCACAGGCTTTGGGAAGTTACTGGAATTCTTGTCAGATAAACTAGAGGCAGATCCAGTCCAGGAAGGGCAGCACTGCTGAGCAGCACTTTGCCTTTTCACTCAGGGAAAAAAGGGAAAGAGGACTTAAAAGAAAAAAAAGCCATTTATTATTTAAAGGACATTAAAACAGGGTCCTTCAGAAGACTTTACAAAAGTACTGAAACAAGCTTTTTTGCAGCACTATGATGGGAAAAACATCCCACCCCCAAAAAAAAGCATAAAACCCCCCTAAGCATTGCTCAGAAACCAGATGTTTGCCCTTCTAAGGACTGAGTTCTGGAGCTGGGAAGCTCCAAAGCCAGGCTCAACCCTCTAGGGCACACACCACAGTGCCAACAGCCAAGCAGTGGTTACAGCACCTTCTCTAACCCAGGAGTCACAGGGACCTGTTGGATTTTTTTTCCCCCACACTCTCATCTCTGCAAGTCTTTCCAAAACAGAGCAACAAAAGAGCAATAGCATCAAAAGTGAGATCTGACATCTGGATGTACATTTAACAGCCATTTTGCCTTCTCTTTCTAAAATATGTTGACCTATTACTGTGAATTTCAGCCCTTGAGAACAAGGCAAAATAATCTTCAGGAAAGCCTGTTTTCTTCCAAAAACACAAAAATGCCAAGGAAAGTTTGAAAATCCACACCCCTGTGGGCAAACCCAGGTGAGCAAGGAGCCTCAGCACAGCCCCAGCTCAGCTCTCCTCTGCCTCCC
>NW_009953987.1:69535-133393 GCF_000747805.2 Chaetura pelagica
TGGGTCGGATGCCACGGGAAAGGTTGGGGAGCCAGGGGAGGAATCACAGCCACGCATCCCCCGCTCCCAGCTCCTAGTTATTCTAGTCTTCAGGCTTTAAATCTTTCACTTCTCCCTGCTCAAATAAACAACCTGGCATTTTTATAAAATGTGGTTTGAAACACATATTTCAGCCAAGTGAGCCAAATAAATAAACACTGGTCTTGTCAGCCTCTCTTATTTAGTGGGTGCACCCTCGCGGTTCCGTCTGCGCACCCGGGAGCTGCCATAAATCTGTGGACTTGACCTGCCTCAAATGCTTCAAGACTCTGGTGGGGAATCCTTTGTGCTGGAAAATGAGGGGAAACACTGCAGGAGACAAGAGCAGGGGTGAGAGAGAAGTTTGGTGAATGGATTTGCAGCTTTCAGGAGGGTCCCCACCACGACGGCGCTGGGGACGGCTCCCACAGAGAGAGAATGGCTGTTCCACCCCAGCTTAAAATGCCCTCATTTCCCTGAAATAAGAGCAGCATCCTCTGAAATGGATGTGTTTGAACTGGACACAGTGTGTGATCATGAAACAAACTGCTGAAGAAACCTTCCTGGCTGATGCAGCAGTGCTGAACACGCTGCTGGTCCCCAGACCCAGGGCAGAGGGGTGGAATCGTGGGCAGGACGGCCTGTGTGACACACAAGGGAATTCTCTGGCCATTCTTTTACTTTCACTGTTTGGAAGTCAGACCCCGGCTTCATGAACTGCACCAAGTTGAAGCTATAAAACAGCATGGGGTTTTTTTATATATGTATTTATAGCTGCAACACCATATTGCTATTCTAGGCACCACCACACTCGCTCCTGCTCTGACTGACTTGAGCCCAGCTGAACTGGACTGCAACCTTTCCCCAGCCTTCAGAGAGGTGTGGATGAGCTATACCCTGACAGGATTAAAGCTGAATTATTCTCCTGAGCTGCCCAGCTTCACTGAGCCCTTCAGGCTTTAACACTCAATCAAGTGGTATCAGCACTTTGCATGCAAGGAGACATTTTCTCAAAGACACCCATCAGTAGATATCAAATTTAAAAAAAAGAATCTTAGACCAGCAGTCATAAGAAACTCTCACCCGATGTGATTTGTTCTTAAAGAAATTTCCAGTTCTCGGAGCACTTGAGTAGATTCTTGAACTCTTCTCCTGAATTTCTGCAATTGAGTGAGCAAGCAGAATGAACAATTAGGCCCCTGCGATACCATTAAAAATATCAGCATTTCACGCAGCGCAGATTGAATAAATAAAACATGAAGGTAAACTGAGAACCCCTCTTAATCCTGAGGAATGCCACAAAGAGTCCAGCAGTCAACAAAAACATGCGCAGAAAAATAACTTCTCGTGCACATTTTTGAGTTTCCAGGATTAAGAAAATTAAATGCCTGTAGACAAACATTTCTTTATAGGACAAGCTTTGTTTCAGGATCAAACTCTCCATTGAGAACTACAGCACTTGGGCTTCACTCTCAGCCTGGTGCTTTAACCTCACTTTTGCCCACACCCACACCAAAAAATCTGCCCATGGAAATGCACTAAACCAGCTACATAAATTATTCTGGAGCAGTTGTTTCAGTAAATTCTCATTTGTGAATGAGGTAAATGAGAGAAGTGGATGGATGGATGGATGGATGGATGGATGGATGGATGGATGGATGGATGGATGGATGGATGGATGGATGGATGGATGGATGGATGGATGGATGGATGGATGGATGGATGGATGGATGGATGGATGGATGGATGGATGGATGGATGGATGGATGGATGGATGGATGGATGGATGGATGGATGGATGGATGGATAATGATCATCATCTTGGAATTGCAGTACTTAACAACCAACCTGGTCATCAGTTATCACACACACAGGCTTGATGTATTTGGAAAGGGCTTATAAAGGTTCAGGGCATGAGTGATGCTGCTGCCAGTAGGACTGTGTTCTGAGCACCAGGGAAAAAAGGGTTTGTTCTCAGTGCAATAAACCCACAATAAAATCAAGGGGACGACATGGCAGTTAATAATTCTCCTGAGCTCATTTATTGATGTGAAGATGATGAAAGCATAGGATTTACCTGGCCTTGCTGACCTAAGTGAAAATGAGCTGCTGCCTCTTTCAGCAGGGCTTTACTGCATGCTAGTTAGCTGGATGGATGGATGGATGGATGGATGGATAATGATCATCATCTTGGAATTGCAGTACTTAACAACCAACCTGGTCATCAGTTATCACACACACAGGCTTGATGTATTTGGAAAGGGCTTATAAAGGTTCAGGGCATGAGTGATGCTGCTGCCAGTAGGACTGTGTTCTGAGCACCAGGGAAAAAAGGGTTTGTTCTCAGTGCAATAAACCCACAATAAAATCAAGGGGACGACATGGCAGTTAATAATTCTCCTGAGCTCATTTATTGATGTGAAGATGATGAAAGCATAGGATTTACCTGGCCTTGCTGACCTAAGTGAAAATGAGCTGCTGCCTCTTTCAGCAGGGCTTTACTGCATGCTAGTTAGCACCACTGCCTCACCTGAGGCAAGCCTAAATCCCAGCTCAGAAAGCCACTGGCAGACTGAAATAGATCTCTCACTGTAAAGTCCTCCTAGACACAAGGCACTATTAATTTGTACTTTGAAATAGCTGGTTGAGATCAGCCCCACGGTTCTCTGCACCTCAGTTAATTAGCTCCAAGTACAGCAGTGTCTTCCCTCCCAAGAGAGTCTATGCAGCCTAACTGAGAAATATACCCCCACCCCTCTAGAAATAAAGGTAAAATACTGATGTATGAAGAGGCAGACAGGAGAGGGGGGTGGGAGGGCATGGCAGCAACAGGCAGCCTGTTCTCCCCGGCAGGGCCAGGCTGCTCGCTGCTCCAGGAGCCACCACGCTGCCATTTCTTTTAAAATGTGTCATTTCAACACTTTCATTTCCCCATCTCACAATTCAGCTTAGAGGAAAAGCAATTGTTTTCCTGGGAAGAGCCATTATGACCCCAATGACAAGCCAAAAAGCCCATTTTTGCAGCAGTGTCTGGAGCCACCTTCTCCTGCCCGCTCTGGGGATCAGCAGCGACGCTGCCACCCCTGCCATTACAGCAATAACCCTGCCAAGAGGAGCTCTCCCCACAACATCTGCCCAGGAGGCCATCTGTAAATCTTTCTGTCACGCAGCCCAGGCTGAGGAAAGGCTGCTGGTGATGCAGAATAAGGCAACAAAAGAGAGGAACTCCGTGGAGTTTATTTTTAGGCTCCTTGGGGTTTGTCATTTGTCATGGGACTCTTGCCGTGGTATTAATACAAGAAAGGCTTCAATGTGTGCCCATGGAGTAACCACAGAGCAAAGCCAAACACTAAACCAATTTCAAAAACCCTTCAGGAGAAAAAAAACCAAACAAAGACCCCTGTTCACCATTTTAAAAAAAAGAAACAACTATAATCAGCCACAGGCAAATGTAAAGGTTTCCTGCTAAATGGTTTCCTACTCCCTCTCAGAGCCTCCAACAAGAGAAGCACTGTCAGAAGACATGACTGCAGCCTTGCAGACAGCAGCCAGCCGTGGTGCATGGGAAGCAGAGGGTGCCCGTGGCCCTGGCTGGGATGGAGGGGCACCTCTGCTGGCTGGAGCCACAAGCCCTGCGTCAGGATCCGGATTTCACTGCAGGCACCAACCTGGGCTCATTGTGCAGCAGCACAAAGCAGCCCTTGTGCAGGAGCAGGCAGGACCTGCCGTGCTCTCGCTGCCTCTCTTTCTGTGTTTTAAAAGGCTATTACAACTATCAACACAGGATATGAGCTGATATCCAGACTGGTTAAATGCCAAAGGTCCAATGATGGTCCTCAGAATGGGAGGTAGGCTGGCTGTTATCCTGGAATCCTGGAGGCTGTTGCTAAGCCTGTCGGGGCGATGTGGAACTGTAAGAACACAAACACATCCTGGTACAGAAGCCTCACTCAAGGATGCACAATGTTCATGTGAAAGGTCTGAGCCTTTCATGGGTGATTATCGAGCTGTTTTGGACAAATTCCTATGTGGAAGGATGGATGAGGCTCTGCCATTTAAATACACCCCAGGTTATGTCTTGTCTGCACAGCCCTGCAGCTCTGAATGAGACCGCAAGCGAGGGGCCAGCTGGGCCAGCTGCTGTCATGAACTGAACTGCTGTCAGGAAAGACTCCAGAGAAAGGGAAACCAGAGCTTCACTATCCTCTTCACAGGGTGAGAAAAGTGCCATCCAACAGGGGTTTTATTCACCACCAGCACTGCCCATGTGGAAAGCCAGACCTAGAGTACAGTTCAGCTATCATTTGTCAGACCATTTACTGTTGTTTCATGTGTCTGATGGTCCTTTTCCTTGCAACCTCTGTTCTCCTTCCTGAGCTGCAGAAACCACAGCAGCTTTCCAGTTTCTCTTTGCTTCTCTCTGCAGTTCATTCCATCTCTGAGACTCTTCTCAGAGACTTTTATGGGGCCTTTTACACAAAGGCAGGAAGGAACTCGGACCCCAGGACCATCCTCGTGGAGGAACGAGAGATGGGTGAGAGGAAACAGGAGGCTCCTCACCTTCCTGGTTACAGCTGGGTCCAGATAGCCCTTCAACTTCTGGATGTATGTGTGTGGAGGGTTCTTCACTTGAAATCTTTCCTGTGAAGGACACAAGAATAAACATCAGCTATTTTAGAACATCTGTATTTCCTTACTATACGTCTAAAACGCATGCACACACGTATCTATTTAAACAGTACAGAGTTATAATATTGCTTTATATGTACATATATTCATAAATATTCTATGCATATACAGTATGCATGCAAATAAAATATGTTTACATGTACCTTGATATTCTGCAATTTGGTATTTATGCAGGATGTGTAAAAACAGACCTTACATATTCAATGACAATTCTAAATTCTAGTTACACATACAAACACACACACCTGAAACAAAAGGGTTTCTGCTGCTCAGGAGTACTGAGAGGACAGAGAAGTGTTAGAAGAGCAGACACATGTCCATGGTTGATTGAAAGCCATCACCACAAAAGCCAAGACACCTTTTTTATCAGTTACAGCAAGCCTAAAAACATGGGGGTTTTATCTCTACCAACGCCATTTGCATGGGGACAGCACTGGTGGTTGAGCTTGTTCCAGCCATCCACAGCTCCTGAGACTCAGAGGGTTTCCTTCCACACCTGTGTCACACGAGGGCAGAGCTGAGGGATCTCCAGCATGGTGGGCAACAAGCCAGCAAGTGCTACCAAGAACACTGGCAACACTTACCAGGGACATTATGGACCAGATGTCCATGTCCATCCCAGTGAGAAAGCCTGGGAACCACCTTGTACCTCTCCTCCCTCAGAGATTGGAGTCTTACCAGCCTCAAGAGAGGGAGGAAGGCAAGTATCCTCCATGGTGGGCTTTACCCATGTAAAACACTTCATCACCCATGCCTGCTTGCCTGCTTTCTGTCCTACACCAGCAGCATGCCTGGTTTCCCCTGCCCATCTCACCCACCTCCTGCCAGCCCAGTGCCAAGAAATTCCCACCTGCCTCCAAGACAACTTTCTCCCCAAAGGCTTCCCAACACCCACCCTTGCAGTGGGCCATACAATCCACAATCCAGCACCAGCCACATTCAGAACTGAATTAAAGAGTCTGAAGATGAATATAAGGTCTGCAAAGTTGGTGTTCTGAGAGCTGCTTGACTTTTGCTTCCTTTTTTTACCAGTTGCACAGCCAGCTTGGAATTTACTCTACAAAGCTGCTGTGAAACATGCTCTGGGAGGACTCTGCTGAGTCCAAACCTGTTAAGAGCATTACCAAAAGTTCTGATACTATTTCTATCTTGGAATAATTTTAAACTATTCTGCCCTTTCCCTTGAGGAAAGATCTCATAACAATTTCCTCCTAAAATTTCACATTTTATAACTGATATCTGAAACCTCCCTTTATTAGGTCAGGATGCAATTTTGACTACATTTTTGAAAGTTATTTCATAATGACTAGTACACTGCTGCCCAGTTACCAGAACATACTGTCTGAGCACCAAAAGTTGTTCCTGTCATTATCTTGCTGCTTGCAGTAAAAATAAATATTAAAAAAAAGTAATTCATCATGGTCAGAAGGAAAAAATGAACTAAAAAAAAATCTGCCCCGTGGTGCCCAGAGCTCTGTAAGACAGACAGAGACATCTCTTTCCTCTTTTACAACTCGCTTTTTTTTCCATGCACCTTCAAAGTGCAGGCAAAGCACAGTCCTGGAACTTGGTATTTCTTTTTTGATCTAAAAAACAGTTCAGGAAAGAAAGTTCTTGGTTGGCAGCTCGTCCCTGGCCAAAGTGCCACCCCAGGGTGTCTGTGCCCCCATCCTTGCCCAGCACCATGCCCACTGCCTGGCTTGCTCTCTGCCACGGGTGCTTGGAGCCAGGCTCACCTCTGCCAGCTCCACGGGTCAGACAGGCCCTTTCACACCCTTCTACTGCAATTTGCTGTTAATTGGAGCTGCTGTCTCTGTGCTGGGAAGCACAGATACACCGAGTTACAGGCAGGTCTGGGAATGGTGTGTGCCAAGGCTCCAGCACGTGGCTCCACCAGCACAAGCAGAAATCATCTGCCACATCCCCAGAGGTGTGCAGTGGGCAGCCCCAGCACCCAGCTCTTTGGAAGAGGGAAGCAGGAACACCCACAGATGTTGATAGGGACTTGAAAGGAAATTTTAAATAAAATACCCACAAAAAAACCCCCATGAACAAAAATCCACACACACACAAAATATATCAGTGAATAGAATAGAGTAGAACACAAGACAACACAACAGAAGAATAGAATAGAATAGAATAGAATAGAATAGAATAGAATAGAATAGAATGCAACACAACACAATCCTGCAGTTGGAAGGGATCCACAACAACCATCTGCTCCAGCTGCCTAAGTACCATAACTGCTAGCTTATTTTTTGCAATTTTTATAGCCCACTGTTGGGCCAGTTTCTCAGTCAGACTTACAGCCCCCTGAGGATGCTGTGGGCTTTACAGTGGGCATAAATATAAGTCATTTAGAAATCATTTCAGTCCATGAACCCACTTGAAAACTCTTCACAGACAAAAAAAAAAAAAGGCACTTTCTGTAAAGGAGAATCTGGTCCATCACACCACTAGAGGTATCTGGACCTCAGAGACCACCACCACTTCTCATTTTCCCCCTCAACAGGTTTGTATTAGCTCCAGAGACACTGCAGCACTTGAATAACCATGTCTTTCTCACAAAAAAACCCTGAAGGCAGAAGTTTTTTCACTGTGCCACTTGAATCCCACATCCAAATACTGTGCTTTGCACCTGCAGGTGATGGGGGAAAGTGGGGGAGCACCAAGCTGAAGGTCCACTCCTGAAGGGTGGTGGGTGATGTGAGAGTGTGAGGGAGGCACAGAAGGAGCCTGCTCCCCCTGACAGCTGAGTCCCAGACCATCGAGGTCCACGTCAGCTCTCAGATTTATTCCTCCCCAGTTTGGGGTTTCTCTCATACCATGCAGCACTGCTGTGCTCAGTCTAACCCTCTAGAGAAGCTGTTTTATTCTTACAGATTTATTTCTCTCCCTAAGTAATCAGCCATCATCTGCCAAAGTGACAGGAGCTTTTCCTAACTGCCAGTTTTTATATCTGGAGCCTTCAAAATGAAATGCCTGAAGAGGCTCCAGGAGCACATTTACTGGTCTGTGATGCACATACTGTATTTTTGTTTGTTTTCTGAAAACCTAGCTGTAATTATGTATTTATGCAATCATCCCTACAGTTACTCCATTAAAAAGGCTGCTGCTTATTACTGTGCAAGGATTATTTGGGTTAAAGGATTTCAGAAACATTATCCATGACCAGCAGACACCAGCAAAGCTCTTCTCTTAACTAGCAGCTGAGAGCCACTTGTGGTAAAAATCTGCTAGTCCTGGGAACATTTTTATGGCCCCTCAAAGTGTTGTTGTTTTGGTTTTTTTTCCTGCTTTGGAAAGCCATGAGAGATCAGCCTTTAAAACTGCCCTTTCCTGGCTATGATTACTGCCTCAGTTCATCCAGCTTTGACTGTTTGATGTGAGAGGCTGATGCTCCCTAAGCTGCAGGGAGCAGGGCTGGGTGCTGTGCTGCCCAGGACACCCTGAACTTCTGCCTGCAGCCACTGTCCTCCCAAAGACCTGAGGTCTGCCAGGGCTCACAGGGGGTGCCAGGGGCTGGTGCTCATCTGATCAGCATGACTGCAGCCTGGTATTTTACTTGCCATGAATGCTACCAGTGGCCTCTCCAGGTTGGCCAGCCCACATTCTCTCAAGGTCACAGAATAGAATCACAGCCTGGTTTGGGTTGGAAAGGACCTTAAAGGTCATCCTGTTCCAACCTCCTTCGTGGGCAGGGACACCTCCCACCAGCCCAGGCTGCTCCAAGCCCCATCCAACCTGCCCTTCAACACTGCCAGGGATGGGGCAGCCACAGCTTCCCTGGGCAACCTGGGCCAGGCTCTCACCACCCTCACACTGAAGAATTTCCTCCTAATATCCAATCTAAATCTCCCCTTTTTCATCTTAAACCCTTTCCCCCTCATCCTGAAACTACTGAAAGGACATTGTAGAGAGACAGGTGTTGGTCCCTTCTCACAAGTAAATATTGATAGGACAAGAGGGAAGGGCCTAAAGCTCCACCAGGGGAGGTTTAAGCTGGACATCAGGAAAATGTTCTCTGGAAGTGTTGTCAGACATTGGAACAGGCTGCCCAGAGAGGTGGCTCAGTCACCATCCCTGGATGTGTTTAAAAGTCATACAGATGATTGTGCTTGGGGATATGGTTTAGGGGTGAACATAGTAGAGTAGGGTTAAAGGTTGGACTTCATGATCTTAAGGATCTTCTCCAACCTAAATGATTCTATGATTTTCTGATCCTATCACTCCCTGTCCTTGCCAAAAGTCCCTCCCCAGCTTTCCTGGAGCCCCTTCAGGCACTGGAAGGTGCTCTAAGGTCTCCCTGGAGCCTTCTCTTCTTCAGGCTGAACACCCCAACTCTCCCAGCCTGGCTCCAGAGCAGAGCTGCTCCAGCCCTTGGATCATCTTCGTGGCCTCCTCTGGACTTGCTCCAAGAGCCCTGTCTTGAAGGTCCTCTGGACCTTCCTGTAGAGACAAACACACTTCCCAGCTAACATCAAGGCACTGCTGTTCACACATGATCCTCTTGCCTTATGTACCATAAATAACGAGTTAAAAAATATTGCTTTTTCCTGTCTGCTCCTCCTCTCCACTTCCGGCAATTTGCAACCACTCACTGCCAAATCTGCTTTCAAAATAGGAATTTATATGGCCAGGGCTTTACCACTGTTTGAACGAGGAGGTTGGGGAGTTTTACCACACATGATTAAAGTTCTAAATCCCTACTTGAGTCTCCAGACTCCTCTGAGCAAAAAGCAGAAGGAAGTGGGTGACATCACAACTAGGACATGGTGGCTTTCCCTCCTGGTCTCCCCAGGTCTGGGCTGTTCAGACACAACAAAGTTAATAAATCCTGATGAAATCTGGTTTATCTGCCCTACGTGACTCACAGAAGCACCAACACTATCTCCAGCCCTGAAAGGAGGCAGGCACAGACCAGCAACAAGTCGACCCTGCCCCTGTCAGCCACCTAGAAAGCAAACTAACTCAATTTCCCAAGGATAAAAGGCCCTTTCTTACTTGGAAAAATTGCTGAGGCTCTAAGCCAGAACCAGAGGCAAATGCAAGAAGTCAGAGGCAGCAGAGCAGGGAGGTGACCTGGTCCCCAGCACCTCCTGTTAGGGTAATAAATGATAAGAATTCAGGAAAAAAGCTGCAATGGGAGAGCACAACATCACTGCTTCTCTGACCAGCAACCTCCAGAATTAGCACTTTTCTTCTCCTGATGGTTGTAAAAACTAAAGAGGGGGCTGGGGGGGCTTATTTCAGCAGCAAAGAGGAACTGCTGGACTTCTGCATTTCCTCTTCCATGTGTTCCTGCAATGACCACCACACATCTCCTGTTCTCCCAAATCTGGAACACGCATTAATCCCGTTACCAGGAAACTGTGGCTTTTCCAGAGATCTTTTCCTTCCAAAAACATTCAGGACATTTTCTGCACTAGTGACATATGTTAGTATTATTATTATTATTATTATCATTGCCCTCGTAACCTATTTCAGTCTCAGGATTCACACACATCAGGTAAGCACATAGCACATCCCATCCCACCCCACACCTGGGGCTGTCAGGAACCCCAACAGGGATCCCACTTCAGCTCCATTTTTGTCTCCTTAGGAGAATGATCTAACCACTACAGCCAATGTTGAACCACAGTGCCAATGTCTGAGAGTCCCTCTGTGATTCCAGCAGATACCCTTCTCCAGGCTACCCCCCAGTGCTGCCTTTCTGACAGTCTCATGTCACCCCACCAGGTTCCTGAGCTTGGGCTCCCCCACAACCATGCTGACTGTCCAGGCAGGGACCCCAGGCTCCCCTCCCCACCCAGGGGAAGGCCACAACCTTCTCACCTGGGGCCACGTTTCCAACAGCAGCCAACAACAGTTGAAACAAACCCTGAAGCAGGACATGGCACCCAGTCAACACACCTTCTCTGGGGTGCAATTACCCCCAGCACAGGCACAGAGGGGCCCAAGCCCAGGAAGCCAAGCAGAGGGGTAGAAAATAAGCCCCTCCTGGGGAAGCTGCTGGAGAAACCCACTGCCATCCCAGCCAGCTCCTGCCTTCACTGGGAGCTTCATTAGGAAAGGGAGAGAGTTCTACAAACACCCCAGTGAGGATATTTGGGATGTAAACCACTTGACTTCCACGTTGAGTCCCTTAACTCACTATTTATTCACCCCGAACACTTCCAGTGTATCCAAAGGTGCAGGCACAGTGATGCCCCTGCCACAATTTGCCATTAGAGGGCAACGAAGAACTTTGTAGGATGGCCCCAACCAGGCCCTTGACATCCTTGCCCTCTCTGTAACACTGGATAAAGAGGCCTAGAGCACATCAGAAGGGTGGCCATGCCAGGAAACTGCATGCTCTTCCCAGCCTGGTCCTTCCCAAGTCAACCTCCAGCTGACCCACTACTTGGGCCTCTCCAGGATGGGCACCATGAACACTGGCTTTGCTCTTCTCCTCCTCCTTGCATGCTGAGCCAGAGAGGGAGGGAGGAAGGTTTCCAGACAGCAGCAGCAAGGCTCAGATGATTTGCTGGATTCACAGGTGAAGGAACAGAAAATACCACATGGGTTGAGTGCCCTACAACCAGGCCAGAAACCCTTAAGACATTCCACTGGAATGGGCACAATCCTACTCATGGCAGATTGATGATGATAAGGATAATAATAATATCATCACTCTCATCAGACTGGTAGCTTCTTACTTTCATTAATCTTCCACTTCTGCAAAAGCAGAAGGTCCTTTTGGGGCCCAAACTCTCACCTCTAATATTCTCAACGTATTTCAAAGACAAATGGCCAGGGCCTGCTTTATAAACTGTGTGGAAAAAACATCATTCAAGAGCAACCTCTGAGCTCTTTTTCATTTCAGACATAAGCTGGAAACCAGCACAGGAGAGTGAGAGTTAATTTCTTCACACTGCTACATTAATTTACATCCTCAGTCCTTCAACAAGCAAAAATGGGTGAAAATGCTGTAATGGGTGATACCAATAGAAAACAGCAGTTAAAATTTGCATCCACACTGAAAACATGCGTTCCGAACCAAATGTATTCCTGGAAGTACTTGGAGCCATGCACTGTAATTATGTGGACAGCTAGAAATATTTCACACCCCATATGCTGCCTGACAGTGCTTTTGCAGACACCTGCTTCCTGCTGCTCTAATTCATAGAAATACATCATAGACTCATCTGGTTGGAAAGGACCTTGAAGATCACCAAGTCCAACCACAACCTACATCCACCAACCATAACCTGATCTACCCCTTCAGTGCTTAAATCATGTCCCTCTGCACCACATCTACATTTCCTTTAAACACTTCCAGGGATGGTGGCTCCACCTGACTCCACCACCTCCCTGGGCAGCCTGTTCCAAGCACCCCTTGGGATGCCAGGGGGGCTGGGAGCTGCCACAGATCACAGATACACAGCTCAGCCCCTCAGATGGCTGGACCCTGGAGGGGTGGCCCAATGTCACCTCCCATCCTGCCAGGCCCCTCACAGTGCTGGCTACAGTCACCCTGCACTGCTTCCCTGCCTGCCCTGGCCAAGCCATGGGAAGCAGACTCATCCCAAGGCAGGAGTGGAATCAGGGTTGTGAAAGAAGCCATTAAGTGCAAATTTCCTTCTCTGTCTTTTCCATCTGCTCATCCCTCTTATCTTGCTGAGGAGCTGAGGAGTGAATCAGCAGCAGCTGCATCATGAGAAGGGTGGATCCTGCTGAGGTGGGAGTTTGCACATCCAGGCTGTGATCTACCTGCCCTTACCTGTGATCTACCTGCCCCTGCCTGTGATCTACTTGCTCCTGCCTGTGATCTACCTGCTCCTCCTGTGATCTACCTGCCCTTACCTGTGATCTACCTGCCCCTGCCTGTGATCTACCTGCCCTTACCTGTGATCTACCTGCCCCTGCCTGCCCCGCTGCCAGCTTGGTGCACAGACAGCACCCAGGCTCCAGCACCCAGCTCACACTTAGCCCTGCAAGTTCCAAGGGTGCCCAAGCTAAGTGAACACCCACGAGACAAATCACTTCCAGCAGATCAAGCAATTTGTCTCTCACTAAACCGAAACTTTAAATAGCTTTATGTTCTCAGCACGGAAACCTCATGGGGGGGGGAAAAAAAAAAAAGGCAAGAACTTCTTCATTCAGCTTCAGTTTAAGGTAGCTGGGTTCTGTCAGAGGCTCTAACAGCTAAATAGGAAACGTCCCACAAATCTATTCATTAAAATGTTCCTGACCTCACAGCACGACTGAACCTTCTGGCAAAGTCCCCTCCTGGTACCACTGCGTTCACACTCCAAGGAAACATCCTCCTCAGTCCTAGATCCGTTCTCATTAACAGTTACTTCTGAAGTTTATGGCAGAACCTGATTTTGCTGCTGGCTCACAAACGCACACCCCACCTTCTGCATGCTTCACGTTCCCTAAATCATGCAGTTTCTGCTCGTCTGCCACAGCAGAGCCAACCTGTCAATGGTTCCACGTTGCTGCCCAGTCTGGGCGCCACGGCAGAGCTTGGGCACAAAAGGTGCCTCAGGTTGTTGTTCAGCCTCTGGAGGAGTTCAGACATCCCCAATGTGTGTCCCTGAAGACAACAGCTGCCCCCAGCTGAGGTGAAAAGCCAAATACTTGCTGGATCAGGCTGTTCATTCAGGCCAAGACAGACCCAACTCATGAGAAGGTTCAGCCCCTTCAAGTCTGTGCTGCCCAACACGGAGCAGCACCCACCGCCCAGAGGAAACGGGTGATGTTAGCAGCAGAGGGGAAAGAAATGTCACTCCGTGGCAAAACCACGGAATGATGATTGCAGGGCTCCTACGAGCTGTAACCAACCATGGAGCACAAGGCCGTGCCTGGCGAACGCACGAGGCGAACGCGCGTCCGAGGCCACTCAACCCCTCGTCCCCTGCCAGGTCCCTTCCTCAGCTGACAAAACCCAGCCGGTGCCCTCGGCGGGGTGTCTGGCAGAAGCCCTGCTGGCCGGGCCTTACCTGGTCACAGATGAGCTCCCACTTCTTCTCGTTGTCGTACTGCCGCAGCAGCCGGGCCTTGTCGGGCGGCAGGTTCATGGCGTTCTGTGGGGAAGGAGAAAGCAGGCGTGAGGGACCTCGGAGGGCTCGGGGCTCAGGCAGAGCCAGGCACGAGCAAAACCAACGAGGCAACGCGGCTGCGGTTGCTTTAATTGTTTTATGTGAGTTCCCGTCGACAGGGCTTATTTGGAAACGTTCCCTCTGAATGTCATCTTTGGCCCCAAAAGCGCCGGGGGAGCGCGAGGCGCCGAAGGGCAGGGCTCGGTGCTGGGCCACGCCGGGACGCAGAGGAGGAGGTGGGCAGCCTGAGCTCAGCACCCTCGGGAGGAGAGGATGGGGCTTCCCCGTGTCACAGCATCCACCTCCCACCTCAGACAGGTCCGCACGGTGCCTCGCATCCCCTCTCCCCTCCGCCCGCCCGCGGCTGAGCGCGCTCCTGCAGGACGCACACGTTCCAGCCGTGGGCTGGGGGCTGCAGGAGGCCTGTTCCCTCCAAACAAGATGCTGGAACACCGTTTTGTTTCAACAGTGGGACACCACTCGGGTTTTTAAACGTCACTGCAGCACAGGGATCCCAGCCGGACGTGCACATGCAGATAACGATCCCGAGACTGCAAATGACAACCTGCAGGACCGAGTCAGAAGGCAGGGAGGGGCAGCAATTAGATGATGCCTATCGTTAGCTGGCTCCTTTGATGTCAGCTGAGATACCTTTCCACGGGCAGCTGTCTGGGCTAGGGTGGCACAGCCCAGCTGCTCGCTCCCGAGGCAGGTTTCCCAAGAGCTGTGTCCCCATAACTGTCATGCTTGTGCTCCCAGAGAGCCCAGTAACACCTCGAGAGCTTCACAAGCACCCAGTCTGGAGAGCTTCCCTATCAGCCCAGGGGCAAGGTGAAGGTGCCGAATAAAAAACCCGCTAAGCAACTCTCCAGCCCAAATTCCCAGTCCCACAGAGCTACCCCCAATTAACCCTTCAGGACACAGCTCCTGACCCAGCTCCCTCACAGCTGAGGTTTCACATTTCCCTCTCGCTGGGCTCTCTACGCGAGCAGCCTGGGCTGGGATCTGGGTGGGCTTGGGCAGGATCCTGGAGCAGACGTGGCATTATTCCTGCCTGCAGGCAGCAGGAGGAGTCCTCAGAGGCTGCTGCAGCCTTCTAGGAACAGCAGCTCACATCCCAAACACTGTCCTTCAGCATCTCTGGTGTGACAGCCAATGGTTCTCAGCAGTGACACTGCAGACCCTCGAGGGACCCCTCTGGTGCACTTGTTCCTCCTGGTCCATGCAGGACCACCAAGGGGGGGGTGAGGACAGCAGGGTCCTGAGCCCATCTCACTGTCTGCAGATGTACTTGCTATGGTCCCACCAGACTCATCTCCCTCCAACCCAGCTGACAGCACCCCCAGCTGCTGCCATGACTGCTCTTCCCAAAGCTTGTTTTCCATCAGATAACAAATACTCTTCCTTTTGCTCATCTGTGCTGTCATGTTGTCAGTATTTACAGGCTGCGATGATATCTGCGCTTGATTCTCCTCTCAGTCTCTCACCATGCACCTTATCAGTTCTACTTATCATTTTCATGCACTTCTTGGTATTTTTTCCTGGGGCTTTTTCCAAGCACCATTCCTTACCTCTGAGGATGCAAACATGTTTCACAGCCAGGCTCAATCTCAGCTGAAGGAAAAGCTTCCCCGCGTACCTGCAGCACACCCTGTGCCTAACTCTGATCTTCTTACAGCTAATCAGCTTCCCCAGCCAGGCTGGTGCTCGGACAAGCAACCTGCCTGGAAACCTATGCAGGATTGAGTCATGGCAAGAGTTCTGCACGGATGAAAGCCTGAACCAGGGAAAACAAGACCCAGGCAGCAGGTTCCAGTGATCTTATTTTTGAAACGAACTGAATCCGATCTAATTCCGAAGCGGGAACCCCTTCGCTGCGCGTCGCTTTGCTGCACATCACCCTTCCAGGCACTGCAATGCACTTCAGGTGCCCCCTGCCCTGGTCTCACAGGGAAAACTATTTATGAATGCATTGTGTGCAACCGGGTTCAAATCCCTGAGTGTAAACAGTGGGTGATTTGCTTGCTAATCTCAGTAAGAGATTTAAGGCAGTTTTGAAACCTCCTGGTGTGCGAGTCCGTGACCCGCTGTGGACAGGACCCTCCCTCCCCTGAGGGAAACCACAGCAGGTCACCATCCCAGCAGCCCCTCCAGCCCCTTCCTTCATCTCTTCTGGTGGAAAATGGGAAGGAAACTGCTACTGCTGCTGTCTGCTGTCCCTCTGGCCTCATCATTCATGTGGTAAGGAGGGAATGCACTTGGACCAGGGCTTTTCATGCTGGCACGGTCAGCTCGACATTAACTTTTATGTTTTATACATAAACCAGTTTGAAAGGCTTTCTTAGTAACTGGATCAAATTGCACTCATTTACTGGAAACTACTGCAAGAGGTTCTCACTCACAACCTGAGCCTCCCCGTTTGCCATGAAGGTTTGTTTTGCACCACTCACACCCCTCTCCCTATCTATGAGCCATCCATCTCCTGAGCCCCTGGAGCTCCTGGCCCTTCAGCTTGGCTCTCCTGCAGTCCCCAGACCAGTGTCCCAGCACACCTGATGACCCTGCTCAACGTACACCCTAAGCAAAGCAAACAAATGACCCTTATGCCTTTGTACAAAATAAGGCAGGTGTAGATCACACCTTCTCTAAAACCTGGACTAATGCTGTTCTTCAACAGCTCTTAGGGTCAACAACCACTCCCTGCTGGAAAACTAGTTTCTAAACCATCATTTTTTTTACTTAAATGGGAAGCAATATATTTTCATTATGCTCACGCATGGCTCTATACCAACAGGCTCTCTGGAATCCAAGTGTACTGTATCTAATAGCATCACCTTCAGCTGCTGCACCAGTAACTATGGCAAAGAAGGCTACTGAATTGGCTTGGCTCAGTCTGACCAGTTGCAATAGTTTTGACTCCAGTCATAACTACCCAGATGCATTAGCAGTCTGGAATTCTTGCTCTCTGTGGATCAGTGAAATGACTCACCAATGTCTCCTGGCCACTTCAGCTCTTAGGATATGGGCTTCACACATACTAGCATTTTATAGCTACCTACAGGGCCATGGCCTGTGATTTCTCTTGCCATCTTCACCCTAATTAGAATTCATGCTTTGAAGGCTTTTGATAGCATAACTATTCCACTCCTGATACAATCTAAATCCCTGCTGTTGCTAGAAGGGATAGCCCTACTCTCTCCTCTTCTGCTTGTGTCCCCAGCCAGCTTGTCCCTTACCTTGAGTCACCACCAGCACTTGGGTAGCTGGAGCCCTTTTCCAGCAGAGCAGACTCTGACCAGCTCAGGAAGAAGAAGTGCACCTTTACACTGAATACCCATCTTCCACCAGGATCTCATCCTGGGCCATAAAACCCCTTTTCTTTTAGTGGCAACAGCAGCAGAAGCAGCCCCACTGCCTGGCACCCCACAGCTCTGCATCCCCATCCCCACCTGGCCCTCCCAACACACCTGTATGGCTCACGTTGACCATGATCTGGATTAGAAACAACTGCTTCTGGTCAAGCTGTTTGTAATTCCAGCCAGTGCCACGAGTCCAACAAGCTGTATGGTGGCACAAACTGGGGGGCTGCTGGGGCCCTGTGTGGGGGTTTTTGCCCCTCACACCCTGTCTCTACCCCAGGTCACACAGCCCTTTGTGCAGCGCTGATGCCCACCAGCCTGGGCTTAGCACCTGCCCCCAGGTGAGCTCCACAGCTCTGCTCCACTCCCTCCTCAGGCCAGCAGTCCCACCTTCCTCACCACGCTGCAAACACCCACTAAGGGCACACGGCTTCCAGGAGGGAGAAGCAAACCTTGTGGCACGTCATCCTGCCTCCAGGCCTGCCAGGTGACAGGAACTACGTGGACACCAACGCTCCACAGCCTCCAAGCAAGGATTCCCACTCCTCAGGAACTCCCACCAACACACCCCAAGAGCACTGCTCTCCACAGGAACTGCAGCCAGATCCTGCACAGCCTCGTGCCGTCTGCGAGGGCTGGTTTCTAATCATGTTTTGGCTCCCAAAACACGTCGCTTCTCTTTTTCCCCACAAATTCCACAGTTATTCATGTCTACTGCTACGTGCCAAGCAATATAGGTAAGGTTTCCATTCCGTTTGCTCCGGGTTGGTGTTATGAAGCTAGAACTTCAATTAATCACAGGAGCAGATGGAAAACGGGGAGAAATTCTAGCAGACCTACAAAATATTAAATGGCTTAAGAGTTAAAAATAAAACCAACAGCACATCAAGGAAATACATGTATTTTTAACCTATGAAACAAAGCCCAGCTCTGTCCAAACTGGCAGCCTCAACAGAGTCTCTGCAGCAGGGCCAGATGACTTGGCAGTGCTCTGTACCAGGACACCTCAAGATTTAGCCTCATCCCCAGGAGATTATTTCAGTTCACAACTGACCACGTTCTGCACCATCTACTCTGACCAGCTGGCTTGCTGGTTGCAACCTTCTTACCTCCCTCCTCCACAAGACCCCACATAAAAGCAGTTTCAAGTTCAGTTTTGAATTGGCAGAGCAGCTGCATTTCCTACAGGAACTGCACAGCCTCCCTTCCCACTGGCTGGCACTACAATCTGGTTTTGTAAACCCATTTGCACGGGTTGGGCACCAGCAGCACCACAGTGATCAGCTTCACCTTCGAGCCTGGTGCTTGGGGGCCTTGCACACCATCCCCTTCCACAGAAAACAGGGGCACTGGCTGGACACCTCTTGCCAGCATTATCCAGAGAAAGAAGCTAAAATAGCAGCTACACACTGCAGAGGGACAGAGCACCCACCTGGCTGAGTTTATTCACATGCCAGAAATACCACAACTCCAGCAGCGCCTGCGGTTTGGCCGAGGAAAGGACCAGCAAGGAAGTGCAGGCTGGAATGGCAGACATGGTGACAGCAGCATCAGCACCACATGCAGGATGCTCATGCTGGGATGACTGAGATGTATTTTTTCCAACCTATTCCTCATCTTAATGAGAATTAGAAGGCTCAATGTTTTGGAAAACAAGTGTAGCGGCAACTTGACTGACTCAAAAGCATAAGCATTGCTAATTAATAGCATGAGGCTGCTGCTCTTTCTCATTAATCTTATCATCTTTAAGTCTAAATCCCTTTTATTTATGAATCATGACATTAATGTGCTAGCAACAAATATGACACAGTCCTCCTGATCCATCTGTTCCCAAGCACGGCCCTGCATACGTTAATAAGACAACTGGAGCACATGTACCCCTAAAATAGGAGATCTTTCCACCAGCTACTCCTCTCTGCTGGGTGGTGATGGAAAAAGCCAGCCCTGCATTGCTTCTGGGATGGGGCAGCCACAGCTTCCCTGGGCAACCTAAGCCAGGGTCTCACCACCCTCACAGCAAAGAATTTCTTCCTGATTTTTCACCTAAATCTCCCCTCTTCCAGTTTCAGTCCATTCCCCCTCATCCCATCCCTCCCTGCCCTTGTCCCAAGTCCCTCCCCAGCTTTCCTGGAGCCCCTTCAGGCACTGGAAGCTGCTCTAAGGTCTCCCTGGAGCCTTCTCTTCTCCAGGCTGAACACCCCAACTCTCCCAGCCTGGCTCCAGAGCTGCTCCTGCCCTCTGGTCATCAATTCATCAATCTTGTGATTGGGATTATTCCTGACTTGCACTACTACCAGAGAGACAGAAAAACAAAACTTGGGGAGTTCTTGGCTTCACAACAGCATTAATGAAAAAGATCAGGGCTTTAATGCATTTAAAACAATATTCTTGGCCCTTGTAAATTAGATTCAGATTTACATACTGACATCAAAGCTCTGTTGGTTACTCCAGCAACTGCAGCCTTCAAGGACCCACTATCCTCACCTGGACTTTCCTAATCTGAGCTTATTCTCCAGCTTATCTGTGAAATTTTTCAGTTCCTCACTGAGTTTCACAACAGCCATGACTACTGCATTTTGTCTCCAGCTCTCCTGGTTTTATCTCCACTGTCTCCACCACAATGAGCTGCAATCTTAATTTATTTTTCTGCATTACAGTCAGGGCTGCTCTCAGACCAGCCTGAACTATTTTAAACTTTCATCAGCATCTAGAGAGTTCTTACAAAGTAGATAAAAAATTGGTTCTTAAGTCAAATCCATACCTCCCAGCTTCCTCAAACTGAGACAGACCAGCCTTCCTCCCTGGCTAGAGCAACCCTGAGAACAAAACTGCAGCTCCTGAGTGGATCCAGGTTTACTTCTTGGCACTGTGGGGTGCCTGTGTCTTCCCAGAAAGCAGGACCCAAAAGTACCCAAGTGCCAAAAATAACAAAAAAAAAAAGAATAGAAAACAACACAACGTGCAGTTCAGATCTGTCCATGTATATTCACAGACATTGCCACCCTGGGTTCTCAGGTATGTGTCATTTCTGAGTTTGCAGATGTTCCTTCACATTTTCTATATTTAGTCAGTGTGAAAACAAACCAGCTTATAATGTTATAAAGAGACATCCTCTTAACTGAACAGAGGATGCAGAGGCAGCAGCAAGCCAGGGTTTTGTACTCATCCTTTAAGGCTTGAGCCATGAAGGACAACTCAGATCTAGCCAGCTCCTGTCCTCTGCAGGGACAACCATCTCAAGAGGAGACTGTGGCTGTTTGATGCTGACTTGGGGCCATCACAAGTGAGACAGTGACACCTCCTTACTCCTCCCACTCATAGAATCACAGACTGGTTTGGATTGGAAGGGACCTTAAAGACCACCTAGTTCCCACTCTTCCACTAGATCAGGCTGCTCCTGTGGAAGGTGTCCTCACTTAATTTTCTTCTGACCTGAGGTCTCCTAGAAACCTACAACACCTAAACTCTTAGCACAGCATTCTTCACCTCAAAGCACTTTGGAGGTGAACCCCACACCCACCAGATCACCCAACATTGCCATGCAGGAGGCTGGTGGCAATCAGGTCTCACTGGCACTGGAGAAGGTCAGCCCACAGCACTGCTCAGGAGGAGACCCCTCGTCCCACCTCTCATCCTACCCCTTTCTGCAAGGGAAAGGAAATTAAAAAGGTCTATTGCTGACTTCAGTAGCTGCCTACTAAAACAACGCTCAGTATTTCTGTACACTATTAACATTTAATTCCAGGACCTGGTCTGTAAAAAAAGCCCTTAACCTTCTTGTTTTTGCAGTTTTCTGTGCTACTTAACTTCTCAGTCCTGCTACGCTGAGTTTATTTAGGAGAGCTCGAGGCAAGTGAAGCAACAGTCTCAAAGTTCGTTGACATTAGGAGGAATCCAAGCTAGGCTAAAATTAAATGTACTTATTGTTCTTCCTGCACGAGGCCCCTCTCCTCCCAAACACACCCTGGCTCTGCAGGGAGAGCACTGCGAGGAGCAGAACCAGCCTCAGCAGCACGGGGTGACCTCCCAGGAGCTGCAGTGTCCCCACACAGAGGACATGGCACATGGGGGGTCACCATAGCCCAGGGCTGTGGTGGGGACCTTGCCTGGAGCTCTGAAACAGGGCTGGGGAAAAAAAAAAAAACAACAAACCAACAAAATTCCTGAGCTCTGGATCTGTTAGTCCCCAGGGAATCCAGATGTTCATCTCAGTGGGCCTTGCAAGGTCATCCAGCAACTTCTGCTTAACACACTTGAAGGGGAAAGCTGGGATGCAGGAAACTGCTGTCAGTACCTGCTGTTCCCCAGAAGACAAGGAAGGACTAAACCATCCAGAAACCCAATGGCAGGGAAGGATAAATACTTCTTGGGAGGTCAGTCACCTCCTTGGGTGTTTACAGAGGAGCAGCCCGGCTGGCAGCAGCTCTGCTGGCAGCACATCAGCCCTGAACCCTGACAGAGAACAGCCCAGAGACGTTCCCAGCCAGAGGGCAGGGGGGTCCCTGCCCCACAGGGCTGTGGTGGATGATGTCCACGTGCAAGACAGACACCCAGAAGCCAAGGGGCTCATCTCAGTGCCTGCGTTTTACCCTCACTGTGGTTCTCCACAACTTCCCCCAGCTCCTCCACATCTGGCCACACTCATTCCCTCTCCTCCCAGCTCCCACGTGCTGCTTTGCACTTCCCTTCTCTGCTTCACCAGAACTGATGTTTGCATATTTATAATAAATTAGCATTTAACTTCAAAGCTCTTCACAGAGGTTAATCCCCACACTCTAAATATGAGCACGGGTGCTTGTACAGATGAAGGCACCAATACAGAGACATTTCATGCTGCTGTGTATGAAGTTGCAGGTGTGAGGGGGAACCCCAGCATTTCCCCCCTGCCCTTCTGGGCTTATCCCCTGGGTGAAAACCCCTTTGGTTCCACACAGGAGCATGAGGAGAGTGGGATCTCTCTGGACAGTCATGATGGCCCTGATGCCACTGCTCAAACTTCCCTCCAAGGTTTTGGTGGCCAAGGATGACTGCTGCTACCACAGAGCTGTTTGCTCCATTCAAAACTTCAGACTTTCACATTCTGGAAAAGACAAAACCTCATTTATTCACCACTGAAAAACAGCTTCGTGGTGCAGAAGCTTCAAAGCCCAACTCACCACTGACTCACCAGGCCTGGAAGATTGCTCCAAGCAAGCCCTGAGGCTTTACTAAATCATTCAGAGGCACTCACCACTGATAAGGCAGACCACAGAATCCCAAATTAAAGCTGTTTCAGTGAAATGTCTGAGAAAGTGTCTTCCAAAGAACCAGAAAATACACACTAAAGGCTGTGTTCAGACTTGCAGAGATTGTGGTCAGCCCACACGGTCAGAGGGGTCCTCACCACATCTGAGCACCCCAGAAAATATGCCAAATATGCCAGTGGGTTTTGGTTCTTCTCTTTTACTTCCACTCAGATCTCACTGAAAAAAAAATAAATAAATCAGAGGATCCTACCCCCTTGTGATGTTGTTCACTACAAACCCTCTGGAAATCAGAGCAAATGGTGCAGAGCTGCATGTGTAAGCAAACTGCTGCTCATCACTCACTCTTTTGAGAAGGGAAATTAAAATGAAGGGTGGCAGCACCTATCAGTGGCTGCCAAGAACCATCTGCCATCTGTGCACACAGGGTGACTGCAGAAGCTCAGCACAAAAGCAGCTGCAGGGAGCAGTTGGTTCAAAGGCCACATCCTTCCCAAAGGTGCAAACCTCACCTGTGAAATAAAGCAGTGCTGCCCCACAGCCCCTGGGTCTGCAGGGAGGAGAGCCAGCCCCAAGATGCTTGGGCACCCTGGGGAGCAGCATTTTAAACTGCAGCCCCCAGGAGAAGAGAGGCTGTTTGCAGGGGGCGGGGGGTGCAGGAGCAACCCTGCCTGACTGTGGCTCCAACAGTTTGATAGACATGGATGCACCTTTTCCCCTGCACACACACAGGTATGGGTATCAACACAGGTAATTTAGGAATGGGTTGCCCAGGGAGGTTGTTGATGCCCCAGCCCTGGAGCTTTTTAAGGCCAGGCTGGATGAGGTTTTGTGCAACCTGATCTTGGTTCTATTATTTTATAATGTATTCAGGGTGAGTTTCTCACGCCAACACTTAGTGGGACTTGGACCATTCTGCTTTACAGTGCCCACAGAAAAACACAAGGCTAAATGCAAACACCTGCAGTGCACAAACATGCATAAAAGCCCCTCAGAATGGGAATAAAATGCATTGTCACCCACAGGTTGGGACAAGGGTCTTGTGGGGACAGAACCCCTCTGCAGCCCTTGCCCAGGGACCCACTGGTGTAACAGAGAGGCTGCTTACCTGCCCCAGCCCACCCTTCTGCTCCTACCAAACCTGATACAAATCTAAACCAGACTATGAGTAAAACCCCAAAGCAAATAAAACCCACCCTGCCACCATGTTTCAGTCCTAGGACCCAGAGGAAACTGTGTAGGTTGGCAGCTTCCCTAATTGGTGTTGGGCTAAAAACCAAAATCTTCACTTCAACAATATTAAGGACTGAATAAACCAAGAAAAAATAATTTACTGGGGGATAAAAAGCCTGGCTCCCATCCTGGCCCTAGGTTTTATGTCTCTGATGGATGTCAGCACAAGCCCCCCTCACAAAACCACATCTCAGATGACTCTTCTGCCTCTGAAGCAGACAAGAACTCACTGCTCAAGGTTCACTTGAGCAGAAGGAGCTTTCAGTGCCTGCTCTGGTTCCCCCTGAATATAGCTGAGCTCTTCCTCTGCCTGACAGTCCTCCTGAGCTGCCAGCAAGCCCAGGTTTCTGCTCTTGCTTCACGCTGCCCAGAAGGGAGCAGGTAAGTGATAAGCACTCTTTAAAAACTGCACATTGTTTCTGGCCCTCTTTTCTGCACTCAAGTACCTGATGAACAGTGAAAGGAATTCACCTGAAGGTTTGTTACACTTTAAAAGGTAAGCACGAGAAAAGGCTCTCATGTGCCAACCTTCAGTCCCCAGTGAATTTATAAAGGGAAGTTATACATTTTGCTTTATATTGGAAATATTGACAGGTCTAACTACTGCAGGCACCACCACAACTGAACAGAAGAGGTGTAAAGGAAGCCAGAATAAACCACAAACATGTCACTTTCTAGCCATAATGAGAAATATTTTGTGCAGCAAGACTGTTTTGTCTTTTCCTCTGTTATAGCTGACCCACCAGGCTCCCTGACATTATGTCAGCCTGAGCTGGCAATAAAAGGGTCAATAAAAATGTCTGACACACAAGCACACACATACACATCATATGAATATGTTTAAATGCCTAAAAACTACACATCTGCAACTCACCAGTCCTGCCACTTGCTGTTCCACCTGCCACATTCTCATGTCACCTTCCTGTCAGTGTCCCAATCTTAGGCTCCCTTAGTACTTGCCCAGTACAAAGCACCAGGATGGGACTGAACAATCCCACCTGGCTGCTGAGCAAACACCTCTGCCTTTGCCACCTTTCTTCCCTCCCCAGAACACCTGTCCTTGCTGGGCACCAGCTGCCCTTGCTGTGTCCTGATCCCCAAGGTCTCACCTGGGCAGCCCTCACCAGGAAGCTCCCACTGCTTCCTCCTCCTCATCCTCCCTGCTGGAGGAGGCTGCTTTCCAGCCCTACAGATGCCAAGCTGAACCAGACAGCAGCGTGTATGGAGCCCATGGGCCCTGCCAGACAACATGAAACACAAACAAAGAGCTGCTGCAAGCAGGGAAAGGGCCTGACGTGCTGGGCTTTGCTCAAGCCCCGCTTGCTGAGCGCAGCTCCTCGCACAAGGACACGCACCTAAATGTCCTAAATGCCACCACAACGGTGCTCGTGTGCTGCTGCAAGACTGCCCTGCCTCTCACTGAGCCAGAATTCCCGACGGGGACCAGGTTATCCGTGCTGAGCCAACGGGAAGTGCCCTGGGAATCCAGGCCTGCATTACATCAGCCTCCAGCGCGTTTTTAACCGGGTATTTATTGCCACACCAAGAGCTCCTGTGGCAGGCAAGCAGAGCTCACAGTGACCCAAGATGCCACAAAGCCACCAGCTCTTAAGTAAATGACTTTTTACAAGCAGAAACTTACCTCACTCATCCCACACGGGTTTTAACCCCAAAGCCCCAGGATGCTCTTCTCAATATGAGCAGCATTCAGGATCAGTGTGGACAGAGTTGACCCCCCCCATCCCAGTGGTGCTTGATTTGTTCTCCTCCCTGAAACTCAGGATCACAGACCCTCAGTCTGGCAGGCTGAGCTGGCTGTGTGACATCCAGAGGGCTCCATCCACATGGAAACTCTGCTGAGCTCCTGAACAAAACCTCCTGGAAAAAGCTCCACTTCAGGAAACACACTTTGGATATTCTTAAGTGCTTTTACTGCAGCCATCCCAAAAACCAGTCCTAAAGGTAGATGCTAGACCAATAAATGTTTGAACTTCTCCATAAAAGCTTCTGCTAGGTTGCTTTTTCCAAATAAAGCCCTAACCACAGTTTCTGGGCTCCTGCTTATGATCACTCTGCTGAAGTTCCCAGCGCTCACCAGAGCCACTGACACTTCACAGAGCTCCACTTGCCCTGCACGGTTGCTAATTAACTTCTAATAAACTCTCCCAGTGAGTCATTGAGTCCCCTACACACATTCCCTAGTGCCACGCTCAGACATGAACCCAACCAAGTGCTGTTCATGCAGAGACTTCAGCATGAAAGTTACTTGCTCAGAACGTGCGTTGGGAAACCATGACGTAATTCTGGTGGTTATTTGTCACCTCTGAGAACTTCCCTCCTGCACCCCACAGACATGGATACCTGCACACAGAGGGGCAGGTCCAACTATTTAGATGTGCTAGGCACAAACAGCTAAACCTGCTCTGTGTGTTCAGGCAGGGCCTCACTCTCTGCAGGTGCTGTACAGAAATGAAATCCCCAGCACACCCACTGCAATGGATCATTCCTTCTTTTTTTTTTTTGGTTGTTTTTCCATCCTTGGCTTCATTCTCCACCACAGGACAACAGTTACCATCTGATGGCTCATCAACAGAGAGAAGGGCTAGGACACAGAGAGAAAAGTCATTCCCTAGAGGGCTTATCCCAGTGTGCTGGGCTCCAGCCATGCTCCCAGGGTCACCTTTACCAGTGATTCCCACAGGATTTCACCTGATCCCAACACACCTTCTACAATGGCCCCTGTTTATCCACAAATACGTTTTCTCATCTAATCTTTTAATCTTTGAGACATTTCACCTGCTTACCCTCCAAGACACCCACTTCCTAGTTTTCCCAGTGCATGAAGACTGTAAACAGAGGAAACTCACCTTTCATCAAAAAAAAAAAACACCTTTGATGAATGTTTATAAACTATAGAGCAATGACAGAGCATTAAATTGCTCCTGTCTGGAGCACCCCAAGGATGCTGGCTGTAGCAGGCAGGATCCACTTGCCTAAATATTCTATACCCTATCTTGGTCTAAATATTGGTATCTCTTTGACCTGTTAAGGACATCCTGGATATTCCAGGGCACCAGGATGGGCTGGGAGCCCTCGTGGAGCAGGAGCTGGAAGCCAAGCAGTCACCCATGGTGCTTCAGAAGACATTTAGGTGACCCAACCTCTCATTTCCGTCCTCCTGAAATGGTCTGGCCTCATCTGCACTGCCTCCAGCCTGTGGCAATGCTACCAGCTCCCAGCTTCACCTGGAAAATCTCCCTCCCTGCACTCTCCTGGCAAACCTGACAGCTCTGCTCCTCCAGGCTCTTGGCTCCAGCATCAGCTCAGCCTGGCTGGAAAACCCACCTACTGCGTCACCAGCCCCTCGTGCTGCATCACTGGGGTGAAAATCTCAGCTGGGTAATGGGGAGCAGGAGGATGTTCCACAGCCATCCAAGCAGGACATCCTGGGATAACCAGACTGGGTTACCTGGGAAATACTGTCAGGCAAATGGCAAATACCTCACTCCTATGAAAGAAAGCTCAGAGCACACAGCCCTGTCATGTCCCACCAATAATACTCTTTTTATCACCTTGACACCATTAAAAAAAGAAGAGGGGAGAAAAAGAAGACTAAGCCACCTCATGCCTCTCCAAAGGGCTCTGCTGCTCTTTAAGAACCCCAAACTAAGCTTAATGCTCTTTGGATTAACCCCATTTAAAAAAAGAGAAGGCCATTTGCAGAGGTTTTTGAGTATCTCTAAACCTGTGGATGGCAAAGGCAGGAGGAGGGCAGGGGGCTGCTCTGTGCCTCCCCCTTCCTGCACCCCAGCCCAGGGAGAGGGCAGCCACCCTGCCATGCTGGCTCAGGAAATGGCTGGAAAACATACAGCACTGCCCATTTCCCTTCTACAAGGGTTTGGATTTATTTAAGAGGTGACCACACCAACATGTAAATACTTCCCACTTCCAGGAGGCCCAGAGGGAGCTGCCAGCAGCAGAAGGCTTGGGGATTTTTTTATGGACCCATGTGGGCAGCATGAGCATCTTCAGATACTTCAGGACCCAAGTATTGCTGGATTCATGGATTTGACAACTCCCCTTTAGAACAGGGACTAATCAGAGAGGGGTCAAGCAAACGGGCTTTGATTTCACCAACTCTCTTCATCTCCAACACAAAACCAGCATTTTATCTCCCATCACCCCTAAAACTAGTTACCCAGCCCAACACTGCCAGGATGGGGTCTACCAGCAGGGACCTCACACCACCCTAGCTGTTCCCAGCTACCAGCCAGCTCTCAGGAGCAGCAAACCAGCCTCCAGGCTCCCCACAAGCCACCAAACCCTGTGCTCTGCACCAGGAGGCTGCCTGGGTCTGTGTCCATCAGCCCGTGAGCCCTGATGCTGCACAGAGAGACCCAGCTTGTAAAGCACCTCCAGCACACTCCCTGACCTTCCCTGGAAACACCTCCAGGGAGCAGGGATGGGATTGTCACACGGAGACCTGAGCAGGAAGGCTCAGCAGCACCCCAAAACTTACTGCACATACCTGCTCTTCCCCAGCTTCTTTAAGCCAGAGCTGCTGTGCTTAATTGCTGACTATTAATTTCCTCTTAATTACTTAGAGAGCCAGGCTGGTTAGAGAAGAGGAAGCTGGATTCAATTACACTTCTCACATTTTGACTAAATAACCAAGGCCTTGGGCTTGCAGACACCAGGCAGGAGGAGCTGGGCTGGCTGGCAGTGAACAGACCTGAGCTGAAAAACGCCAGAAGAGAGAAAGAGCTGAAAGCAGCAATTTGTAAAGAGACTCTTCTCTGGTAAGGAGCATATTTCAGTCCCTGTTGCACACTGCCTGATTCCTGCACCCAGAGGCATGTTTCTTTACCACCCGTGCAGGCTGCTGCACACCCCGGGTGGCACCTCCGTGCCAGGGCATCAGAGCATCACAGACATCATCACACCTGAGTCCAACTCTGGCCTCAAATGTCTAAGTCACTCAGGTGCACACGGCAGCCAGGGCTCTTCAGAAGCCCTGAAATGAAGATAAGTTTTGTTAAATCAAGCTCTGGCTTTCCATGGCTTCCCAGGCCAGAGCTCGGGGTGTCCTTGGGATGGTAACCAGGGTACAGAGCTCATGATGGAGCAGAGTGTGGTGCTGAATGAGAACCAGCCTGGGCCCCAGCAAAACTGCTCTGTGGTGTGTGACCCAGGTGACCAGCAGAACTAATCCCACACCAGCACCAAAAGCAACCAGCCTCCAGTCTGGCAATGGGACAAGATGCAACACCCATAGGCTGAAACACCTCGAACTCATAGAATCACAGACTGGTTTGGGTTGGAAGGGACCTGAAAGATCCTCAGGTTCCAGCTCCCCTGCATGGGCAGGGACACCTCCCAGCAGCCCAGGCTGCTCCAAGCCCCATCCAACCTGCCCTTCAACACTGCCAGGGATGGGGCAGCCACAGCTTCCCTGGGCAACCTGGGCCAGGGGCTTCCTGCCCTCATGGGGAAGAATTTCTTCCTGATGTCCAATCTAAATCTCCCCTCCTTCAGTTCAAAACCATTCCCCCTTGTCCTGGCACTGGCTGGCACTGGCAAGGAAAAATACATTCTTCCCAACAATCTTACATCCTACTCACACCTCATTATCCTTACCTGCAAAAACTCTAAGATGCTAAGGGCCAGGTCCCTGCCACACAATTCTACAGCTGACAAGGCCTCGGGGAAGGAATGCCAAAAAAAAAGTCCACTTCCCATGTATGATTTCAGATATACTTGCATATACACAGGTGGTGTTTCACCACGACACAGATCCCACAGTGCAGTGTCACCTGCAGCAGGCTGTCACTTGGAGACAGCCAGGCATCAGTCAGACACAACCTTCTGCCTCTACGAGTGTCTTCTCTAACCCTGATGGGACCAGGGCTTACTGGAAGACTGTAAATCCTAGTATTACCAAGGTTGCAACCAATTGCTCCTTCTGGCCATATGCTCAGCCTTCTGTCGTTACACACAAAGTAGGCTTTGAAAGCAGGATGGAGCCAGCAGAAGCCCCACAAACAGGATTTCACACTCCCAGGGTAAACCCTGCACGTGACCAGAGGAGCTGAGGGTGCATCCTCAGACCTCTGCCACAGAAAAGAGCCACAGAAAGGCTGGGGTGCAAGCTTTCCAAAACTCACCTGCTTAGAATTAAGCACCTACATTCACGTTTTAGTGGCCTAAAGATTGAGAAGCACAACAGGAGGGGGAATTCAGGACTCCTGCTGCACTGACCACAGGAGCACAGAGAGCTGAGACCAAGTGCCTGACTCAAACCAGGCAAAACAAACCCCATCCTCATGCTTAATCCACCAAGTATTCAAAATAACATCAGCAGAGGAAGCTGAGGCTGACACTTTGGGAAATGGCTACAAAAGGAGCCTCAGCTTTTTGGACTGTGCAGTCTCCTGGCTGCCCTCTGGGCACGTCTGGCTGTGCAGCAGCTGAAATTCAGACCTGAGCAGAATGAGTTTTGGGCTGCACGTTGCTAACGGGAATTGCAGCTTTCCTGTGGTCAGGTTACTTTCCATATTATGAATGGCACTGGAAACCCGAGCAAGCCCTGCAAAGCAGGCTCCAAAGGGATCACTGGGTGTTTTTAGAAAGGGGAACAACTCCTGGCCCTCACGAGGAGCAGCAGGACCTACCACATCACTCAGCATTTTTCCCATCTGCATTAACACCTCGAGGAGGGTGGGGAGGCAAGAGTGAAGGAAACCCCTTCCTGAGCCCCAGTGCAGCCCTTCAATCATGCTCAGCAGGCACTGCTTGGAACTCAGAAGTGCAGGGACAGAGCCCTGCAGCACCTGCAGCCCCAGGAGCACTGCACCTACACCAGCCCCTCTGTAAATGGGGGAAGGTATCCAGGGGGTGAAATCAGGGTGATGGGGGGAATGTGGGACCACCCCAGCCTGCCCCAGCATCCCCAGGCAGAGGGCCAGGCCAGCAGGGGAGGCTGGCTCAGCTCCTGGGAACAGCAGGCAGCAGACCCACACTGAGCACAGCACGGGCTAATTAGTCTTCCTTTTCTGCTAAAGCTAATGAGGGTGGGAAAGGAGCACTGCACTGTCACTGTGATGTCTGTGTTTCACGACGGCCGATGCAAAAGTTTCCCTGGCTTGAGCTGCCTGGCTGAGGAAAGGACTGGGACAAGTTTCTTCAGTGTGGCAAGAGGGGACGGGTCCTCACACCTCCAGGGACAGGCATGGGAGAGGAGCAAACCTCCCTCTGTGTTTCAAAGGATGGCAGTAGTGAAGAGCAGCTACACACCCAGAGCATTGCTTAGCCCCAGCAGGGAGGAAAAGTCCTGTATTTGAGACCTTGTACCTTGCACAGATGGATGCCTAGTCGAGATGGTTTTCCTACAGAGCTGCCCCAGCTGAGCTGGAGCACAGAAAGAGCTGGGGCTACCAGGGAGGAAATGTACTAAACACAGCCAAACCAAACCTCACCAACCAACTTTTTTTACATAAAAGCAGCAGTCGATTTTACAACACACATCTTGATATTCCCTTTGGTGGGTGAAGCCTTTGCAAGCTGTAAAAGCTCAGTGGCTCAAGCCTGGTTTTGCATAATCCAGTTTATTTCCTTGTTTCTCTGAATGTATTTTAGCCTTCTAAACTATGTAAGATAAAGCCACACCTTTAATCCAATCTCAAATGTCTGTCTTTTGGAGGAGCTGGTGCTGGTGTGTGTGACAGGAGCACACAGCTGCTCTGCAGACTGATGCTCCCAGCCAGACCAACCAGGAGAGCCCAGGGCAGCCCCGGGACATCTTTATTTCAGTCCATAAAAGACACTAGAGAAGCAGGAACCCAGGATGGACAGCTGAAAGGAAAGGCAGGAAAGCAGGTCACAAGCTTTCTTTGAACTGCCTTTGAAAATTATGTGGCATCATCACTGACTTTGCAGGAATATTCACTGTTAAATCGGGCCAGGACCAGGACATGGCCTTTCCCTGCACTTCCAGCAGCTGTTGGGGGGATCTGAGCTGATACACTGGACTTCACCAGCACTTCATTTTCTACTGCTACAGCACGAGGTTGATTGGATGGGCAAGGATCCATGACATTAACGCCTCGCAGCTCAGAGAGAGAACAAAGTCTGACTTTTGAGCAAAACAGGGGAAAGTGATCAGCTCAACAGCCTCCATAAAAATACCTATTGACAGCCAGGTTTGGTGGGATGAAGGGATGTTGCTGCTGTGGATGCAGGTGTGCCAAGGAAGGGGGGCACTGGGCAGCAGCTCTAACCACCAGCAGGGCATCTTCTGACCAGGGATGGTCAGCACTCCCTGCCTTGCAAATCCACACAGAATTCAGGGAATTCAACCCAAAACCTCAAACCCAAAGTCACCTGAAGGCTGCAGAAGTTTGGCTGCACGTCCAAACACGGAGGTTGTTTGTTTGTCTAACAAACTGAAGTGCTGTGATTTAAACACAACCAACTAAGGTGACTGTGGAGTCCTAAGAGCCCCAGCACAGGCTCATCCTCCCGAACCCCCCAGGCACCACAACATGCCATCTGCTGTCCTGCTGTCTGACACCAGCCCTGCTGAGGTTCCCAGGCTGGGTGCAGGCAAAGCCAGTGAACCAGCCACACAAAGGACTCAACCACAGCTCCTGCAAGTGCTCGAAAAGCAGGTTTTGATCCCATCCCCAAAGCGAAGAGGTGATGTGCACACATCCCTGCTCGCTTGACACAAGAGCTGTCAGTCCACAAAGGACCCACAGAGGAACAAGAGGAGTGGCTGGGACTGCTCCAGCTGGGAAATGGGTCACTGAAACTGGGCTTAGTTCACAATTAGAACCCTGCATTAATTAGTCTCCTCAGAAGGGCAGAAAGCACCAGCAGCAGCGGTCAAGCCGTGGAGCAGCCACCTCTCCTGCCAGCAAGGCAAAAGATGAGCAGAACCCGTGGCTGCAAGCAGAAAATAATTTGGCATGAGTGTTGGTGATGGGACCTAGCCACCTGGAAGGCCAGCAAACACCTTCACCACCAGTGAGCTCCAGCTGCTGGAGGTCCCAGCAGCAGAGGAGGATGTAGGTAGGGCACCCTGCAGAAGGCAGACAGGAGCCCTTGCCCACAGGCAATGTTTACATCTCACAGGCATTAGACAGGAGTTTGGCTCAGGCCTTGAAACAAGATTTACATCCCCTGAAAGAAATACCAGCTTGCAGGAGCAGCAGGAGTCTGAGCACCGACCCCAGCATTCCCCAGCACAGGAATTTCTCCCCGCAGCTGGCAAACATCTTGTGCCTGTGCCATGCCAACTAATGAACAAGGCTGTTATGAATGGGAAGTGAGAAAATGTTGCATGGATAACAAATGTGCTAGGGGCTTAGCACATATCCAGGCTGATCTGGAGTGCAGCACTCCCAGGTGCACTGTACCTGTGCTCCCCAGGTCATGCAGCCTTCATTCTGCAGATCCCTCCAGGATTTTGGTTCTGCCTGTAAGATTCTAATATAACCAAGACAGAGTGGCTGGAGCCTGAACACCTTGCTACTTTTTCCTTTAAGGCAGCAAAACAACTAAAACAAATCTGGTCTTTAGAGAAAAATGTTTGGGTTTTGCTCTCCTGGGTGCCCAGTGCTCCCTCCATCCCCAGCCCAGGCATGCCAAGGCTCTGCTCTGCTTCCTCACCCTCCTCCCCAGCTCTTACTTTGGGAAGGAAAACAAGTATCCCTTCTGGGCCAGGGCGAGGGGAACCCTCCCTCCCTGCTCACAGCCCAGGAGGTTTCACATCAGGGAAGACTGAGGTCAAAATGTTATTTTTATAAATATTTTGCCAAAGCCTAATCACGGCAGCGAGATCCAAAATATTTTCTCCCTCCTGTGAAGTGGCAATTGAAACCCGTTGATAAAGGTTCCCTTGCAGCCCTTGAAACCCCAACAACTGGAGCACCACGGGCAGAAATGCAAATCCTCTCTAAGGAAATCAAAAGCAAAAGGCAGGCGCTGACCCGGCTTCTGTGTCCAAAAACAAGGAAACCAAGCGCAGCTGAAAGAAAAATAAAGGGGGGAGGAAAAAGGAGCGGCAGAACGGCCCAGGGTCGGGTAGGAGGTAGGTTGGGTGGCTGGAGCTGCTGCTCTCAGCCCCAGCCAGGCCCTCAGATAGATGTGGCAGATGGGAACAGCCTCACCCAGCTGGACACGGGGCTCCCCTGGAGCATCACGGAGCAGGAGGCCACACGGATGCGACAGCAGCGCTCGGGCACCGCACCCGGGGGGTGCCAACCAGCCCCCAGCCCCTGCCACTGGCCAGGCTGTCCACTCACCCACACCTGCAGGACCTTGACTGTCTCCAAAACACTCTGATTCTCCTCACCCTGGCACACTTTGTCTGGGAGCAGCCTCCAGCACCCCCAAAACAAGGCTCACCTTGCCTCACTCCATGGACACTGAACACAAACCTGCTGTGATTCACAGGACTACGAAAATGTGCCGGATGCTCCCGCTGCTTTATTCCATTTTGCTAGATGAAAAACCCTCCCAGGCTCCTCCCTTGCCCATCAGCTCTCAGCAGGAGCAAGCTGGCAGAGCCAAACTTCAAAACCTGGAAGATCTGGGGTTGCTGCACCAACACCAGGGACAGGCACAAGGGCAGAAGAGCGGCCAACACCACCGTAAGGAGAAGGAGAGGCAAGATTGTTCCAGGAAAAATGTTAAAGGAAAACAATGACATGGAATCCTGCTTTCTCAATATTTGGTAGAGAAAGTTAAAAAAAAACCCTCAACTTGTAACAGAGGCAGATGAGGTGGGTCCTCTTTCAAGCCACACTGCAGGAAAAGAGGATGGGAAGAGCGAGATCCCAGCACTGATAAGGTTCACCCCACTTTCAGGCCAGTTTGTGCACTGTACTAAATACCCAACACAAATAAACCCCCCACCACTACTGGCCAGGACCACTTCTTCTTCACAGCTTCAGCCTCTCCTAGTTCTCAGCTTTGTAAATGAACGACATGGGGCAAAGCTCAGCCCCCTGAGGTGGAGTCTCAACCCTGGGGCACAGAAACTCGTGTCTGTCTCCATTTCTTGTCCTGGCTTTACTTCCCAGTGGAGCTGGAGCTGCCAGGCATGTTCACCTCCCTGCAGGCTGCAGCCCTGCCCTTGCCAAGCCAGGTCCCTGCCACCAGGCTGTGCAGACACCAGTACTAGGCAGCTAAACAGGAATATAGCCCATCCTCTGCAAACAAATGGTACCTGATTCCCCCTCTGCCTGAAGGAGCACTGATTTCAAGCCACTGGCTCATTCCAGCAAACTCTGCATTCCCTTGGGCCAGGCAAGAAGGAATTCCTGGATACTGCTCTGCCCAAAATGCCCACTAGTGAAGTTGTTAGGAAAAGGGAATGTAAACATTTGGAGGCAAACGTCAGGATTTCACACCAAGTATTGATACCATTTAAATGGGCAGTTTTTCTGCTCAGTTACACAACTAATACCAGTAAAAATGATGGGCTGTTGGTTTAAAATGAGACAGAAAGAGAGTATTACAAAGGCAGTGTGAAACCCTCGGAGCACCACATCCATCTGTACTCCTCTCTGCAGGATCTGGCTGGGTACTGCCCATCCCAACACTTTGCCAAGGACAGCACAAAGCAGCCAGATAGGTGACAGTGCTACAGGGTGAGAAAAGAGGATCAATTCCCAAATCACAGCACTCAAAGCATCATAATTAAGGCTTCTTCCAGGCAGCCACACTCACTTCCAAGACACCAGGCAGCTCATGGTCACCAGTCTGCAGCAAACAACTCCTGGAGCAGGAGCAGGGACCCCTGAGCAACACTCTCCTGAGCAGGGGAACCCCCAGTTCACTGGTAACAAACTTGGCATTATCACAGATGTGGCAGTGCTCATTTACACTTGCAAATTCCTTCTGCCAGAGCAGCAGCACAGCAAACTGGAGAAGGTCCTATGAGAAGAGCAGCTTCCAGTCTTTCACCCCACAGTCTGAAAGCCCTGCAGCTGAAGAAGAGCAGCTACACGCAAAACAAGAGCCCATATTCCCTAAAATGACCCAAGAATTACAGGAAGACACACAGGATCAGACACCAAAGGTCATGCTGGATCAAAAAAGAACCACCTGTGGAAGAGGACAACGATGCAACTCTGTTCCTTAATGTGCTTCTTGCATCACCCCTGGTGCCTCTGTAACAGGGCTGTGAAAACACCTCTCTCATAGTGTTTCATTACTGCATTTTCAGCAACTGCTCCAAGTTTTCAGCTTAAAGGTAAATCCTTATTATTGACAAGAAAAAAGAAGCAAGAGAAACACCTCTGGAAACAGAGCCCAAGAGGCACTGCTCCATTTTCACTGGAATCAGGAGTCCAGCACTGCCTGAGCCAGCAGACACGGACCCTGATCTGGCTCCTCAGGCCCCTGCTGCTGCTGCTGGTGATTAATCAGGTTGAGCAATCGAGCTCTCCACCACCCCGAGAAACACAAGCCTTTGTCCAAATGCATTTGTCAGAAGAAAAACAGAACCACCCAAAACTGAACATCCCTCAACTACTTAAAACAGAGAAAGGGTAAAGGAGCAGCAGAAGGCAGGGGTGGGGATCTGCACCAGCAGCACCCCCAGCTCCCCGCAAACCACCGCGTGAGAAAGTCAGCAGAGGGACTGATGCAGTGTTTGCTGTGGTTGGGCAATGTTTGCACCAGCCACAAACAGTTTCCCAGCCAGCATGGGCTGAGCTGACAGTGGGAGTTACGCTGCCCCCTGATCCCTTCTGTGGAAAGCCAGAGTAGACACCTTTGTGCTAAAAAGCACCCAGCGTAGACGGGCAGAGATGCTGCTGCAAAGGTCTCTGGAAGCAGGGGCAGAGGAGCTGTATCTGCAGGGGCAAAGACAGAGGCTGCACGAGAAAATGTATTTGTATGGGAAATCACAGAATCACAGACTGGTTTGGGTTGGAAGGGACCTGGAAGATTATCCAGTCCCAAGCCCCTGCCCACCTCCCACCAGCCCAGGCTGCTCCAAGCCCCATCCAACCTGCCCTTCAACACTGCCAGGGATGGGGCAGCCACAGCTTCTCTGGGCAGCCTGGGCCAGGCTCTCACCACCCTCTACCAGTTTAAAGCCATCCCCCTCATCCCACCCCTCCCTGCCCTTGTCCCAAGTCCCTCCCCAGCTTTCCTGGAGCCCCTTCAGGCACTGGAAGCTGCTCTAAGGTCTCCCTGGAGCCTTCTCTTCTCCAGGCTGAACACCCCAGCTCTCCCAGCCTGGCTCCAGAGCAGAGCTGCTCCAGCCCTCTGATAATAACACAAAGAACAGAATTGCATGTGAATCTCTAAATCTGATATTGTTTTCCTTTCCCCACCCCAGACCACCAGCAGCATGCTGGCAGACTTCAACCCTGAGGACCTCCAGAACATGCCATAAAAACACAAGGAGCAGAGAAAGCTCCAGCCTGTGCTGGCACACCAGGTGCCTGGGAAGATGCTTATTTTGCCAGTCAGGTAGGACCAGGCAGGGAGGAGGTCATTAGTGTGTGTGTGAGGGATGGGGCAGCTCCCACAGCTGAAGGTCAAGGCTTCATCCCCTGCCCTGGTACCTGCTGCCCAGGAGGTGACTTTGCAGCGGTGAGAAAAGCCCAGTGGAGCTTTCCCAGCCCGTCAGCTCAGCCAGCCCGTGGGCTGCAGACAGAGCAGGGCGAGCTGCAGGGTGGCTGGGACTGCAGCCCAGAGTCCAGCTGGACCCGAGCTCCTCACAGATACACCCATGGAAACCTCACGCCAGTGAAATCCAGGCGTAGCCCGGCGGGGATTTCAGCCTTCCTGCGCTTCCCATCGTCTCTGACAAACAGTCTCTGCAGAAAGCCAAGCATGAGGGCAGAGGGCTATTTTAACAGAACATGTTTTACCAATTAGAACCGCGTGATAGCCATCAGAACATCCAACAAACACAGCAAAGCCATTCATAAAGCTCAACACACCTAGCAGGGTTTTAGTGATCCCATCTCAAGCTGTGGGTCCTTTCTTCTCCCGGCTGCAGCGCTGTCATCAGAACCCCTTGAAGTCTGCCCAAGTGGCTTTAATTCATTATAGTTCCCCTGTTATCCCAGTCACACCATTTCCCCAGTTAGGTATGTTGAAAACACCATTACTCTGTTCCATCCCAGGAGCTCCTTCCACTGCAGGTTTCCATCCACAAGCTCTGCCGTGGCCATTTTCTGCTCCAAGAGATGAGAAACTGTCTGGTTGCTGAGAGCTGCCCCAGGAGGGACAGGGCTCCCTGCTGCACCAGACCCCTCTGGGGCACTTGGCAAAGGCTGCCAAGGGAGGAACACGAGGGAACCAGAAATAATGCAGAGGTATTAGCATTGATCAAGGCCTGCTGGGATTTCATTCAGCAGAAAACAGGAACCATTCTGTCCACTATTAAAACAAAAAAAACCTCCTTCCCACCCTGTGCTGTTCAATCAAGCAGCACAAACTCACAGAGTTGGACTCCACGCTGGCAGCCACGGCTGTTTCTGCCCTGGACATGGGGTGACTGGCAGAGCACAGGACACTCCTTGCTTCCATAGCTGGGGCATGATTGGGACCCTTTCTAAATGCTTTGATGTCAATTTTGATGTAAAAATTACTACAATGGCAAATCTCCTTGGGGATGCAGCACACAAATGAGGTGAGGGCAAAACAGGGTTTCTTCCAAAGTCAGAAGATGTTCCTGATGGAGCTACAGAGAAGACTTAAAAGACTGATTTTAACATAGTATGTATGTATCAGCATTTAGTTTACTTACTGACAGTCTTACTGAACCCTTTGCCTCAATTATATTTAGTTTACTTTTGTCCTTACTGAGGTCTGACAGTCTTACTGAACCCTTTGCCTCAATTATTGGTAGATAAGAGATGGGACAGCCACCCATCCCACCTCAAATCCAAAGTATCTTAAAGCCAGGAATCCATGTCAGCAGGTTCCTCTGCTCATTTCTTGATCCAAGCTACATCAGCCAAGCTCTTGCAGCACCTGTTTCTCAGGTGACCCTCTGGCCAAACAACAAACGTCAATACTGACCACGCAGTTGTGAAAAGGCACCAGGTGCTGTGACAGCAAAGCAGCTGTGGTGCCTGTGGTGACAAGTGGCACAACCAGCCAGCAGGGCACAGCAACAGGGTGCAAAACCCCCTCAAAACACAGCAGTGAAACAAGCTCTGTAGCCCTCATCTGTGACACTGGGAGCTTCACACAGCCAGGGTTGCAGCTTTAGGGTCCTCTGAGGTCCTAACGTTTGCAGCTCAGCTGGGGGAGAAGGGCAACACAAGGAAGGTGCCCAGAGGGGTCCTAAGAGGGAACTCAGTGTGGGGGAGAAATGGTATCCCAGGGACCCATCCTGGACACCACAACCAACCCAGAGGGAGCTCTGGCTGTGTATTCCCTTATTTTAACACATTACTAATAAAAAGACAGGCTATTTTCTCAGGATTCAGCCAACAGCCTTCTTCTGCCAGTTATGCAAATTTCCTATATATTTGCCTCAACAAACTTGGCCAGCCCTACCAACTGAAAAAAGCACATCATCTCCATCCCATCTCCCCCATCCTGGCTGCTCCACACGAGGGGATCCAGGCAGATGTCTGGGCACTCCCAGGAAGTGCTGCCCTTGCTGCCCCTCACCCCTGCACAGCAAAAACCAGGCGCCTGTCACAGCCCAAATTTCCAACCACCACACCCCACCCTGACACCTTCATCACCTTCTGTCTGCATTTCAGTGCTTTTGCTCTGGGCACTCCCAGGAAGTGCTGCCCTTGCTGCCCCTCACCCCTGCACAGCAAAAACCAGGCGCCTGTCACAGCCCAAATTTCCAACCACCACACCCCACCCTGACACCTTCATCACCTTCTGTCTGCAGTTCAAAGCTTTTGCTCACTCTTTCCCCCAGTCCTCCAGCACAGCTTCTCCTCAGCAGAAGACATCAGCACTTTCCCAAGGCACTACCAAGCTCACCCAGGAGAAGGGACATTCCAGGCACCCCTGTGCCTCTAGATCCTTCCTTCACAGTCCTGTACCTATGGAGTTGAAGCATCTACAAACACAGGAGGGGAATGGGCATTTCTTGCACCAAAAACCCCACTTCAGCCCCAAAATCCAATGGGATCATTTTTGTTGCTGGGGGTGAAGCACAGGACTGCAGAGCTGCTTTAGTGGGAGCCCGAAAGGAGTTCACATCCCTGAAAATGTGTCACTGCAGTGGTGGAGGTCAGGAGCTCCTGGCAGCCTGTGACAATCTGGCAGGAGATAGTGCTGAGACAGAGGGCATTTGTAACAATCCAAGAAAGAGGACCATGACCCCAACCCCTTGTAGACACTCCAAGTGCCATTTCTCTGATCAACCATCAGACTGTTCTCTGCCCTGGATTATCTACAGGAGAAGAAACATCCAACACACCCCCAGGCACAGCTCCCAAAGCCTCTCCCTCCCCATCCTGGGGCAGGGAACTGCACATCCAGCTGAAATGCCAGTGGTGGCAGCAATGTGGCACAGCTCTTGGCCCATCATCTCCAACACCCTCCAGGCAAGTGCCTGCATGTGCTCCCCTTCCCCATGGCAAATAATTCACTCTTTTGAAAGGCTCTGACACTATCTATGTGTTAAGTCATGACTTCATTACTCAATTTTCATGCAGAACGTGGCTCTTCCTTGGAAATGTATTATATTGATTTCCTGGCACACGACACGTGTTGAAATGGGCGTTGGTATTAGTTTCCTGTCTGAGTTGTTTTAAGCCAAAGTACAAAGTCTCACAGTCAGGCTGAGGTTCACGTTGCTAACATGGACGTGCCACAGCTTAAAAATACTGGGTTTATATTTTGTTTTTTAAAAAAAACAATCCACAGACTAACTTGATGACATTTCTTGGGGTCAGGAGCTATCAAGCAAACAGCACATGCCAAAAACTCCTATCAAAGTCAGCAAGAAGTCTTTGCCATCCTGGGCATTTTCCCAACCACCACCTCAGATGAACACCATGCCCTACTGTGACTTGCAACAACTCACCCTCATTGTAATTCACTTTACAAAGCTGCATTCACACATCCAATGGAAAATCTGACTTGTAAGCTATTCCAAATGAACCCTTTTGGAGATCAACACAGCTGCTCCCAGGGGCACACCTGCAGGACTTGGGGTTCTCCCTCTCTTCCTGTCCAGGGAAACTCAGCAAAATTCACTTCAATGTGCTCCAGGGACAGGACCAGGACCTGGACATCCTCAAAGGATGCCCAGCTTTCAGAGTTGGCTGCTGACCAGATCTGTACTTCAGAACTTAAAGACATGCCCTGGGGAAAGGAAAATGCTTATTTAAGTGATCACATAGAGATTCAGGAGCCTGTCTTCACATCCCAGAAAGTTCTCTTAATTGCTGATGAAGTAGTGGCCAGACTGTTAGTAAGACTGACAGGACTGAAGGAAGAATGACCCATGGGCATCCAGCAATAGCAGAAGATCCATCCAATGAGATGTATCCAGAGACTGGACATCCACTGCCTTGAGGCTGAGTGCTTGGAGAACTGCTCCCATCCTCTGTTCCTTCCAGCTAAACTTCCTCTTAGCCCCAAAATGCCACAGACCTGGTTAGAGAGCCCAGAGGAGCCCACCAGCACCACATGTGCCAAATGCAGGCTTAAAACATCTTGCTCCCACTCATATTTCTAACACCACTTCTCATTTTGGTGGCCTAATCTCTAAGTTATTCTTTGCCCCCTAAAAATGTCTTTCAAAGAAATATCAGCCAAAAATGCTAAAATTCAAATCATGAGCAAAGTTTTCACCTCTTGAGAAAGCACCAAACTCCACGTAGACACTGATCATGTAGGTGACACTAAAACATCAGCAGGAAAAAAACAGCAGGAAAAACAAACAAACAAACCAACCAAACCAAAAAAACCCTTCTTAAAGATTCCTCTTTAATTAGATTTGTTTACAAGAGCAATAGCAACGTTCTGGAGATATTCTGGGAAGCCTCCTGCCAGAAGTGATTTACCTTCCTCGCTGGTAAAGGTCAGGCAGGGTGCAGATCCAGCACTTTCATGGACATCTGCTGATGCATCCGGAAAACAAAGGAGGAGGCAGGAAAGGCTGGAGTCAGCCAAACCCTCCAAAATATGTTATTGTACAAACAACTTTTCTTTTTTTTTTTTTTTTTCTGGTGTATCCCAAGAACAATAAAGTAAACTTGGCTGGGTGTGTTTCAGCGCTTATTAAAACTGGCAGCTCGCTCTCCAAACTCTGCTTCTCATTATTGCGAAACCAGGCGGGGACTGGAGGGTGATGTCAGGCTGGAACACGCTGGGCAGACTGGGTGGGTGTCGGGGAGAGCTGCAGCACGGGCAGGCCCTCCTCCCAGACCCTCAACTCCACAGGAGCCACCCATGAACCAGGAAAAAAAAACAGCCCCCGTCGCCGCTTGTGCGCGAAGAACGCAAATTAATTGCAGCAGAACACGGGAGCACCCCCAGAGAAAGGGTAATTGTCACTTGAAATTGTTTGCATCTGTCGCATGCCTTTCATTCTTGGATCAAAGCTCTTTAGGAACCTGAATCAATTAAGCTTTCACAAAGCCTACGTGAATCATGCACCGTTTTATTAATATTTCTTCAAGCAGAGCTTTTTGCCCAGCGGAGTCTGAGAGGCGAAACGCACTCGTGTTCCTTTGAAGGTGATTTAGCTATTCGGGGTGGCTGAAAGTTCTCTAGGATGTTTCAAAAAGCCAGAAGTTGATGTTGAAAGGTATGAAAGCAAAGGATACTCTTGCCATCCAGCCTCATGCCCTGACACCATCCAGGGAAGGTGTGTTTCTCTCCATTTCTTCCTAGACTCTATCCTATAAACTCTGTTTGCATAACTAATTATCACACACAGGGTTTGTTGCCTTAACAATCCTGAAGGCTCTGAAAAGAGCTTTAAAAAGCCAATGCATGAGGACAGCTCTGCTGTGACCAGCTCTGGCTGCCTCTGCTTGGCCACTGCCACTGGGTGAAGCTTCCACAACTGCAGCCCCAACAGCAAGGACAGCATTGGAAAAGCTGCCCACAGCATCCTGCACCTCCACCAGTGCAGAGACCAATGAAAACCTGAGGGACCTCAGGGAAAAATCAAAAAAACAAGCACTGCAAATATACACTGGTTGTATTCTTGGGTGGTCTCCTAAGAAACAGGGTCTCCTTTGAAGGCAGTGGCACTAGCCCTCCTGGGCTGGCTGTAGCACACAGAGTTTACCTAGAATCCCAGCCTGGTTTGGGTTGGAAGGGACCCTAAAGATCACCCAGTCCCACCCCCTGCATGGGCAGGGACACCTCCCAGCAGCCCAGGCTGCTCCAAGCCCCATCCAACCTGCCCTTCAACACTGCCAGGGATGGGGCCATACCTCAGGTCCTAACCAGCACCACGTATCCAGCTCTGGGCCATGCCCAGGTTACAAGAGCAATGCCTGCCATGCACGCAAACGTGCTCAGGAGAAAAGCAACCCCAGTGAGTCAGAAAAGAGCCAAACTGCCCCTCTGGAGCACTCCAAACCCAACACCAGGGCACTGCACTTCCTCCATCCCATCACAACTAACCCGATCACCTCGTTTCTCCCTCGTGAAAGAGAAGTGCAAGAGGAACATTTCAGTTTCCATGCAGCTCCTTCCCACATGCCATGGGAGCACAGGGCACACAGCTCATGTGCTGTGTCCCAGCTGCTCCATTAGGTAAATCCTGTCAACTCCCCAACTTCCTTGGCAGCCCAAGAACTCAACCCATTTGATCATTTGGGTCAAAGAGAAGAAAAAGGGTTGGATTTTTGTGTGTGTGTCTGACTACAGGACTCTTATTTAGTTCCTTTCTCAATAAAATATCAGAAAACTGCTGACAAGCCCATTTTAAAGTGTGAACAAAATACTCTCCTGGTTTACCAGACACTAACACAAAAATGTTGCATATACACCCACACACCCCTCCTGGGTTCAGAGCCTTTTCCCACTGAGAATCCAGAGCAAAGGACTACTTTAAAATTACACTACTTTCTGTGAAAGCAGAATCTGGCCCCAAACCATTTCAGCCAGCTGCTGGTGCCATGTGTACATATTTGCAAAGGTAAAGTAAACAATTACTTTTTGGACAGAAATCAGAATAACCATTTTAAGTTAGGCTTTTGGCATCCATCTATTTAGCTGCTAATGCAGCAAAAACACAAGTCTGTGGTTAAAAAAAATCACCGTGGAAATGAAAACTGGAAAAAGGCAATAAAAGCTTTTTTAAGTAAATCTGTTCTGGCAATATTAAGAATCTTACATGAGGATACTGAGCTCTGCCCCCACGGGCTGGTGCTTATGAACTCTCTTCAGAGGCAAGGGGATGTATTTGTCTAGTAGGACCTGAAGCTTGTGGTGATTATATCCTTTATAAACATAACCCAAAACCCTATTGCCCTGTTACTGCTATTTATGGAGTGTTTTTCACCCAGTGAGCTCAATCCTCTCTGTGTGCATTCACTAAAGAAGCAGCACAACCTCACAAGCAGGGCAGGAGATGCTCCCAGGAGCTCAAGGCTGAAAAAGCTCCACAGCAACCTGCAGCTGAGCAGCTTCACTCACCCATGGATGACATTTGTGCTCTGCAAGAACCAACCAACCAACCCAAAGTCATTGCAGGTTCATCGGGAATTCATTTGGCTTTTTATGATGGCTGCTGCTGCTGCCTGAGCTCATTGTTTCCTCAACTAAAACAAAAATACTGTTCCTGACCCAATTAAACTGCCATCTAAGATGACAAAAGGTGAGGAGAGGGTAGGGAGCAACCTTAGGCTCCTACACAAATGAATCTGACACGGCCCTCCTTCCAAACTGGCAGCTTAAAAGATAAATAAATGCAACATGCAAAAAGACTGTTCAGCCAGCTTCTTGCTTTTAGGTGTTGCAGTGGCTCATCAGAACAGATTTACATAGAAAAATTATAATCTCTTGGGCTTGTTTCTGTGTTCCCTGCCCTCCATACACTTCCCTTTTGAAGTGACTGGGAATTTTCCCTGCGTGGGATTGCAAGTCAGGCCGGTCGCTGAGGGACCTCTTCCTGCAAGGCGCCTTCCAGCTCACACAGACACAGGAGCTGCTGTGACTGGTCTTATGCAAGATGGGAAGTGGCCCTTAAATCATGACCAAGCCTGGAAACGTGCACAAAACCTGAGCAGAGAACTGAAATCCTGGCCGTTGAGAAGAAAACAGCCAAAATCCCTCTTAGCTTCAACTAAGCTAAGATTCCGTTGCCTGGATCTAACATCTTATTTCCTTACTTTCCTTATCAGACACAAAAAATCTCCCAACGGTTTGTGCTTGGGCTGTTCCTCATTACAGCTGTTCTTGTGATAAATTTTCCTGCATTATCTATGGAAAATTCTCAGTATCCCAACACTCCAGGCATCACTTAGCTCTTGGACACGTCGCTCTGCCTTCCAAACACAGGCTACCTTCAGAAACCCTCCCCCAGCTTAAAGCCTAGAAAAGAGTGTCCAGCCAGTGGATATGTATAAAGCAAAGACAAACAACCTCTGGGGAGCAGGAAGCTGGACACTGCAGCTGCTCCAACTCACACAAGCCTGTCCTACACCCACAGGAGCTTTTGGGTCATGAGTTCAGCCCAAGAAGCCTTTTCAGTAAGAGGTGAGGGGCTGTGAGCAGCATCAAGCCCAGGAGAAGAAGATGGTCAGTGCTCCAAGGCTAAAGAGCACTTTTATAAAAAGCACAGAGCTGCACATGGTTCCTCTTCAGGTCACTGCAAGATCAGGCAGGCAGAAGCTGATGCTCTGCTGGGGATGCTGTGGTGGGCAGAGCAGAGGGGAGCAAGGCTGCCATGGCCACCCGCCTCGCTCAGGGGGTGCCTGCAAAGGGGTGGGCACTGTGCCCTGCAGCAGGGACTGGAGGGACGAGTCTGGAGAGGACAGAGCAAGCACAGGATCTGCCTGGATGCACTGCAGCCCGTCAGACTGGTTTGGCCCACGCTAGGGCAGCTGGTGTGGAACCATCCAGAGCAGGTCTCCTCCAGCAGCACCCGCAGCCCTGCACAGGGGGTGGGGAGCAGGGGGATTTGAGCTGTCACCAGCAGTGCTGAATCTGACACCCCCAAGGGGAGACTGAGGTGAGACACTGGGAGGAAATTCTTTGGTGTGAGGGTGGTGAGAGCCTGGCCCAGGTTGCCCAGGGAAGCTGTGGCTGCCCCATCCCTGGGGCTGTTGAAGGGCAGGTTGGATGGGGCTTGGAGCAGCCTGGGCTGGTGGGAGGTGTCCCTGCCTATGGTAGGAACTGGATGGTCTTTAAGGTCCTTTCCAACCCAGGCCCCCTTCCCACAGCACTTCTGGCAGAAACCAAACAGCTCCTGCCCTGCCCACCCTCAGGGCCCCACTTCCCTCTTCTCCTCACTGGGACTGGTGAAAACGGTTCCTATTGATTTGCTTCCCACATGAATGGTTTAAAACCTTTTGGCTGTGACATTTAAAACCTACATTATAAATAAGAAAGAAAAAGCAGCAGAGAGAGGAGGAGAAGAAAAAAGCCCTCTCGAAAGTGCTGGGTGTGCCTGCACAGGAGCTGCACAGCAGAACCACTGCTGACATCTGTGCCACCACAGACAACCCAGGATTTAATGTTATGATTTTAGGAAAGGCCAGGGAGGGAAATCAGCCACTTCCCCAGGCATCTTCCATGTGCTTTTTAATAAAAGGGTGGCAGTGCTTGCCCAGGGAGCTATCTGAAGGCAGCCACAGCAAGCAAGGACAGCTGCAGCTGGGGGAGTCCACAGCAGAGCCACGGGAAAGGGCCAGAAGAACGATGATGGGAACTTTGCTTCCCATGATGGGGTTACCTGAGCTGCACAGTGACTGGGAGCCCAACCTCCAGCAGAGCAGCCATGTGCTGCCAGGCTGCTCTGAACGATGGAGACGAGGGAGAGGCAGGGACCACCACGTCCCCCTGTCACCCTGCAAGAAACGCAGGACATGGACACAAGTTCTGAGCATGATGGCCAAATTTTCCTGGTTTGTTGTTCCTCTTTGCCACGGAGCTTCCTGCAGCAGCCTCTCATGCACACACAGGGTGGGTTTAAGCACTCTCCACAGGAAAATACATTTTCTTTAATTTCCTACACTTCTTTCTTTTTCTACACTATAAAGGGACAATGCAACCTCCTTCCTTCCCTGGGCAGTTCTGTCACACTGGGCTCTTCATTCAGAACTAAGGAATTACCAGAGGAGAAAAGCTTTCACAATGTCTCGATCACCTTCACTTCTTCAGAATCAGTCCTTTTAGTGACAACAATCCAGCATATCACTTGCTTGTGATGTGTCACTCACTTACAAATGTCCTTTTCTTTTTTCACGGAATTCCACAGCTTTCAGGGAAAACATTTCCAGTAGTAATTCAGGACTAGAAGACAGTAGCTTCAATAATGTTCATGTCTTCTTTCGTAGACAGCTGTTTTCAGTATCTGTTTATGACCACACGTGCAGCCCTCTTGTTCATGTAGCACTTGGGAGCTTCAAGGCAGATGACGTTGAACTTCAACATAGATGGTGTTGAAGCTGACAGAGCACAGCAGAGAGGATGGGGGTTCACCTCTCCTCTAGACTTGCCTTCTCCATATAGGTATATAACTCAGGTCGTGGTCCTTTTTCCAGGCAATGCAGAGGAACGAGCACACCCAGCACCCACCTTCCCCATGCAAGACTGACACAGCCAAACTTATGACAACCCCAAGTGCCTGTTTCTCCCCATGCCACAAGGGGCTAGTTCAGATGCAAACAACCCCATTACGGAGCAGAGCAGGAGAGGAACACCCTCCCTTTGCCTGGGGTGGGCAGTTCCCAGTGACAATTGTAGCCCAGCTGGAAGGGCTCAGCATCTAACATGATCGGGTGCTTTGAAAATCCAGTTGCTCATTTACTACTTCAATAGGAGCTGAGCTCTTTTGAAAATCTAGTCCTGACTAGCCACTGAGCTTTGGAAAACTGGTCCTTAATCTCTCCACATCTTGGTTTCCTCACCTTTAATTAAAAGGCATTTAATATATAAACCTCCTCCACCGGGGCTCTGTCAGGCGAATTGCACTCAAGTTCCCATCCTGGGAAGGATTATGCAAGTGTTACTTTCAGGGACTGAAGGGTGGCATTGCCCAAAAAATGTGTGCTCCTGAAGAAGAAAGCCAAAGGGTGCAGCCCACAACATATGTTGTGCACAGGGGACTCCTGTTATTTCATGACCATTGCACAGTAAGACCCTAGGCAGTGGGGTAAGAGTCTACTCATCCTCACTCCCACAGCATTCCCTCAATTGCTCACTGTGTCTGATGGACATGGAGCAGAAGATCTATACATAGACACTCCTGTTGGTCACAGACAGCCATACCAGTTGTCCAGCAGTTTCTGACAGCAGGGAGAAGAAGCCATGGCTGAGTTAGGAGGCCTGGTTAGTGCATCCACCAGCCAGGGAAATGGATGCAGATACGGATTAGGTCACTAATAAAACAAGCCTTAAATTAATCCCAGGGAGGATATGCACCCCAAGCACAAAATCCCTGCACATGCTGGCACAGATGAAAATCTCTTCCCGAGAGGAGCTGTGCAGGGAAAAGAAGGGATGGGGGAGGGAGGAAGGACTGGGGAGACTGGTTATCCCTGGATCCTGCAGCGCAGTCATGCAAGGTCACCCGCGCCAACGCTCACAGTCCTTCACCTCTTCAGGCACCACAATTGCTACGTATTTTGACAAGAAGAAATGCTAAACAGACACACACACACACACACACCCCCTACCACTAGCCCACCAGCACGTGCAAAGGCGCTGTTGATGGCAGGCTGTGCACTTGTCTGGGGAAGAGTGCTGCCATTGTTGTCAGCAGTGACCACATCCACTTGGCAGGAGCTGCAGCGCTGAAATCACTTTCCCCCGAGAAGGGCTCTGCAGGCAGCCCTCAGCAGGGCTTGCTGCTGCAGGAGACCCACAGCTGGGTGTTCTCATGAAGTGTGGATGTTTCCTGTCACCTCTTCCTTACCTGAAGGACTTTACCTTTCCTCTGGGCACTTACAGATCCTCGGGCACCAGTTTCTCCTGATGAGAAGTTGGCCGCGGTCACACATTTTGTGCTGCCCCAGCACAAAAAAACCCAACAACTCAGCAGGAGCTGAGGTGACTCATCAGGCTTATAAATTAGTAATCACAGAAGTTGGCCCCGATCACACATCCCTGCTGCTGCCCCAGCACAAAAAAAACCCAACAACTCAGCAGGAGCTGGGGTGACTCATCAGGCTTATAAATTAGTAATCAATTAACTGTTACAGTGTTGCAGCTCCATCCATTACACATGCCCTGTGTGACCATCACACCCAGAGCTTCACCTGGTGTGAAGTGGTAAGGATGCAGAGGAATGAATGCAGCTACACTGGTTCCCACCAAATGACCAGCTGTCCCAGAAGGGTAACCTGTATTTTGGATCAGAAAATACAACAGACACTGGGGGATTTACTTTGCAGCCCACGCCTGTCTTTGAAACTCCCCAGGCTTTCCCCTGGCAGTGGAACCCCCCTCCAGGCAGTGCCCAAGCTCCACAGAGCAGTGACTCCAGAAAAGAAGAAGAGTTGAGTAGCAAGCAGGCACGGAGGAGATGGCAATGACTAAGTGGATTCTGCCTTCAAGTGAAGCTCACTGAAATAATTTATATAAAAACACAACTTTAAGCCAGATGCTGAATTGTATTACAAACAGAAACACCCTTGGCTCATCTCTGCCTCGTGGTGGGCAGCACCAGCCTGCCAAGGCTGGCCCAAGCCTCAGCCAGCCTGGGTACCCATCTTCCACAACTTTTTCTCCCCTCCCTGGAAGCGTCCAAGGGCAGGTTGGATGGGGCTTGGAGCAACATGGTCTGGTGGGAGGTGTCCCTGCCCTTCAGAGGGAGGTTGGAACTGCATGGTCTTCAAGGTCCCTTCCAACCCAAACCAGTCTGTGATTCTCTGATTCATTTGTGAGTCAGGAAAGCAAGTAACTTCCTTCAAGTTTTCCACAGAAGACACTGCACACTTGTTGATCCCTCTCCGTGATCCTGTGGTTCCCCTCATGACCACGTACTCAGTGCATCCTCACATGTCCACATTAACCCCTGCTCTTCCCCTTAACCCTGTTTTTCTGGCCCAGAGCAGGGCAGGTCTCTTGGGGGCTGGTGCAGACCAGCCCTGGTGTGCTCAGCCCATCCCTGCTGCCAGCTCCCTGCAGAGAGGAGTAACTGCAGGCTCAGGAATCCATCAGCTGAGTGTTCCACTGTTGTTTGGCACGGGTGCTTCCAGGGCATCAACCAGCTCTCCACAGGAACACCAAGAATACTCAGCACTGCTCAGGGCAGGGTCCTGCAAAGCTGCCCCTGCCAAGTGCAACCATGGCAGGGGATCAGCCCTCTCCTGCTGCCTCCCCATCCGTGTGGGATTAGCCCCACACAGCTGAGAAACCTGCAGCACCCACTGAAGCCTGGTTTGCAACACCGAGCACGGGGCCAGCCACAGCAGGGGCTGGCACCCACAGTGGTGGGACAGGATGGGGCCTCCCCACAAGCCCTATGTCCAAATCATGGCTTTGGGTCCTGCTTTGCTCCCCTGTGCCTTCCTCCCCTAGGTGCTTGTGCCTCAAATCTCATCCTTGGAAGCACCACTCCCTCTCCTCGAGGGCTGGCACCAGGCACACGTCTGCCAGGCAGCTCAGAAGCCTTCCTGCTCTCCTGGGAGGCAGGGCTGGTGCTCCATGCACTCACTGAGGCCAAGAGAAGCTGGAGGAGGAGGAGCAGGGACGTATCCTCCTTCCCAGTTCCAGCAGCCAAGAGAGAGAAGTGCCTCTGGCGCCGCACAGATCTCAGCTGATGGAGGACACCACACCCAGCTCCCCCCAGGCTCGATGGCACTGCAGAGCTGGCCAAGAATCCCTACGCACGAAGGCAGCAGCATCCCCCTCTGCAAACCAGATCTTTGTTACCTATAAAATGGGATTTTCACTGCTCTAATTCTTCCCATAAAGTCACTTCAGTTCTCATCTATTTCGAAAGGAGCGATTATTGCTTCAAGGTGAATAATATTCCCATTAAAAGTGAAGAAACCATGAAAGGTTTTTTCCTCAAATGTTTCAAGTGGTGACAGAACCAACATCAAGTCGTGGCCTGTCTTGTCTTAAATGCAAAGGCAGAATAGAACATGAACCTACAGCTGAGGTTTATAGGAGGAACGTGACCGTTTCCAAACCACCCAATAAACCCCCAAGATGCTTTTATTGATTCTTTCAAACCTTTTCCACCAGGATTCTCAGGCCAGGAGCAGGGACGCTTGCCTGGGAGGTGGAGGCACCTCCACCCAGCTCTGCTGAGGCTGCCTGGAGGCAGCCTGCACGTAGTCCTGCACAGGAGCAGAACAAACATCTGCACCTCCCAGTTTCTGGGGGTGTCCACATCACATCCCTTGGTCCAGCTGGCTGCTCCCAGGTGCTGGAACAGGCAGAGGCAGCAGGAGCTCCTGGGGCTGTGGCACAGCCAGCACTGCCAGAGGACTGGTATTTCATCCCTCCCCTTCAAATATGTGCAGGGACCAGGACATCAATACTCCTTTTGTAATCTCCTCAGCTGACTTCATTCCTAACATATATCCGAATGGAAGAAATTAAATTACACGACGAATCCATGACATTTCACATCTGATGGCTGCTGAGGAGAAGTGTACTCAGTGGGATGGATTCCATCTCACCGCTGCCAAGCATGTATCTCAAGGAAACTGATAGTTATTCTGCCAAAGGGTGGGGGGAGACCAGATTCCCTTCCTGTCTATAAATATTTTTTCTGCTGCTCTGCTGCCTGAGACAGAGCTCTTCCAGATTTCTGTCGGAGGAAAGGAGAAGCTGGGCTGACTCTGACGCAAGGCTGGAGCAACTCCAGCCAGATCCAACACCAGAGTGACACCGGAGCACGGGAAGCATCAGGCAGCACCACCTCCTCCCACTGCTCTCCTCCCAAAGCCTTCACTCAAATCCCTTCACCTACCCCACCAGGCTGCCAGTGGGCAGCCCACCAGCCCTCCCGGGTGCCCCAGTCATGGGGAGATAAAGCTGTACCATCCCACACTCCAACAGTCTCCGAGGATGCTCCCGGACGCTCCCTGGGCCCTGGTATAGGGCTGGACTTGCAACATCTGAGCAGCAGGTGGTTGGTAATCCAAAAAGAGGAAGCCTTAATCTGCCTGCTGCATTTCTGGAACCTCCACAGTCACTTCTGCAACGTGCAAGGGAGAGAAGCCCAGCAAGACTCTCAACGTTTGCTCCAAAAGGGAGGTCTCCAGGTCATATTTTTAGAAAGCAAGAAAAGAAACTACTATGCAAACACTGGAGGCTTGTACCTTCAATCTGCTCACCAGATGTGAACTTCAAAAAGTCTCTAAGTACAATTTAGCTGCAGAAAAAAAAGCTCTTAAAAGTCCTGTGCTGTGTGCATCTGACCTACATCCTGGCCTCGTTCTTTACTTCTTCAGCACAACTGTTCCCTTTTTCACTTGACCTATGATTGTTTCCCGTTTTATCCCAAAGGCTTAAAAGCCTTAAGAAAGTGCATCGCCAGCAATTTACAAGCAAGGAGGAGAGGCGTGCAGCTCCAATGAAAACCCATCATTTTCCTGTTATACCCTCCAGGGCTGAGCATTGCCCAGACTGACATCTAGAAACCCTCCACAGACGAGCCCAAGAGGCTCTCTGGGCCCAGAGGTGGCTGAACAAAGGCGGCGGAAGCGCGAGGCTGGAATTTTCTCCCCAGGTGCTCTGAGCAACACTTAATGGCAGGAGCATTAATGTCTGGCCCATTCTCCCAGCTTTCTGCAAGGCAGCTGACAGCCTTGCCCTCTTTAGATGTTTACAGTCCTGCAGCCTTTTACTCTGCCCTCCCTGCCACCTCCAGCCCTCTTGCCTTCAATGCCCATGTACCACGTCCATAGCTAAGATGTGCACTGGAAGCCCTGAAACCAACTGTGTCCTGGGCTGCATCACCAGCAGCACGGGCAGCAGGAACAGGGAGGGGATTCTGCCCCTCTGCTCCACTCTGGTCAGGCCCCCCTGCAATGCTGGGTCCAGTTTTGGGGTTCCCAAGACATGAAGAACATGGAGCTGTTGGAGTCCAGAGGAGGCCACAGAGATGGTCCAAGGTCACCTCTGCTCTGGAGCCAGGCTGGGAGAGTTGGGGTGTTCAGCCTGGAGAAGAGAAGGCTCCAGGGAGACCTTAGAGCACCTTCCAGTGCCTGAAGGGGCTCCAGGAAAGCTGGGGAGGGACCTGGGACAAGGGCAGGGAGGGATGGGATGAGGGGGAATGGCTTAAAACTGGAAGGGGGTGGTCAGGCAGAGGTCCATGTTACCCAGAGAAGCTGTGGCTGCCCCATCCCTGGGGCTGTTGAAGGGCAGGTTGGATGGGGCTTGGAGCAGCCTGGGCTGGTGGGAGGTGTCCCTGCCCATGGCAGGGAGCTGGAATGAGATGGTCTTTAAAGTCTCTTCCCAGCCAAACCAGTCTGGGATTCGATGATCATTCTAGGTACTCAGGCACATGGAGGGGTGAGCAAAGGTGAGCCCATCCCACCCACACCACCTCCCCAGCCCTTCTGCACATACTGCAGGAAGTTATTAGTGTCCAGAAAGGGCTTCTTGACACCAAGTAACAGCAACCCTGGAAAAAACATGGCCCGAAGCCACACGGCTCATCCACAACAACCCTGAAACCCTGCAACGCAGCAGTCGGTGCCAGCTGAGGCTCTAGATGTGCCACTGACCCAGTGACACACCAACAGCCCCAGCACCTCTGGTGACAGCAGATCCTGTACAGGAGTGTTCAGGGTGCCCCCACAGGGAAAACCAAAACGTAAATCAGGAGAGACTGCACTGGCTAATGCTCCTGCACTCTGGACTTCTGCAAAGTAACCGGAAAGGAGGAAAAAAAACCATACATTTCCTTCCACTGGATCCATATTCCAAAGCTGCCTCCCCCCCACATCTTTTATGTTTAAAAGACCATGTGTTTGCTGGCTCATTTGCAGTGAAGGTTTTTAGTGTAAACCATTCAGTCAACTCCACAAGAACAAGCATTGCCAAGCCCCAAAAGCTGTGTGTGCAGCTGGGCTAAAGGGAAAAAATAATACTCATGTTTTAGAAAAGCCCTCCCTGTTTGTGTCCCTTCCTTAACATCACCAAATACAGCAGAGGCAGAAGGGCTGTGCTCTTCTCACGCTCCACAACCTCTCAGTCTTCAGTAATATCTCACGGTCTGATTTTTGTCCTGACCCCCCTCTGAGCAGGAGGAGCAGAGATGTCCCCAGGTCCCTGCCAGCCCCACTGCCACCATGAGTCCCTGAGCCTCTGCAGCCTCAGAGAAAGCCACAAGCTGAGGTTTGCATCCCTCTCCAGACCACCTGGGCAGCACCAGGACACAAAGGGGTTCACAGCACCAATGTAGCTTAAATTACCTTTCTGATTTGAGAGATACACCAGGTATGGGTCCCAACTGTGCAGCTCTCAGCCCACACTTGGTTATTGTGTTGCAGCCCTCACTGAACACTCCCGAGTATCCAGCCTGTGCAGGACTTCAGGGAGGTTAGGCATCTGAATCAGGGGAGGTTTAGGTTGGATACCAGGAAAAGGTTTTTCACCCAGAGGGTGGTTGAGCACTGGAACAAGCTCCCCAGAGAAGTGGTCCCAGCACCAAGCCTGCCTGGGTTCCAGAAGCATTTGGGTGATGCTCTCGGGGCACATGGTGTGATTCTTGGGGTGCCCTGGGCAGGGACAGGAGTTGGACTCAATGGTCCTGATGGGTCCCTTCCAACTCAGCAGATTCTATTGCATGATTCTGTGAGGTTTGGGTACTTGGCCTTTATCAACCTGAGACAATAACATTTCCCTTTCTTTGCTGATACAAGCTTTAAAATGGGAGATTTGTTCATAATAAAAACAACAGACAAACCTACATAAACAAAACCAAAACTGCCTCTGGAATAGTACCAATACTAACCTGCTCTCTCTCTAGTTTCCTTGCAGGAACATATTTGCCTCACAAGCACAGATGCATGCTTTCTGCCTTGGCTTTTTTCATGCATTTTATGGTCACAAATCCCAGGAGCAAATCTTACAGGCAAAAGCATTTCATGGCAAACCCCCCAAACTGACCAGAGTTTATTTTTATTTCTCTAAAGATGACAGAGAGGCAAACACTGAAGAACTACCAGGAAGGGTCTTGTATTTCTGAGGGGTTACATCTTTATTACTTCAGTCACAGTTTTCTTATTTGCCAAAAGATCAAGTGTGTGTGTTTCTTTGGGCACTTAGAGGCAAGGAAGGGATAAAAATGTAACCAAGACACCTTGTCAGGAGCAAGCAGGTCGGTGTGCAGTCTGCCTGCAAAGTCCCCTGGCAGTGACACTGGCACTTATTGTCAAGTTGTAACAAGGCATTTCAGCAGACCCCCTCATCCTTCTGCCCACTTCTCCTCCTCTCATGAGGAGGATCCATATCCCATTCTCATAGGACCTGGCAACGAGTCACCAGCACCTGTTGACTCAATGGCACAAGGATAGAAAGCAGCCCAGGACCTGCCAAGTTCTTACTGGAAACACAGATGCACACTCACTGGGCCATCATCATACGAAACCACAACAGAAGTACTAGTTAGCAGGGGATTTTTTTTTATTTATTTTTTTAATGAAAGAGCCCTTTCAACTCCAGAAGGTATGACAAGGAAGTAAACACCCACGTGGGTGTAAGAAAATAAAGCCTTTTCATTTCAGCAACACTTAACATAATCTCTAAAACAACAAGAAAATCCAGGCATGCTTCTGCCTCCAGTTGGAGGTTTCTCAGTGGGAAGAGGTGTCTGATACCTGCACAGACCCTGCACCCCTCTGCCTCCCCCTTATAACTCCCTTTCTGCTCTCCTGAAGCCACCAGAGCTACACCTACTGACTGCAGCTCTGAGTTGACTTCAGAGCATTGCTGAAGCCTTCTGGAAAAACTGGGGAAGACAATTCACACTGTGTCTCTTCTCTCGCCTCCAACTTACCCAGAGACATGTGGGAAAATGGTCTCAGCAGCTCCAAAGCCAAGTGCTTGCTGCAGACCTGCAGCACATCTGCTGAGCACCAACACAGCATCCCAGCAGGGCTCCTGCCTTGGCTTCTTCCTCCCCTCCACTCAGGATGCCAGATCTGTGTCTACTGGTGCTCCAGCAGCCCCAGCATCTCCTGCCAGCTCTAGAGAGGGTGCAGGATCACAGTTTGGCCCATCATAGAATCACAGCATGTCTCGGGTTGGAAAAGACCTCAAAAGGTCATTTAAGTCCAACCCCCTTACAATAAGCAGGGACATCTCCAACTAGAACAGATTGCTCAGAGCCCCATCAAGCCTGGCCTCGAATCATGTCGTTTGAAACGTCACCTGCAGCTGGTGGGGCAATGCAGGGCAGTTTGGTACACCCTGTGAGACCTTCCACGTTGCTCTCTCTGCTCTGCCTTCAGCCAAGGCCAGGGCAAAACCCTGAGCCACATCACTCAGGGACTGGGAGCTACGAGAGGAAACAACTGCGAAGACACCACGTCACAGCTATCAACGGTAACACAGGCTCCCTGGCCATAGAGCTAATTAAGGGATAATTAGCAGTTTTGACCCCCAGTTACTCTATGATGTGGCAAACCCAGTCCACATTCCCTGGAGCACCCACCCTCCCCTGGGAGCCCAGTTTACCAAGCTGCAAAGGCACAGATAACCACTGCTCTGAAGAGCCTAATGAAACCTGCAAAGGGGGTCATTTAGTCACTCACTAATTGTCATTCCAAGCAGCCAGGGGGACTTTTTCACTGCAGCAACCTCTAGAATCCAACGGTTTTCCATCAAAAAAAGGTAACTTCCTTGACCAGCTGAAATCCCTCCCCTAAACAACCACCTACACAAGTGAACACAAGAGCACGTGTTGGTGCAAACCCACCAGAGCTGTGCAGGTCACATCTAGAAGCACCCAAAAATTCAGCACTGCAAAATCCTCCAAAGAAACTTAAGCATCCCCAAAACTGTTTTCAAGTCACTCAGAGTGGTTTAAGTTTCAAGTCATTTAAAGGTCCTGCATCCTCTGACAACACATCTTGAAAAGCAGCTCATGCTGGAGCCAGAACCCGCTGCCTCTGCAAAAACACCCCCAGCTTTGATGCATTTAGACACTGCTTAAATAACACCAGAATCAGTGATTTCTGTGGCAGCTCTGGTGCAGGTGGAGACTTGAACATGAGCCCAGCTGCCCATTTCACAAAGGTCTGATTCCAGATTTTCAATCTGACTATGTCATTCTCATCCAGTTAAATCACAGAGTGCCTGCCCGAATCCGGGCTAACATTGCTTCTGCTCTTTGTGAGCATGTTTGGATGTGCAATCCACATCATTATTAGAGATAATACTCCTTGACTATGACAATCATAGAGAAATTAACATTCCTGACTTCACTGTTAATGGCTCCACAAAATACATTACTTTTTTTGAAAGGACTACACCTACCTTCCAGTAACAGGGTTTTGCACTTACGTTTTATTTACAGTAATGATTTTGCCCTCACACTTTACTGTTCAATATCCACAGTAGGAGGGTTGGAACTAGATGATCTTTAAGGTCCCCTTCAGCCCAAACCATGCTATGATTCTATGATTCTGCATTCACATCTTCCTTCTCATCCTTAGCTCTCCAAAACGTTCTATTGAAATGGACATGTGCATTACAATATCTTCTCAATTTAACAGGGATCAGGGAAGGTCAAGCTCGTTTGATCTTTACAGCTGAGATGTATTAATATGTTGAAACCACAGAAATGTTAAAAGTCCTCAGCTGTAACTGAGACAGAGGGTGTTCACCTCCCAAAGCAGAGACCCAGAGACAGAGCCTAAATTTTCCCCCTACCCCTGGTTCCCCCTCAGCCACACGGGATCCCCCTTCCCAAGACCCAGCACCAGGGCTCCCAGCACAGCCAGAGGGGAGCAGCTCTGGGGACCAGAATGTGTTGAGACAAGCCTGGTGCTGAAGGTGTAATTTCACAGGAGGAAGAAGCTCCTGTGAAACGCCTTCCCATGAACCCGGCAGGTATTTACAGTTATCCCAGCACAAAAAATGCAAAAAGTATATGTTCAGACATGTGGTCTGACTTGGAAGCTCCAAGGGGTCTATGGTGCAATCCTGGAAACGTGGTTCAGGAAAGATGTTACTCTCCTGGCATTTTTTTCATACAATCTTTGCTGATCCTTAATTTTTAGCTAGGACTCAGTTTAATCAGTAAGTGTATCTGGGAAATGCCTCTGAATCCCAGGCAGCTCAGAATAAAGCATTTTAATCATCCTCTTGTTCATTTGAAAGTTGCTGACTTGTTAGGGGTTTTATTTCATTTCCAAGCATGGCAAACTCACTTCATTAAATGCAATGAGGATTCAACAGGGAGCTTTTGTACCAGCATCTATAAATTACCCCTAGTAACAAAGAGAAGGGAAGGCGACCGAGCCGATTCCTGCCTTGCTCCAGTATCCCCCACATCCCCGGGATCATTTCACAACCACGAATGTCTGGAGCAGAACTGGCACAGGCACAAGGGGCTGTGGGCAGCCTGGGATGTCCTTCAGCCACCCCACCACCACAGCTCTGATGTTTTCCCCAGAACCCAGCCCATCTCCTGCTCAAATCCTCACCTCCATATGGCTAAGGGGATGCAAGACTGTCCAAAGTGGCTCCACCCATCCTCCTGTCTCACTTTATCTCCTAGCTCCTACAAGATTGCTGCTGTGTTCTCCAGGACCCCCCATTTCACCTCTCTAAAGGCAAGAGCAGAGAGGTGCCTCAAGGGCACCTTGTGGTGGGACTGGTGAGGAGCCCAGGGCCAGCAGCAGGTTGCCACGAGGGAGGGAGCCCCGGGCAGGGGGCTCCGTGCCCACCAGCACCAGTGTGGGGATGGCAGGACAGCTGGTCCTGACATGGCTCTGCCAGCAGCCCCAGCACCACCAGGCACCCACAGACCCACCACATCCGTCAGGCCCACACACCAGGGAGATGCTTGACTGGGAACCCAGCAGCTTTCTGGTGGTCAAACAAGGTCACGACTGTTGCAAATCCCATCCTGCTCTTCTTAAAGAACACAGATACCATGTAATTTTTTTTTTATATGTTAAAAACCCTCTTTTTTGTTTGTTTGTTTGTTTTTGGAGGACTGATCCAACCAAACAAGGCACAAGGGTAACACCTTCCTATCAGGTTGAAGAGCTATTCCTTCCAGGCTTCAGAGCACCCCACCAGGAGAACCTGCTGCCCGTTATTGATCCTGCACCCAACACCAAGTACCAGCAGGTCCTGAGACCTCACATCTGCAAAAGCAACTCTGGCATGAAGAGAAGGATCCTGCTGCTCCCAGGACACATGCAGTGCCTACAGGGACACAGGCAGCACCCACAGCTCACTCGCTTGGGAAATAAGGCATCAAAGAAGCAGGAGGGCATCAAAGCTGAAAGGTGCAATTCCAGATTAGTTTGCACCTCTGCAAGTCTGCACCCAGCCAGGGAACAGGATTCAGTCTGTGCTTTTAAAGCCATTCCATCTGAAAGTGACAAACATGTATCCCAGCACCTAAAAACATGCCCCTAAATACAGGAGCAGAAATCCAAACACAGACACAAACATCACCCAAGTCTTTTGCTTTCTCCCAAGCTTAAGAAGCCCAAACAAACGTGGAAAGAGCAGTGTAGGAAACTGTTAACATCACGAGGCTGCAAAAAACTTAAACATATAGCACTGTTTGTACTCTTGATTCCTTGACCTCCCCACTTCACATGCATTTGCAGGGCGTGCAACAATAACAGGGCAAGAACACTAACCAGAGCTGCGTGGGATAGGAATAAATTTGGGTCTGAAATGAGGGGCATCTGTTCTTTGTAATGGCAGACACCAGAGATCCGTATCTGCCAGGCAAAGCAAAAGCAATAAATGCACAAAATCATGGAGAGCCATCCTGGTACATGCATCCAGCTCTCTTGACGTCAACAAAGCTGCCTATAAGTTAAGTAAAACCAGAATTTGACCATGAATATATGCAGAACTGAACACAAACTAAACATAAATTGAACCCTTCTAAAGAGCCTGTATTCTGCTCAAAAAGAAAACACAGGAAATACGAGGGGTGAAGCTGATTACTCAAAGAGAAGCTACCACAGGGACAAAACTTCCACTCTTCCTGAAAGTAAATCATAAATCACATATACACAAATTTAAGTCTTCTGCAATGACTAGAAAATAGAAACCTTTCATACACACCTCTAAATGTATTCTGTAGTGCTACAGTTATAAGATACACAAGGATACTGTGAAAAAAAAGTGTTACACTCTCCCATCATCTGTCAGGTCCTGAAGAATGGGACAGCATGTTGTACAGCCTGGGAAGGAGAGAGGCTGACCTCAAACCACTGCTGACACACACACACAAAGTCATACTAAAGTGTGCCTGGATTCTCTGGGCAGTATTAACTTGGTCACAGGCAAAGGTGGCACAGCTCACTGTAAAACTATTCCCAGATAAAGGATTGCTAAGCCCAGGTTCACATGTACTTAGAGAAATGGCAAATGCCTTTCATTCTCTCTTGTTGAGTGCTAGCAAGAAGAAAAATCTCCAACAGTCAAAGTGATATTACTAACATATTTCAGAGATAACTCATTTAGGGTAAGTGCTTTTATTACCTGCTGACACCAAACCCCACTGCTCCCCCTGAAAATAGGAAATAACTCGTTCATTTGCAGCCTGCTCCTGCCCCAGGACGGCACCAACACCTTTGCTCCTCTCCTTGGCAGCCAACAGGAGCCCAGGGCACTGCAGAAGGACCCCCAGGAACGTGCCTATAGACGGCTGATAATTGCAAAACTGGCTGCAAGGTGAGAGCAGGTGGCTGCTCCAGCTGGTACCCACCACCAGGGCAGCAAGAAGACAGCTCAGCCACTCATCCCCCCCCCCGTGGATTTTCAAAGTCACTGGGCTGGCACATGACTCAGCTGAGCTGCTCCCAGTGAGGGGTGCACAGCCCAAAAGGGCTTTTTGGGTCATAAGCCATCAGGTTTCACCCAAAGATGTGCCATGCTGGGGTGGGAAGGTAGGCATAGGCCCCCTGGAACATCATGGTGTACAATTCCATGAAAAAGAGAAGGGCAGCTCCACATGGAGAGCTGCACAGCAGCAGGGCACGGGGTTTGCCCCATCCCTGGCAGTGTTGAAGGGCAGGTTGGATGGGGCTTGGAGCAGCCTGGGATGGTGGGAGGTGTCCCTGCCCATGCAGGGAGGTTGGAACTGGATGGTCTTTAAGGTCCCTGCCAACCCAAACCAGTTGGGGATTCTGTGGTGCAAGTGGGAGGAGAAGGTGCTCCCTGCTGGGCTCAGGAATGTCACTTCTCCCTGTGCACTGCAGTTCTCTCAGCTGAACAGGTACCATGTAAACCAAACACCACTAGACAGAAGTGTGTCTTAATGTCAAAAGAGCTTTATTCAGGGTTTCATTTCTTTCCCAGACCTGTATTTCCTCTCTCAAGAGAAGGTAACACCAGCTATTACTCTCACTATGTCTAATGACCCGCAAATCTTTTAGTACTCGACTATTTTTTTCCATTTTCTCCTTCTCTTCTGTATCAGTGGTGATGATGAAAGAAACTGAAAAGTTGCTAGAGAAAAAAAAAAGTCACTTCAAGTTTGGTATTATCCTTGAAGTTGTGAGAACCCCCTCAAAAGAAGGGGGAGCACTCCCACCAGGACTCATCCCCCAGGCTGCAGAGCTGGACTCTGCACCCCACACACCCACCTGGGCTGCCTCTGCAGGGAGGATTCACTCCTGAAGGTGCATGAACATTCAGTGGCAAGGGGAACTATACAGACTTTCTGTAAAAATATCATTTTTAAATACATCTGGAGTTCCCCCAGGCCAGAAGACTGCAGGTACATCCAGATCTAATGTGCCCGCCTGACGGGAAGGTTTGAGAGCTGGTCAGGCAGGGGATTTGCAGGGTGTGCCAGTAGCTGGGTACACAACCACAGGCTGTCCACCCAAACAGAGCAGGGCTTAGGGGGCTGTCACATAACACACAGATTAGGAAGGTGAAACCCTCCCAGATTTCTAGTTTCTCTTTGTTGAGCAAGAACAGCAGAGCTTTCCCACCATGCTCAGGGAAAGCTGATCAGCTGGACCCATCTCCAGTGCAACAAACATTGCAGCAGACACCCTAAAAACTCTAGTCCTAGCAGAGTTAAATGAAGGGTTTGCAGAGAAAAGCAGAGTTTGAAAGGGGAGCAGAGGGAGAGAAAAGAAGCCTGGCATTTCACAAAAAGAAAAGGGAGCCAGAGAGACATGCAGTCTGAGGTTGGGAAAAAGGCCATTGTCTGCAATAGCTGTTTGTTAACTTGCTGTCATGTGTGCTTTTGGGTCTTTTCTTGCCCAGATAGACTCATTTATTAAGTCCATCCAAAAAAAAAAACATTTCTACGGTGCAGGTTCAAGGTACTAAGACTCAACATGAACTCGTTTCAGCTCAGGGTGTTTTGCTTTACAAAAGCAGCTGAGAGCGAGCCAGGATCTGGGTGCAGCAGAGGAAGATTTAGAGAGGGTTCAGTGAACAGATGGCCAGCTCAGAAATAAGGCCTAATTAGGGTGAATTTTTTTGTCCCCAAGTGTTAATGGCTGAAGGACAGCAAAACATCAGACTACAAACACTCTGAACTAGGGTGCTCTCACAGGAGCTATCACCAGCACTGCCCCCCTAAGAGAGCTCTCTCCCCATGTCGTGCTCCACGTGAGTCAAATCACTTTGATTAGTCCCACTTTGCCCAGAAAATCTGAACTGCAATTACATTAATTTACTTTATGAGAATGTCCCATTTTCCTGATTAACACCTTCCATGTCCAACACTAAGCATCTTTCAGTAAAACCCCTCCCTCAGTGCCCCACAAACAGGCCAAACCAGATAAAGCTCTGTATCAGTCAAGGTGGGGGGTAGTATTTAAAATAATGTCCTTTTTTTTTCACTGCATCTCATCCATCTACAATCCTCAGTTTTTCTTAACTTGCCCTTAACCACTTGTGCCCCATCTTCCCTAACAAGTGCTTTCAGAAACAAGCCTGTGGTGAGACTGCAGAGTCAATGAACAGCTCTCAGCAATGAGCACATTGCACTGATAAGCCCAGATTTGGGATTAAACTGCTGAGAAAGTTTAAAATAACTGAAAAGTTACAACTAATTTAGTGTATTTTAATGTTTTAGCCTGCATAAAAATACTTGCTGGAATGATTTCCATAAGAACATGCATTCAATTGTGTTAACTACCCACCTCTACTACTCTTCTCAACTAATGCCATAATAAAAGTCTTAGTCAATCAACTCTGAATTAAATATGCTTATATGGATGCATATATTCCTACACCAGCCAAAGCACAATACCTTAAAGGGCAGGTGTTGTGAGAGCCAAAAGCACCCAGCAAATGGGAGAGGGCTGACAGAGCCTAGGAATATCCCAGCTTTTAGGGCTCCTAAGTTTTTCCAATCCATGCCCACAATTAATGACCAGAAAGATTATTATTTCTCCTTTTGAGTTGTCATATGTCATTAATGCAACTGCCTTCAAAGAGATTTATGGAGATTTATGACAAGAAATCTAGCAGGGAAGAGCCTTGCTGGGAGTTGTGCTGCTTAGCTAAAAAACTAAGTCATTTCTGTAAGTTTCAATCTTTTGGAAGTGGTGGGGAAGAGAAGCCTTTGTTCAGAAATACAGGCAGAAAACACAAAGGCCTGTTTATCTATTTGTGATTCAATCACATCCTCTCACTGGACGGGTAAACTGCATATTGCCTCACCATTGTATTGCTCTCCCAGACAGCTGTTTGGTGCTGCAGCATTCATCACCAAGCATCCATGGCACCAGCTCAATAATAGAGCCTCCAAAGCAATAAAAAGACCATTTTTGTTTTCCATAGTCCAGGAGTTAACCCCAGCTGAGAAATCCAGACAAGCAGCATGATTCATGTGAAACATCTGTGGGCCAGAGCCACGCTTCTTTACATTAGGCTGTGTTTAAATTGGTTTCCAACCAGGTTTCTTGGCAAAAGGGGAAGGACAGCCAGCTCCAGCACTTCATCCAGCAGGCA
>NW_009953987.1:133596-153428 GCF_000747805.2 Chaetura pelagica
GCAGGAATGGTGCAGCTGAGAACTGTGTGCCTTGTAGCTTCACTCCATCCCAGCTTCCTGCATATTCCCAGGCATGGTGCAGCTCACTAACACCTCTCCGCGACGTCCTACACTGGGGTTCTACAGGTTCAGGCATTTCTATCCATGGAGAAAAAGTATTGCATGTTCTGCCCAGACACCCTTGCAAGAAGCCAAGCAAGTCATGACTGTCCCTTCACGGGCAGGACATTCCTGCCAGGTGCATTTGGTCACTCCTTCCCAGCCAGGGTGTCGTGGAGCTGAGCGAGCCCGAGCGCTCCGGGCTACTCCGAGACGCCAGGACTGACTGTGCTATAAATAACCTTTGCAGTGAGTTACTGGAACAACTCAACTTTAATTGGGTAACCCAGGAAATTGCTAGAAAATTATCCTCATTTTTTCTGCTTAAGGGACACGCCAGTAAACCTGCAGAGTATTCAATGGGGATAATATCATCAGCGGGCAAAGAAACCTGGATTCATTTAGACAGATGAGGATTAGGATATGGAAAAGTAGCTCACAACACAAAAACCTGGAGAAGGAACAGCAAACTGTGAGTCTCTCAGCTGGGCATGAGCATGTCTTGTGCAGCAGAACCAGTCTGGGCTGGAGAGGGGAGAGGGCCACTGGAAGGCAGGTGGCCAGTGATCAAGGGAATGTACAAAGTGAAGGAGCCTTGTCAGGAGCCACGCTGGGTTTACCAGCCACCTTTGGTCAAGTGAGACTGAGATTGGGTGAACTAACCACCCCAATCTTCAGAGGGAGGTTTGAGCAAAGCATAAAGGAAGAACAGAAGTCTGCAAACTGTGGGGATGCAGGATTATGAAGAGATAAGAGACACCACACACAAGTTGCTTCATCACTGGGAAGGATTTTACCCAGCTAGAGATGGCAGGTGCCACCAAAACAGTTAGTTCAGAAGTCCTGGTCAGTTGAAAAGGTTAAGAAATAACACATTCTCCTTGGGAGAGGTGAGGCAGAGAGGGACTGCAACACACCAGGCTCCAAATGGGAAAAGAAGAATATACTCCCATTTCTTCTTGTGACTGTAAAAGAGTAGCTAAGACAAATATACCTGAGAAATTCAAGAAAACAGTAGCAAGTCTTTTTCTAGACTTCTCAAACCTTAAAAGAAGCAGCTGAGGTTGTTTCTTCAAGTGCTGAACAACATGAGTATTAAGAAAAACCACAACACCGTAAGGGTTTGCCTATTCAAAGGTTATTTACTGTTTGGAAACAACTGGATTCCCTTTTTTTCTTGTTTTTAAGAGCTTTAGAGTATCTTGAGAGCAGTAAGGAGGGAAAAAAAAAACTCACTGACATATGCTGGTAATGACAATCACTACTGGGTAATTTCATGGAGAAATGTGCTCTGTAATTAAAACAGCTCCTCCCTCACACACACACACCAGTGCTCCCCAGTGCTCCCGTGCCCCCAGGCTGGGGAATAGATTCATTTCTCCAGTGCAAGAGCTGGGGAAAAGCCCACAGCCAGGGACTGGCACAAGGCTACTCAGATAAATGTTAAAATCCTAATGAAAATGAATAACCCCATTAAATAAATAAATAAAAGGCACGTGAAAAATACAGAACAATGTGGCCACTGCTGTATTTAGCAGCAACCTTTTCAGTCCTTCCTACAGCAACAGGTAACACACCCAGGCTGCAGTTACAATCCCCTGCATTTTGCAGCTCTCCTGGCAAGGAACACCCCTGGTTTCACTCCCTGCTCCTTCCCCAGGACCAGGTCTCTTTTCCTGGATTACTTCCTAGAAAACAGATTATAGAACTCTTCCCCTAAATACCAGCATTTAATATAAAGCCTTTTCATTTAATATCCAGCTGCTTTTTTTTTTTTTTTCCCCAGGCATCTGTCCCTCATGAATCCAAGCAATTGGCTGCACCTCTGGTGGATTTCCAGCTCTAATACTCATATGTTAATATGAAAATAACACTCTAATTAGAAAGCTGAAAGTCACTCCTTAAATTACACATTTTTAGAGACAAAATCTCATTTGGTTTGGTGAGAAACATCACTGACTAGGGGCAGCACCTTTCTGGCCATCCAAATTCCTTGCACATTACTGTCAATTTACCAAAAACCTACACACTTCTTGCATTTTTAGCACTTGGGTGCTAAAAATGGGACAGTGCTTTGTTTCTCCCTGGATTTCTGCTCTGAATGCCTATGAAACTTGACCTAGCAGAATGCAAGGCTGCCTGCTTGCAGTCTTTATTTGGAAATTAGCTGCTCCGTTAGCTGTCAATTAGCATAAATACTTCTGTTCCAAGCACTGTCTCCACTGCAATCAACCCTCCTAACTCATTTTCAGGAGACTAAGAAGAAAGGGAATACATGAACAATGCTCTATTTTTTTTTTCTATTATTGAATTAATCTTATGCATAAATACTGGTAACAGAGTTTATTAAATCTCATTTGAGGTTTTCCTGGCTTCCTGATTCATCAATTAACAAAAATGACTTGATGCTTAGAAGAGGAGTCAATGTATGAAATGTGATAACAAGTATCCTTGGCAGTAACAGGCTTGTAAGGAAAGCTGAAGTTCACACACAAAATGATAAAGCACTTAATCTGCAACATGTATAACCAACCCACTGACAACTAAAACCAAGTTACTGCCCAGACTGACCTGGGGTATGAGACACCAGCACAAGAACTTTCCTAACCAGATGGCCAGAAACTCCAGTTCCAAGTAATTTAAACTAAAATTCCTGTACAAGTCAATGGTTTCACCATTATTTAGAAACCTCTTCCACTGGTAAGTGCTTCTGAGTATGAATGCAGTTGGACTGTGCATCCTGACTGCCCTCCTGCAGAATCCTCTCTTCCATTCTCCATCCATAAAATTATACCCAGAGTGTGACCAGCACAGACAACATTCCAATAACACCTCCCGTGGAGCAGCAATGGACTTGCTGAAGTACCTGCCAATTTGTTTTTGAAGTGAAGACCCCTGAATCAGAGACCTTGGACTGCAGTGCATTTTAATGAGCAGCTGAAGTGCTCAGGCTGTCACCTCCACCCCCAGGCACTGCTGCCCCTGCCCACGGAATACAAGCAGTGACATTTATGCCATATGTCATCGAAATGGAAGCAGGAGCAGAGAGGAGGGATGCACGGAGCACTTCAGCTCCTTGTTTCTGATGGAAAAGCCCATCCTGGCCCAGGAACCTGGCCATTCCCAGCCTGCCAGTTCCCCCTCCAACGTGTTGCCCTGCCCAGCCTCACAAGCCCCCAGCCCACAACAGGACACTGACTTCACTAACAATACAAACTAAGAGACAAAAAGCCCCACACCTGCCATCTCTCCAAGCCACAAGCCCTTCTGGGAATCGAGGCACGTTCTTGACACAGGCATCCCCAGCAGCAGGTCGTGGTGAGGCTCCGATGGCTGGGGATGGATGAGGGCAGCAGCTCAGGCTAGCAGCAGGGACTGATCCCAGCACACCTTCTGCTTCCCCATGGCTGGCACAGGCAGGACACCCAGCCTGAAAAACTACATTCAGCTACCAGACTGTTTGGAGACCAGACTGGTATGGAAGGAGACCCTGAAGAGCCTCTGTGACCAGGGTCACTGCATCCCAGCAGTTCTGTGGCATCTGCTCCCAGCATCCAGCTCACCCCATGCCTGCCTTCCCAGGCAGGGGGAAACCCTGCATGTCCTCACCCACGAGCAGGGCAAGCTGTGCTGGCAGAGCCCAGTGCCAGGAGACATGTCAGATGAAACTGCACTGCTGGATCCTCATGAAAAATTACTATTCCCTGGCACATGAGCTGTCAAATAAAAGGCTGGGTTGTTGGTTTGTTTTTTTTCTTTCCATGCCCCTGAAATAAAATCCCCTTCTATCTGTTTGTCAGTTACAACATTGATTTAGAAAGAAAGAGAAAAATCTGCCTGTGCTGTCAGTTTGTTCATTGGGTTATTGTAACACTGCAGTTTTTAGAAAGGAAGCTTCCAGCAACTACACTCAGGGCTGTCTGAGAGCTTTCCGGGCAGAGACACCTCCTCATCATCTGCAGCTTCTGCACCAGATTTCAAGAACTACTGAGCTGTTTCTGACATACCCTGTGCTGACCACAGAGCCTCTGGTGAGGTGGGACATCATTCCTGAGTGCTCAGGGCTGCACACTGAAGACAACTTATGCCAACTTTTAGACTGGTTTAACATCAGAAGAAAGACGCTGTGTTACAACTCAAATATGTTTTCCAGATGGTTTAACTGATGAGTAAAAGAACAGTAAAAAACTCCATAGATTCTAAATTGTGTATGGCCAAGATTACAAGTGAAATGGTTATTCCTGTAATATAACCTCTGCACAATATGGTGCTACCACAAGCCAGGGGCTGAGAAATATTTTGAAAAGATGTTGATATTAAAACTGAAGTTTATCCTTTCATGTAATCTGAGGATTTGAGCACTTCACAGAAAGAAGAATTCAGTTCTAAAATGCTGTAAAAGAAAGTCTGCTCTTAGATGTTTACAAGTACAGTTATTGATTTCGCTAAAGTAAAATAAAAACTTTCTCTTTTGCAGGAGCCCATATATAATATCCCATATTCAGAAATGAAGATATGCTTATTCTGCAAGGAAATAACAGCCAGGAGTTGGTTTCACTCCTAAATGTCCAACTGACCTTGTGCTTGCAGTTAGGTACAAGTCCATCCTGCTAGGCTAACACCACCATTTATTACTCTGTCCTTCCCACCAGCCTATCCAGATACTTTTTACTGTGACAAGCATTGACTGATTCATTGGAGTCTGTATGTTGGGTCTGTCTCAGGCTGAACCAACCCATAATGCTCCCCGTGTACATTTCTAGTGTGAACCTTCTCTAATTTAACACTGAAGACTGCTGTAGGCTAACATTGAAAAAAAATACAGGCCAAATTCTGCCCTCAGCTGCATCAGCTCTCAGAAAACTGTGGGTGTTTCATCTTATGCATCCAGACAAAAGAGGGGAAAAAACAAACATTTGTCTCATCTTGTAATGCAAAGAATTACCACGTTTACCAGGAAAACATGATTTTTGACCAAGAAAGAGGAGCAGAGATCACCTCTGGAATCCATCACCTTTTCTCACAAATTGTCAGGTTAGGACAAAAGGTTAGATTTGTACCTACAAACACAACCACCTACTAACCTAGATAAAACCTCTTGCAAGTTAGTGCCTTTTGCTGCTCCTCACCCCCAACAAGACCAGACAGGGTTATTTTAAATAAACTAAGGGCCCAATTCTCATCCCCTCAGCATGCCTCTGGAAGTGGAAAAGCCTTTAATGTCAGTGAAATCAGGCCCCATGAAGGTACTGAAAGCATCTTCCAGGAATATCAGTGGCATTCAAATGAAAAGCAATATTCACCAGATGTTTTTCAAAAGCCACACTCTTCCAAGGGTAAATACCATTGGATCAGAAGAACAATGTTTGCTTCAGCTGACCTTCTTCCTCACACATGGAATGCTCAGATAGCGTCCCCCAGCAATTAAAAAAAAATTAAGAATCAATACAAATCAGTTCAGCCTTAGCCCATATCCACGTGTCTGGTCACTTGGAGGGGACCTGAGGGTCTATTTTAATACCAGGATAAACCTGCAGGATGCAGACCTGCACCAAACAGAGCTGTACCAATGCTTGTGCTCCCTGGGGATGGAGAAGCAATGGCAGGCAATCATACTAAGAAGAAAGGACTTGTCACTTGATTTCTTGTTCAGCTGAAACACTTGGTGACATTTTCCAGAGAATCATAACGTGACACAAAAGTAGAAAAACTGGCATCACAGTTAAATGGGACTTGCAAGAAGGTGCACTGCAGCAAGACACATTGAAGCCAATGTGCAAACACCACTGGTTCCTCCTGGCAAAAAAACAAACAGGGACTGCTCAAAAAGCCCAGCTCTTGGGTAAACTACAGGGTGCTGCAACCCAAAATAAAGAGGATGTAGAGTGCAGAAGTAATCCCAGCGTGTTAAAACGTGGCACCACAGGTTGCATCTCTTGTGGGGCCCTTGGCTGACAGATGAGATCACAAATTCAGTGAAGAGCTGCTTCAACACCGCTTCCCCAAACCACTGCATCCCCTGAAGAGGAGCACTGCTTCCCACAGCTGTGCCGCCCTCCCGTGCACCTCGCGGGGCCCAGCCAGGGAGAGCTGCTTCAGCAAGTCATGGAACAGCAAAACCCAAGCTTCTGGTTTTGTTTTTCCCCCAAGCTTTTTCACTAGGATGAATTTTTATTCTGTGTTGTCGAATCGCTTCGTGGTGCCCGAACGCAAAGCACGCAAGAGCCCTCCCTCCATCCACCACCAAGTGCACAAACAAGAGAGAAAACAACAGAGTTCAGCCTTCTACTAATGCAAAAAATGTTAAACTGTGCTCTCTAATGAACCGTACTTGTGCATGGCATGTTGACATTTCCTGAGCCACATTCCCTCCCACGAAGCTAGAAATGCCTTCAAGATAACCAAGGGGAGACAGAGCAGGCTGCTCTCTGAGTTAGTTCTTCAGCTGCATTTGAAGTTTCCTGTCCACACACAGCCCATGCCTGCAGTGCAGTTAGGATGCCCTTCACTCTTCTAATAAACACACTGACTGTGCCAACGTGCTGCCCAGCTCCTCCTCACTTTTCCATGCGAGACCACAACACTTCCCACATCGCTGCATGGATCCACAAACAGAGCACAGCAACCCAAGGCCAAGCCTGTATTTAGGCCAGCACTCTTGAAAGCACTAAAATGCCTTTAAGGTTCCCAGATGGGTAATAAATAATGCTTGAAACCCCTCTGAGAGCCCTGTTGGGTCTTCTCCTGCTCCACAAGCCTGGCAAGTTCAACAGGAGCAAAGGCCACCCCACCAGAAAGCACTGCTTGGTAGACAGAAGATGCTACCTGGTAAAACTCCTGGAGCACAAAATGCAAAACCAAGACTTTTAAGATCTCCATCATGATGAAAAGTCTCCCTCCATGGCAGTAACAGGGATGCAAACACCATCTTCACTGAGGACCAAACTCCACTCTCGGCTGTGCACAACTTCTGAGAAGTTGCCTGTGGGAGGGACCTGCACAGACATCTCCAAGGTTGGAATCTGGCCAGGAAAATCCATAAATCTACTGATCCTCTCTATTTTAACCACAACCTAAAGCCTTTATTGTTACTGTAATTATCCTTGCACGCTGAGGTGCTCCAATAGCTGCTGATTCCTGCTACAGGGAGGAAGGGAAAGTTTCAACCCAAAAAAAAAAACAAACAACCCTGCTAATCAAGGGGAATAAGCAGAAAACTAAAAACCTCTACTAATTGCAAGAGGGAGAAGCAGCCCACAGCCAGGCCCCCAGCACCCTGGGTAAGTAGCAGCAACTTGGAAACCAGAATTAGGTCATTCCTGAGCTCTGGAGAGGCAGAGCACGGGGCTCCCAGGGCGCAACGGCAGCCGTGCCCGTGGACCTGCTATCACAGCACACAAGGTCAGCCACGCTGGGAGCTCAGCAGGAGCCAGGCAGCCACGTTCAAGGCCTTCACCCCAGTGTTTTGGCTACGCTGCTTTGCAGCTCAGTGAAGACTTCCCCCGTTTCCCACCAGCAGCCCTGTGAGAAACGTCCCCTCCTCGGCAGCACGCGGGGCTCAGGGGTGGCCAGAGCAGCCCAGCACAGCTCTGCCACCAGCCCACTACCAAGCCTGTGGGTTCACCTTAATGATATTACAACAGGTACTCTTGTCTCTCTTTGAATGCATCTCCATGCTTATCTTTGCTGCCCGGGTTGATGGATGATAGGGAACTGCGCCCTGCAGCAGGAACACAAGGGAAACTCTGCTCTGCACGGGCTGTTGCACCTCAAGGATCACCACTTCCTCAGAGCACCTAAGAGGGATCCGGTTCTCTGAGCTGACTGAATGCCTCACAAGTGTGTCTGGGTAGTTTTCAGTCCACTTGTTAAACAGAAAGGACAATTCACCTTAAACACAGATTTGCCGTCAGACAGAAAATAAACATTAGCAAAACCAAACAAACAATACCTTTCAGCTTCCTAAGCAAGAGCACTTTCCCCTTCCAGTTGTGCAACCTCTGAGCCAACCAAGAACTCAGAGAGGAGAATTTCATGCTTAATCAATTTTTGCCTCACTCACACATGTGGGTATCTGAGCTCCTCACCTGAAGTGAAAACCCAGGGTGCTCTGGAGGCACCGACTGCCCTCCCTGCTCACTGCAGAACCCGAGGACACAGGAGCAGCACCAGCACGTGAGAACCACCAGCTGTGAAACAACAAATCCCTCTTGCTGGAGAGGGATCCTCCTACTGCTGAACATGGAAGGGCCCAGCTCGTGGAAACTCTTGCACAATTTTTTATATTCTAGTTGAAGCGCTTAAATCTTCTGCCAAAACCCTTCTCTAACACAGAGAAAGCCCACCTGCCTCCTGGACAGATCCTTCTGGTCTGACCTGGATTTCCAGGTGTACACACATCTTTACTTCTGGAAAACACTTTGGTTGCTCACATACCAAGACATGGCCTAGAAACAGAGCTGGGCAACTGCGGGAATGACACGGTACCAACAATTGGCTGGACAAGCTTTGCAGACTCACTGCATGTGAGACAGATGGCTCACCTAGGAGGGAAGGTCCTCAGTCACATCCCTCATCATGTCAACCTTTACATGGGCTGAGCTAAAAAGTAATTTCATTTTAGTCTGTACAAAGCCCAAGACTCAGCTCCCTAAATGCCTCTTCTCCCATTCTTTTGCCATTTGAGCTGAGCCAGCTGAACCTCTTACTTCTCCCTAATACATTCAGCACAGTAAACATGCACAAGAACACTGTTAGCTACCTATCCCAGGCATTACAGGCTCTCATGTAAAAGGAATTGCTTTAAAAAAGAAGGGAAAAAAAGGCATTTCCCCCCCCAGTCTTTTGTGCAAGTCATTCATCTCCTCACACATCTCTACATTAAAGAAGAAATCTGTTCTCTACTGATAGAAAACACAGAATTAATTTCCAAGTCAAGATGGTTCTTCAGCCCCTTGCAACTTCCTTTCATCTTCGCTGTCTCTCCTGAAACCAGCTCCACCACAGCTTTGATACTGCCTTTGCTTCTCCAAAAGAGAGGTCTTCTGCACAGCCCTGGTGCTGCAGCACTTCACAGGGTGGGCTGAACAGACCAACCAGCTCCTTCAGACTGCAGCATCTGTGGATGAACATAATCTCTTCCATCTTCATTTGGACTCACAGGCCAATTATCCCTGAAAATAAGCCTTGCAGGCATCAAACCTCCCCCCCCTCATGTTTCAATTCATATATGAAGAGGGACAAAAACCTCATCTCACCTTTAGAATACAACAGGAAAAAAATAAACTGGAAGAGGAGCTGAGAAGCAAACAAAACCATTAACTCCATCTAAACCAGTACAAAATGAGCTTTATTTTTTTATTAAACACATCAAAGGGAAAAGATGCCCTGAAACACCAGAAAACAAACAAAGCTTCTGTGTGTCTGAGCTAGCCAAACAAAAGACTTTAAAGGAAGGCTGACGTGGATCTAAAAAGGTGACTTCAAAGAGCCACATGGCAGCTGCCAGGTCCTCCAGCCCCACGCCCACTGGAGAGAGACCCCGTGGGCTTCCCAATGTGTCCAACACATGTTCACGGGGAGAGGAGAAGCCAACATTCCCATTTTCTCTCCTCAGGGGTTAGTTGGGAGACATTATTTCTAATCTGTGCCCTGTTGCTCAGTTCTGGGGGGGGCAATTCAGGCTTTCCTGCCCAAAAGGTAACGAGCAGAACTCTCGCTCTGCAGCACCGTGAGGCTTCTGAAAGATTCATGGATTAAAAATGCTGTACAGAAGCTCTTGTTTAATTTACCAAAAAGAATACTGTGCATTTGCCACGCTTAGATACTCATTTACGTGATCAAGAGAACAGACATTTGTATTTGAAGCTCTGACAGGGAGCAGAACTGCATCTTCACAGAGATGCTGCTGCTGCTTCCCTGTGTGCCAGGGGAGGATGGCAGAGGAGGTGACAACTCCTCCACTATTTCAGAGAGCTGCAATTTTTAGGGAACAATATCCACAACAGTTCCTCAGAGTTACCTCTAAACCAGATGCTACCACAAAAGGATGAGATTACCAAAGACCTCCTGGCTAGACCTATAATACACTTTCACAGTTATCATTTGTCTAACTGACTTACTCCGTTCACCTGGAGGGTGTTGCTGCCCACCAAGCACAGCCTTCAGCAAAAGCAAAGAAAGACAACCCACCAGCCAAGGCCTCTCCTAGGGCTGGCACACCAACCAAGCCCACCAAGCAGGACCACACTGTGCCATGGTGAGCTCACCAGCAGCTCCCCAGCACCTTTTATCACTCTGACTCCAGGTAACACACCTGCCTGTGAAGGCAGGACACAACTATTTAGATTTGCAGTGTTAGGCTTATTATGTCTGAGAGAAGAGACAAATACAAGGTTGACCCAACATATCTGGGAGGGTGCACAGATCTACAGAGAAGCTCTCATAAACCCCTGCAACATCAAAGCTCCTATTTGACCACACTTGAAGTTAAATATTTGTGATAGTAAATTTATTTGATCTTCTGCATTTGCAAGGCTCACAGAGCTGGGCAGAAAGTCCTTTGAAGCACTCCCAAGCACACTCCATTATTGGAAACATTTGTCAGAAAGCTGCTATCTGAACCCTGCCAAGCTATCTCCATCACTTCCCAGGCCCTCCCAACAGCAGTGCCACCACCTACCCCTGCCAGATCATCTGCCTCCAGAGCTGCTGGAGGGTAGATCCTTTTTACTCATCTGCCTCTCTTAGGAGATGGAAAGCAGAATGAAAGGACTCAGCAGAGGGACATGCCAGAGCATTAGACGGATTAACAACCAAAATCTCTAGATTGAACAATTTGCTTCTTCATTTTAATTATTTGCTTCTGAAAGACTTCAGAAACTTTGCCAGTTTGTGCAACTCTCTATTCTTCACTTTTGGCCTCAACTGCACAGACATTTCACAGACAAACAAGTAACAGATGTACAATCTATATTCACCCCAAGTCCTTTTATAGTAAAATGACTTCTGGCCAAATAATGTATATTTTTTAAAAATTAAAAAAAAAGAAAAAAGACAAAAAAACACCAAACACAGAACCCACTCCACTAATTCTCATATCTTAAGGTATCTCTCACAACATCCAAACATGCACTAAAAAAAAACAAACACAAAACTAAGACTTCTTCAGCTGCTCCTGAAGGCCTCAAGGATCTTCTGTCCAGGTGCAACTCCTGCCCTCAGCCAACATCTGCACAGAGGAGAGCAGCCAAAACCAGACCCCAACCATTGGAGAAGGCAAGGGCAGCTCTGTGGGCTCCTGCTGCCATCACCAAGCACTTCTGCTCCCTGGACTAGGACAGGACTTCTGGAAGGGCAGGAGCCCACAGCTCACACTGCTCTCTGCGCTGCCCAAGCGAGGTAACGAGAGAAGTCACATCTGGAGGGGTTTTCCTGAGGATCCTTCTGACATGGGAGCTTTCTCAGGGACACAGCCCAGCTGCACTGGGTGCTGTCACCCCAGCACACGGCAGGAGAGCCCCCAGGGGACACAGCCACAGGGTGCCCGTGCCTGGTGTCCCCACTTGCCTCTCCAGGCTCAGCCGGGAAGCAGTCGGGCACGTTTCCAGCTCCTGATCAAGTACACACAGTTGCTCTCAAGAGCTGCAATGCAGAGTCCTGGAGGTCCCCGCATCGTGCAGCACTCATCTGAGGACCATTCATTGCCAATACAATACCACTATTGTGCTGCTTGATGAATATCCTCCCCAAATATATGTTTAACGATGCACAGTTACAGAAGACAAATACTTGTGTTGTTAAGAGATCCCGTGGTAAATTGAAAACCAACACACGTCCATTGCCACAGTATGTCACTTATAACAGAGTATGGGCAAGTTATACATTATCCCAAGTCTGTATGCAATGAGACACTTGTGAGAGGCAGTAGGACACTATTTTAGGAAGAAACAAAGCCAAGGACAAAATATTACTTCTATTTTCCAATGTATACCCATAGAAAGTTGTGCATTTCCCTGCCTATGCAGGGAGGGAGTTGAATCTCAATGATCTTTAAGGTCCCTTCCAACCCAAACCACTCTAAAATTCTATGATTATTACAACCAGAAAGCAGATGGTCAAGGTCAAAACGATCAGTGCAGGTGAAACCATATTCAGTTGTAACAGGGGTTCACACCATGCACCTTCCACCTTCCTTCTATGGATCTGGGAGCCCTTTGCAGCAGTGACTGGGAACGTGGCATTTCCCAGTGACAAAGCTCTGTGGGCAAGGGCACAGCCCTTCAGGGCCGACTGGTGTGACTGGATGAGGTCCAAGTGCTAAAAACCAGCCTGTTTTACACTGACGCTTCAGATTTGAAGTTGACACGACGTGATAAACAGGAAATCACTGCTTTTGAAGCAGCAGCAGCTGAGAGGGCTTCTACCTGACCAGCGGGCCCAGGCCCTTGGCGACACTGGTGCTGCAGCTCCTAAGAGCTGGAGGCCTCGGATAGATGTTTTTAATGCAATTAGAAATCAATTTGAATGAGTTGGTGTCACTTGCTTCCCACACCGAATTCCCAAACGGAATCTTCCGAGCAAACAGAGAAGAAAACAAACAATATTTCAGCTCAGTTTGCCCCAAAGGCGGCTGCTGCCTGCGGGGTCCTGCCCCTGGCTGGGATGCTGCTGCCTGCAAGCACATCTCGTACAATCAGGGAATGGTTTGGGTGGGAAGGGACCTTAAAGATCATCTAATCCAACCCCCTGCATGGGCAGGGACACCTCCCAGCAGCCCAGGTTGCTCCAAGCCCCATCCAACCTGCCCTTCAACACTGCCAGGGATGGGGCAGCCACAGCTTCCCTGGGCAACCTGGGCCAGGCTCTCACCACCCTCACAGCAAAGAATTTCCTCCCAGTGTCTAATCTAAATCTTCCCTCTTCCAGCATTTCCCTTTGTCCTCTTCCTACAAGCCCCTGTAAAAAGTTCCTCCCCAGCTTTCCTGTAGGCCCCAGACTTCTCCTCTCAAAACAGGCAACGTTTGGTCCTGCTCATCAGCTAGTTTTAAGGTCTAATCTGCTCATTACCAAAGAAAACCCCATTTACCTCTCCCAGGAATGACAGAACCCTCTGGAGCAGGGCACACTGCATCCACAAATGCTCCTGGGGGACTAACCATCACCCTGCAAAGCTTGTCTGAAGCATCCATGCCTTCTGCTGCCATGCACATCTCCTGGACACAGCACCCAGAAAGGACCAAGAAAAACAACTGCTTCCCTTGAGGCTTTCTTTATGGCTTCCTGCACTGGCAAGTATTTTGATCCTGATCATATTGTGCTTAATTCAAACTCAAGAGGCGGCTCAGATGCTTAAAAATAAGCTGGTGCCAAAGAGTGTTGCTGCATTAGCATGTTTTGCATAATTCATTGCATGGTGCTGTGGAGAGCCCTTCAGCCCCTGCTCCGTGCGAGGTCACGATGGCAGCGCAGGCACGTGCTCCTCCACTGCTCCCTCCAGAGATCTGGGCACCAGTATTCCCTGCCTGACCAAACCCAGCCCAGGAGAAGGTCTGCAAGCAAGGCACGGGGATGCTGCTGTGACTTCCAGGCCCGTTTCTCCTGGAAGACCACCCTAGAAAACTATCTGGTTCTTGGCATCTTTTAAATACGATGAAATGTGCATATTGTTCTCCAAGAACACCCTGTTTAGGAGTACCCTGCTAGCACCTTGATTTAAAAGGAGCTTAAAAAGAGTCAAGTTGATGGTGCCATTTCACATGATGCTTGCCATCTAGCTAGGCACAAGTCAGGTCACCAACACCTGCCTTGCACGCTGGAGGACATCAGCAAGCCCTGGTGCAAACAGCACTAACCTCTACTGAGGAACATCACTGACTCCTGACAACAACTCGTGCAGCAGGGTCTGCAGCAAAAACAAAGAGGTCAGATGAAGTTCCCCAGGCTACGAGTCCTGATGGGGCTCTAGTGCTGACGTGGGACCATCACATCTGGACATCAGTAGTGACAGTGCTAATGGAGCACTAACCTGCCCCACGAGACCCTTGCCCAGCCATTCAAGAAGCTGCTGCTCAAAAGCAAGCATCACATGTTGCAGAAAGACCAGTAGTGGGGTCAGCAAGGGAAAGCAAAAGCAAAACTGGAATCCACTGCAGGGATTTTCCACTCCTAGCACGGAACAGTGCTGCATTCATTCTCACTTCTCTTCACCGAGTTGGATGAAGAACAGCAACAATGCTGAAAAATGAACAGGAACGCTGGAAGCTCAAGACTGAAAGTGTGTGAGGGGGAAAAGGCAGGAACTGGCACTAGGTTTGTCTTTTAGTAACACCCCAGTAACTGAACAGAAGATCAGAAAGAGAATGTCAAGGTTTGTTTCACTTCAGGACATACTCCGAGCTACAAATAACGAGGGATAAACCAGCCACTCCTGCAGAGTCGTCCACTCCCTTCACTGAGGACTGACAAACCAAGATGACAGATTTAAACCACCTTTTCAAACAGACTGGGGGGAAAAAGAAAAGAAAAAAAAATAATAATCTGTTATTCAGCAAGTACAGGCCTCAAAATGAGAGCAACAGACTGTCAAGACCCTGTTAAAAACAGGCAGGGCTGATCTGAGATGAAGCACCAGAGCAGTCCCTTTTGCAATTGGATGGAGCACCCAAGTCCCAGCAGGGAAAAATACTTCCTTCTTCCCTTAAGCAACCACACAAGGACAAGACACGGGCTGATAATTAGCACACAGACCTGCAGACAGCTGCTTTTTTTAAAAACTGTGTAGACTCTATACGAGCTGCTTGAATAATTTACCACCTTTGCTGAATGATGCAAAAACATAATAAAAATAAGTGCCACCAAATCTGAATTATCCAGACCTGTTTTGAACAAACACACGGGGGAAATCTTACTTTTTGTTTGGTTTTGTGTCTCTGCTGCGTTTGGCTGTTTGGGGCAGTGGGGGGAAGTTTCTGCAGACTTTAACACCTTCTCACACAGCAAGGAAAGCTGAAGGGATTATTTGTTTAAATGAAAAACTAAAAGCAGACTCCAGTGGCTCCAAGTTGTTCAACAGTCAATCAAAAACGATACAACTGCTGCTGCTTTATTTATAAATCGTCTTGTAAACTCCAAATTTCATTTTGTCTCCCCCAAATTCTTTCCCAACCCACTACACAGTACAGCAGCAGAGAGCATTTAACACCTCAGGGCCAAGCTTTGCATGACCTTGCTTGTGAAGACAAAATAAAAAACCCCTTTATCTTGCACGCAGGGTTAAGGAAGTTGATAGAGATGCTTGATAAAGCTCCAACACACCGGAGGAGAGATGCTGGTGCAGGTTGAGGGTGAGGGCAGGGGCTCTGCTAGCTCAGAATTCAGCACCTGCAGGAGCAATTGCCCCAGAAGCCCAAGGGTCTGAAGGTGGAAAGCAGGGTCTGTACTGCAGGGAAAAAAAACACACAAGGCTATGCACATGTAAAGGAGAAGAAAAAAAGAGCAGTCCTGCCAAGTCCATCAATGTGCACATTTCTCACCCTGTTTTGTTTTCTGCCTTGAGAAGTGGATTGACCTGTTGTTATTTGCCTGAGACAAAAGCAGAGCAAACTGCAAGGAAACACGACATGACAATGGGTTTAAAGAGCACAGAAACTATTAGAAAACCTCTTGGCCCCCATCACCAGAGCTGGGTTTGTGAACCAAGGCTCTCACACCCCTCCACGATGCCCCTGCCCAACCTCCCCCAGCAGCTGCCCTGTCCCAGGAGAGCCCCAGACCCCTGAGGAAAGGGTGTGTGGGCATCAAACAGCCACCCCCCTCACCTGGCTCTTCTGACAAGACGCTGATCACTTTCTCTTGGGCTGTCTGGAGCTCATGAACACGTAACACCTGCAGAATGGGTTCACAACTCCATCATCCCAGCCCAATAAATCAAGGAGGTTATTTCGTATGGAAAAATGGCTCACAGAAAAAAAAAAACATGCACCTAGAACAACTTAGACTTTTTTTTTAAGTCTTCCAGGTTTCCAGGATCTGAAATGACTTTCAGGAATATGACTAACTTGCTAGTAGCTGAACACCCACCACACTATCCTTGTATTCCAGACACTCTAAAAAAGTTTAACAAAAATACTCTCCTGTGATGTCTAGGTGGAAAAACTTAGAAATGCAGTCTACTGATTTACAAGGCAGCCTGACAGATGTGTCACCACCAAGCACTACTTCACTCTGGGAATTTAACCCTTTGGAAATACATATATTTAATAATGTGATATATTAGATTGTTTCTTCAAGCAAAAGGTGTCACGGCTCAAATCATAGAAATGAGACCTTGAGGAGACAGGGCAGTGGCAGAAGCCTGTCAGAGATGAGGCCTGAACAAGAAAACCACAACAGCTCTTTTCAATAACTGAATTTCAGAAATCTCTTTTTCCTAAAGGTGGTTCCTAAGTCTAGTTTAGTGTCTCTCCACTTCAATTGCTTTCAATTTTAACAAACCCAATACAAATCACACCTGATATGAGAGTATGTGATCTCAACTGAAATCTGTCCCAAGAGAGTTCTGCTAAATTGAGGAATTTCAAGAAGGAACCCAGTGCCCCACTAAAGCAAGGGAGCTAATACCACCTCACAAGCATCTCCTGCAACCCTGTCACGCTCTTTAATGACTTGCAGACTCTAAACCATATATATTATAAAACAATGCATAATATATTTGATAGAGGATTAGGAAGAGGAATGGAAAACAGCTGGGAAACGTTAGAGTGTTCACACTGAGCTTTCAAATTCTTTAGGAATAGACTCTAAAACTCCCTGGACTGGTATGGAAAGTGATGGTCTGACAAAATCCACTTGTGAAGAAAGGAATTCTAGCAGAAGGACCAGGTTCCTGTTGGCAAAGCTGCACACCTGCATTCAGGAGAAGCAGAGCTGATGCCCTCCCTCCAGGTGGGTACCATCCCAGTAAACCAAGGACAGAGCACAGGAGGGCTGGGCCAGCAGAGACACCTCCTCCCTCCACATTCCCCTTGTCCTTCACACACTTCCCTTCACCCATAGGACCGGGCACAGAAGGCTCCTTTGTAAAATGAACCACCACTTGGTGGGGGTAAGAGGATATTTCGTGTTAACCTCACCGCAGATTTGTAATCCAGCAGTCAAATTATGTCAATCACAGCTCATTAGGCAACAATTTACCCTGCCAACTCTGCCCTGGCTGCTTCCTCCAAACCACGTGTCGTTTGCAAACGTGCAAGGCTGTTACCAGCTGGGAGGAAGACCACCCTGCTGCAGGAGTGGGAAGCATCTCCAAGGTTGGGACTGGCTGCGTGGGAGCCACAGTGTCTACGGGCACTGTTTGGAGAGCCTGGTTTGCACCAGCACTCACACACGCTGAACAACACCTTCCTGTGAGGAAGGACCAGGTGCTGGGGACCAGAATTCAGCATTTACACACGTTTGCCCCGCACGTTCCTAGGAAAAGGGAAGGAAAAGCAGCCCAGCATGGCTGAGGAGGACAAGCAAGCACCAGGAGGAAGGGGCAGCAGCGGGAGGTTCCTGCAGACGTGCACCCGGGGGGCTGTGGCAGTGCTGGGGAGCTCACAGCCAGCACCAGGGCTGGGAAACGTGTCCTGCCAAAAGGGGAGAATCCACGTCAGTTTGAGGGGTTGGGAAACACACCATGCTGCTTACAGACAGAAACCTGGATATCTCTCTCTCAGGTTAACCTCCACGTTTTCCTCTTCCGAGTACACCCCATGAAACAGGACGTCTTCCTGAAACACACATATGGACCCTGTGTGTGGAAACACACATGGCAGGCACAAGCACAAACCTCAGTGCAACAAACCAGCCAGGGAAGCACGTTTACTGCACCAGCCCCAAAATCAGCACCAGGAGACAGATCCATGGGGAAAATCCTCTCCCACTGTTTACCCAGTGGACCAAGAGGCACGAGGCAGCCAGACCCTGCATCACTGTCCCTCACCTCCCCAGGCACCACTGCACCCGTGCTCAGCACACCCTGGGCAACACAAGGGCACTGGTGCAGACTGGAGGAGGACATGAGCACAGTGAGATGCAAGAGCTTCACCAAACAGCACGACCTGGAGTGCCTCCCAGCATCTCCTGCAGCTCATGCACCCCAAGCCTCAAAGAGCAGGGCTAAGCATGGAGGTGACTGGGTGTGTTTGAAGTGGACAAGCGACTTCATCAGGGACCTTCCTCAAGACTAAAGGCTGCTGACAGCCCAGCAAACACACACAGGTGTCACCTCCAGGCACCATCCATCCCCCCTGGCTGAAAGGACCACGTTGCTCCTGGAAAAGATCAGCAGAGTGCATTCCAAGGGGGTAAAAAAACCAACCAAAACCAACCAAAACCAACCAAAACCAACCAAAACACAAACAATGGTCAATGTCACTTGCAGTCGGGTAACAACATGGCAACCCTCTGCTCTCCTCACAGAGACATCCACCTTTTAGAGGGCATGGGGCTGGCTGCCCTGGTTTTGCACCAGGACACGACTTCAGAAGGCTTTTTGTGGGGCTGCCCAGGGGAACCTTCCGTGTGCAGGGACAGGGAGGACCTGCTCAGCCCCACCACCGTGTGCCCACACGTGGCTGCAGCTCAACCAAGCTCATCAGTGTCAAAACCAGCCCTGGAGATTTCATGAGCAGCACGAAAATCACTCCTGTCAGCAGGGCCCTCTGAGTGCACGACCAGAGCTTGTGCCAGGCTAATTTCTTAAGACAGCGTGTAAAGAAGGTGAGATTTAGTCCTATAACCTTCAGCATCTCCTGCCTAATCCTCTCTCCCTACTGAAAACATTCCTCATCTTTTCCCCCCCCACCTCCCGACTGCCATTCCTTGCTCATTGATCCCTGCTGTGCTGCTGCCTACCCCTGGGCTGGGCTTTACCCAGTGGCACAGTCATCAGAGCCACAGAATTTTTAAAAAACCACCAAAACCCAACAAAATGATGACAGCCTACGAGTTTATCCTTTCATAAAAACGGTCAGACGTTTCCTGGGAGCTGCAACAAACACCAGTCATCCCTGGCTGGCTGTGAGGGGAGGCTGAAGGCGATTTTTGGCTGTTTCAGCAGTGGTGTTTGGGCCGGATCTTTGCAGCTCCTCCCAACGGGAGCAGCCCATCCAACACCCTGCTCCTGCAGACACGTGTCTGCACAGCCTGCCCCCCCTTTTCCAGCAGGGCTGCAGCACCCTCACCCTTGATTTCAGTCCACCCTCTAAAAAAAACAGATGTCAGCTTCTCCTTCCTAGCACCTCAAGAAACCACAAGGCTGGTGCTGTTGCCTCCTGGACTGATGGGTCTCTAACACCCTCTGCTCCCCCCGAGCTGCATCTCTTCCTCCCTTTACTGATCCAACCCAACAGTCCTAACTCAAACCCACCGATTTCCTCCCGCAGACCCTGCACAGGAATTAACCTTTGGGCAGGTTAAGAGACACGAATTTTCCAGCAACGTGCTGCTTCTGGGGTGCATCTCCAGCTCGGCAAAACCACCCCAGGTCCCCTCACCCACGCGAGACCAACCCTTCCCCACTCTGCTCATTTAGGGGGGGGGGGGGTTCTTGACTGAACAGGCTTATTCTTTTCTTAGACGTGATAATTGAGTCCTAACCAGAAAACAAATCCCCAACGCGCCCCGGTTTGCGGAGCCCCTCGCTCAGCACCAAGGGGGGGGGGGGGGGGGAGTGGGGGGCTTGTGGTCTT
>NW_009953987.1:156796-176020 GCF_000747805.2 Chaetura pelagica
TTTGGGAGGGGCAGGAGACCCTTTGGAGGGGCAGGAGAGCCTTTGGAGGGGCAGGAGAGCTTGTACAGGGGCAGCAGAGCCTTTGGAGGGGCTGCCTGGTTTGCTGCCCCTGTCAGGGCTTCCAGCAGCACCCTTAGGAGCACCAGCCCCAGCCCAGGGCACCTCAGCACCTGCCTCCATCTAGGAGAAAATCCTGCCTCTCTGCTTGAGGTGGTATTGACCCCTTTGGTGACAGTTACTGCTTCATTCTCCTGCTCAAGACCCCATTCCTTCCCTGTCACCTCCCCACCAATCCATACCCCTTTGTCCTATATTAACATTCGATTATCCTGCCAGAGGAGAACGATTTTCACTCAGCTTTCACCTTCACCACCCTTCCTTGCTGACTCTCCTCTTGGGTCACCTCTGCCCCCAGCCCAGTCTGTCCTGGGCCCAGCATCCCAGTGGGGAGGGGATGTGCTTTGGTGCTCAGGCTGTGCCAGCCTCACAGCTACGGGTACAATTCCAAACACCATCCCAGGCTTTCAAGTGCTTATCTGAGAAGTTCTGCTTCTCCCTGCCAGCTGGTCCAGGAAATTCAGTAAATTCAGCTACACCACGATCTGCTTGATGCTGTTGCCCCAAGAGATGCTGCAGGGGTGGACTCCTGCTCTGTGGGTGCTGGGGAGGGTGTTACCCCAGGGACGGGTCAGAATCCCCTGCAGCTGCTTTGTGAAAAGCCTAAAATCCCTGCCATGTCCTTCATAAACCAAGTTTGAAAACCCTAGACGGTTCTTGGGGGTTAACAACAGTGTTATTGTTGGTAGTGAAGGCAGTAGTAACAGATACCTTGCCTGATGCCTTTTATCTAAGTCTATCACAATTCTTTGCGAGATTAATCAGTTAATTAAGCCTCACAAGAGTGCTGGGAGATAAGGGAGCACTGGACTATCACAGATAAGAGCTGGGGGTCAGGGTAGACTGAAGACAGCCTCTACCCAAGGATCCTCTGCTCTCCCAGCCCCGTGCTGAGCACTGGCTGCTCTCCAGGCTCACAGCAGCAGGACCCCACAGCACCCCGGGGGGATCACCCACCCTCACCCCCAGCTCCCTTCTCATCCCAGCAGAAAACATGGGGCTTAAGCATCCCAGGCACAAGCTGTGAGGTGCAAGGGAGGTGTTACTTGCTTCATGCAGGCAGGTGAACATGACACAGCTTCACAAATAAATGCACATTTCACCGTTAATTACCCTCAATGACCAACTCAGTCCAACCTGAGGAGTCCCAGCACTCGCCCAGTCAGTAACTCCCACTGTTTATTGAATCCAAGGGGAAATCATCTCAGCATCTTTAAGCCTCTCCGGACGAAGGGAAACTTCTGGGGACTGGGAAGCTGCTGCTGGCCACACATACCTGGGAAAGGTTGGGATAATTGCAGGGCAAACTGGATTCTTTGCTTTACATTTGGGCAAGAAGCCAAGGGCTGCTCCAAACCGTGCCATGAGGCATGTTCAGCTCAAAACAAGACTGGCAAAGCTTTTAATGAAACTAACCATCTGTACGTGTGGCAACTGCTTGGCATCAGTGCAGCAGTGCAAAGGAAAGAAATCCTTTTAAGAGAACTGAAAGATTTTTGAGCAGTTTGTTGTAGTTTGTCACTGGGATGTCAACATCTGCAAAGGCCACAATGAGTGTGGTGGCATTGCTGAATGAGAAAGCCACTTAGATGGCTCACACTTAAGCACAGGAGATTATTCTGGGATAAAAATTAATAAAAGAGACTTTCGTTTTTACATTTGTTTATTTAGACTTAATAACCAGCTGCACAATGGGTAATTTACAGAACTCATCCCAGGCACCCCGGGTGAGTGACACTGGGTGATGCCACCAGGGGTGTCATTGTCTGTGCCAGGGTTAATGGCTGTACCAGCTCTGCAAGGGCTCTGTGCCACCAGGGCTTGTGGAATTTCACTGGGGAATGAGACAAATACTTCTCAGCCTTTACTGGAGCTAACTGGTCCCTCTGTTTGTCACCAAATCCCCCACATTAAAACTAAGCTGGGAGTTTGGGGCTGAGCCTTTCCTCAATTCCAGCATCTACTTCTCTATCTATGGAAGAAATTCCAGAGGGAAAAGAAGATGGTTTTACACTCATTTTCTCCCAGTGCTCAGCATTTCCAGAGTGAGCCTGGGCTGACATTTCAGTGAAGTTCCAGCTGATCTGGTACCATGTTCTTCAAGCTGAGGGTCAGTGCTGGGCTTTAATGAACAGCCAGGTCCTGGCTCAGCAGTGGCAAAGGTGCTGCTCATTCAGAACAAAGATGTGCTGCCACCATAAAGCCCCTGGGAGGGCTGGGCACTATGCTCTGCAGGAGAGGTTATTGATGGCAGCCCAGGAACAGCTGCCCTTGCCTAGCAGGCTACAGAGGGCTTTTTTTTTTTTTGGTAATAAACACAAATATAATAATCATAGGCTGCTTTTTTTTTTTTTGGTAATAAACACAAATATAATAATCATAGGCTGCTTTCTGAGAGCTCCCTTCTCAAGGAAAATCAGCTTCTGCAGGGATTTCCTGACGATGGGAAATAAAAGACTGGGTAGTCTCTGTCCTCATGCACACCCACTGCTCAAGAAGAGGCAGTTTCACTTGGGTTCATCCTCTTTTACCCAGTACAGTATATCTGCTATCTCCTTCAGTGCCTATTAGTCCTTTATTTATAGCCATTTCCTGCAAGTACCAGGAGCCTGCCTTATGTAGCCTCAACAGACTGTGGAATGAAGCTGCAAAATAATGGTCAGGCCTGTTAGCCTCAGTGTTCTTGCAGGTTGTCTTAGAACAGCACGTGTTTTGGCTGAGAATTCATTAAACAGGAATCTAAAAAAACACCTGGAACCTGAGAAGTTTGCAGTCCTTCTGAAGGGCCTCACTGATTGCTGCAGGGACACCTTTTCCTGCAGCCAGCACACGAAAGCTGCTCAGCTTTGATCCCACCTTCTGCCAGGCAGGTGGGCACGTCCTCCTGACTTCTACTCGCTTGTGTCATCCCTGTGTCCACATCCTCATTGCTCAGCTGCTGCTCCTGCATCTTGTGCTGGGATCTGAGCCTGTGCTAGCAGATGGAAACGCTCAGCCCCAGCGCCCCGAGTTGCTAGGCTCACCCCTTATTAACCCTCTGGTTTTTCTCAGCCTGCTGGAAATGAAATGATGAGCTTTGCACCTGATTTCCTTGCAGCAGTGATGCTGCAGTTTAGCTGTGCTGACCTCCTTGGCCTTCCTCCCAACACTTGCAGCTCAGACGCAGCTCCATCAAAGCAAACTGTGGTGTCAGCAGCGATGAGCTCAGCCCCCAGCTCCTGCTCAGGACCCCTCCTCCACCAGGGCTCCCCATCACACCCAGCCCTCCTGAGTTACACCCACCACGATCCCAGACCAACCCTTTCAGCCTGGCTGCTCCTTCCCAAGGCACGGGGACATGTCACCTACATGATATGGCTCTTTCTCAGCTTTGGGAATAGCCAGGTGGAAATGCTTAGCATGATGATTCTCCCCCCTCTTTCTTGTGACTTCTTATTTGTTCCTTAAGCACGTGCAGGTTTAACTGGGAAGCCAGGGCAGCTGGAGAGCAGGTCGGGGCTGTCACTAGTGCAGTGGGTGTCATTTTTAGGGGAACCTCGAGCAGATGAGTTCAGCAGAAAAGCTGCAGCACTGGCAAACAGCCCCGTTTCTGCCCCTCCTGGCTTACTGACCTGGGTTTCAGGGAGGTGAAGCAAGGCCTCCAAACTCCTCTGCCCTTTCTCCGCGGGGCACACGCCTGGTTTTTCTGCCTGCCCACCAGGTTGAAGGCAGAGCTGTGGGGTCAGCCTGTCCCACCTGACTGGTTCAAGGGCAGGGCTTGGGCTGAGGGCATTATCTGATGGTTTCAGGTGGGTACCCAGAGCCTAGTGCTGTCCTTAAATGCTTGTGCCTGGTCCTGGTCCCTGCTGCTGTCACTTGTTAAACCTAGTGTGGAGGCTGGTGGGCAGCCCGTGCCAGAGTGCTCTTTTTGGGTTTTTTTCCTCCTCCTTTTCCCTTGTTTTCCCTTATGCAAAGGAAGGGGTGAGCAGTTGTGACCCTTTCCCTCATCTCCAGAAGGAAAGCCTGGTAGGAAGAGCTGGTGCAGGATCACAAGACCACAATGGGTGAGATGTTGGCAGCAGCTTTTTCATCAGTCCTGCCTGGACTCCCTGTCTCACAGCACCTTCCACCTCCACAAACGTTCTGTGGCTGCACAGGCTGAGGGCTGCATTTGAGGGAACACATCTCCTGCCTGCAGACCCACCCCTGGATGTGTATGTCCCCTCCCTGGAAGTGTTGGATGGGGCTCTGAGCACCCTGGGCTGGTGGGAGGTGTCCCTGCCCATGCAGGGGGTTGGGACTGGATGATCTTCCAGGTCCCTTCCAGCCCAAACCAGTCTGTGACTCTATGATTCTATGACCCAGGTGGCCCTCAGAGGCACCATGTGGTTCAGATGGACCTTGGGGAAGGATGCACACAGGATCCTCACTTTCCAGCATGGACCAGCAATACTCCAGCCCCAGATCAGCACTGGAATAGCTCCTGGGAAAACACCTCCAGCCTCCCAGCAAGGAGCAGAGGAGGGGTTCTGCAGGCCATCCTGCTCCATCCCACTGGATCACAACCCTGGATCTTGGCGGGCAGGTACCGTGTGGGATCCTGTTCATTCCTGAAGGTGAGGCCACGCTGTTTCAGCAAAACTGGGATTGTTCTCCTCAGACAAGTGCAAACCTGCCTGGCACCACGGGCTGCTGAGGACCCAGTCCAATTTATTTTTAGCAAGGCACAGAGTATTTTTCTTCTCCGGTTGGCTAGTCTGAATTATTTGCTACAGTTTGGAGAAAAAAAAAAATCAGCTACAGAAAACAGGACAAGCATTTGTTCTGTGGGATGGAGTACAGAGAGTATCTGCTTTTAAAACATGTCCCTGAGAGAGGCACTTCCAAACACAGGATGCTCACTCATCTGTTACACTTCAAGAAATTAAAGCCATTTAAGGCTAAAATTGTCCATGTGCTGAAAACGAGAGGGCACAGATTTGTGACCCTCCCTCAGCCTGGGCATCAGAGAAGCTCCCAGGACTGCCTGGGAGATACTTGGACAGTGCTGGGCAGGTTTGCTGCTGGGCTGGGCTGCCTGATGGAGGAGGTGAGCTCTTGAGCAGAGTCTGGACACCAGCTTGTGGCTCAGAGCCTGAAAACTTGCTCAGAAGAAAGCAAACTCTTCAGGGAGACCTTATAGCACCTAAAGTGAGCCTACAGGAAAGGTGGGGAGAGACTTTTCACCAGAGGGGGCAATGATAGGACAAGGGGTAATGGCTTTAAACTGAAAGAGTGGAGATTTAGGTCAGACATCAGGAAGAAATTCTTCCCCATGAGGGTGGGAAGGCAGTGGAACAGGTTGCCCAGGGGGGTGTTGATGGCCCCTCCCTGGAGGTGTTCAAGGGCAGGTTGGATGGGGCTTGTGCAGCCTGGGCTGGTGGGAGGTGTCCCTGCTCATAGCAGAGAGGTTGGAACCTGATGATCCTTCAGGTCCCTTCCACCCAAACCATTCTCTGATTCAAACATCAAGCCCACAGGAGCTGAGCAAAGGGGACATGGGGACACAGGGCACCCTGCAGCCCTCGCCAACATCAGGGGGCTCCAGCCCACAGCACATGCCACTCCAGGCTGGGATGGTGGGAAGAGCCCGTGATGCTCCCAAACAAGCTGTGGGATCCCCATGGTCAGGCTCCATGCCATCTCACTCCCCCAAAAAATGTACCACCAGTGTTATTTTCTGGTGTGATGCACCCTGGCCGGGAGGGAGCCCATTCATGATTTCTTGGCAGGAAGGCAAGCAGACAACACACAACTTCTGAACCCCCAGAAAGGCAAAGAATTGCAAATGCTAATGAAACTGAGATAATGGAGCAGAACATAATGGTAGGGAATGAGTCAATATTTAATACAGCTTATATCTGAGTGTAAAGCAGCACTTTCTGGCCTGGGATGGAGACAGAGGCCAGACTAGATGCATATCTCTATCTGTCAGCTCTGAACTGGCTGTAAAAACTGTACCTAGGACAGCTTAGCTACATTTTTTAAGACGAGTGACATTTTCTAACCTTTGTGGCCTGTAGTTATTGACTGCAAAAAAGATGTTTCTCTTCTCTCTCTCCCCAGCAGAGCTCCCAGTGCGTGGGGTGCAGGGGCCGTGGTCCTGCCTGCTCCTCAGCCCCCAGGGGCTGGTGGCTCCCCAGGACAGCTGTGGGACAATGCCAGCCTTTGTACCCATGGCAGGGGAACAGCTCGGTGTGCTCCCACCCGGGCTTCCAACAGAAGCACAAGTTTCCATTGTTTTTCCACCAGAGGCTCTTGACAAAGGGCTCCCGAGGATGGTGAAGCAAGAGGAATAAAATTAATTTCAATTTATTTTTTTTTTGGCTGATAGAAGCTGTTAAGAGGCCTTGAATGGGTTTCAGAACTCATGAGAAAAATATGGATTTCAGTTTACGAGGTGGATTAATAACATTGGTCTCCCAGCAAGGCAGGGGGAGGGTTTGCAGGCACTGGAAACACCTTTTCCTTACCTCACCTTTTCCAGCCTGTTTGCAGATCTCCCCAGCTCTCCACCTGCTGATGTAGGGCTGTGGTGGGAGCTTCCCCAGCCCTGAGCTCCCCTCGCTGGGGCTGAGCTCACTGAACACATCTAGCTGGAGATGTCCCTGCTCTGAGTAGATGACCTGTAAGGGAACCTTCCAAACCATTCCATGATCATGTAAAGATGGGCTGTGGGGTCTCTGAGTCTTGCTGTAGTCTCTTGAGGTCCCATCTGGTCCCACTGTGTGTATAGGGCCACCAAGAGTGGGTAAGTGGTGGCTTCACAGGTGGGATTTTCACCAAAATGGTGTGGCTGTCTTGACCTCTGGGGACCTGTTCGTAGGGAACACTGGTAGGAGATTCATCAGCCTCAGCTGATGGCTTTTCCAGGAGCAAAAAGCACTGCCATGCAGGCTCAGGTCCATGAGCCTGGAGTTCCTGAGCTGCCTGGTGAGCTTGCTGAGACCTGGCCACTTGGGCAACTCATAGCTTCACTCCTGCCCCATGGCTGTCAGGCAGGGACATGGATGGGTCCCTTTCCCTCCAGATCCCACAGCACAGCATTTGGTTCCAGTGCTAAATTAAACACAAGGCCAACAATGTGGGTTTTCCCAGAAAGCAGAACTTTCCCCTTTCCAACCAGCTCTAAACATCTCTGCTTCCATTACAAGACAAGGGCAACAAGAGTTCACACTGAATTATTTACTGCCTCAGTGAGGCAGGGGATTGAAGGCAGGCTGGCTGGTTGGGCTGAACCCAAGCAAGAGTGAAGTGATGTTAGAGGCAGGGGAGGGTGAAGGTGACTTGCTGCATCTTTAATAGGCTTCTCAGGAAACCAGCTGTGAGGGTTTGGAGGTACCAGCTGAATCGAGTTCCAAAGCCCCCGTTGCTTTCTGCCCCCTGGACAGCTGTGGCTGATGGTTACAGGTGTGTGTGTGTGTGGTGACACCACCATGGGGACCAGCCCAGCCTTGGGAAGGCACATCCCAAACCCTCCTGCATCTGGATACGTGCTTGTGGTGTTGGTCAGCTGGGGTTTCAGGGACACGTCCCCTACCTTAGGGCACCTCCTGTGCCTGCAGCTGCCCCAGCCAGCACCACAGCACCAGCTTTGCTGAGCTTCCAGAGGCGTGGGGATGGGGCAGCCCTCTCCCTGCTCACACCCGCTCTGGTTCTGACTGAAGCAAGGAAGAAACCACTAAAGCCCAGCTCTGGATCCCACCTGCCTGCTCTGCCCTGCCAACCAGCAGCAGCTGCACAGCCAGCGGGGCTGCACCTCCTCCCTGACCCTCTGCACTTGAGGAGCCAAGGCAGAGGAGCTCGCAGGGCTGCCTCCCTAGGGACAGAGCCATAGGACAAAGAGCTTCTCCCTGTTGTGAGGAACATAATGAACACACATTTCCTAGAAAACCAGACAGGGTGACAAACGGAGCCTCCTCTTTGCTCGGCGTGAAACTCAGGCTAAACCAAGATGTGTGTGTCCCTGTGCCTGCTGTATATTTTCTGAGACACGTGCCTGCATTTGCATGCATGTTAGAACACCAGCCTTTTTAATGTTCCAAAGGAAATGAAGCTGTTGCTAGAGAAAATATTTTACAGATGGATAGCAGCCACTTCATCCCTTTGGCTGGTGGCTGAATGCTTGCATTGCAAATCATATCGTCCAGCCACAAAAACCAGGCCAAGCTGGTAATTATTGTTCGGGATGCGAGACAGGAATTGAGTGTGACCAGTGGCCATGCAAAGTGCTAAGATGTGTGTCAGAGAAAAATGCTTATTCGGGAGGATTTTAAGCAGTGTCCTGACAGGGACTGGGCCGACGTTATCCGAGAGCCATTGAACGGGGCCCGTTTCCATCCCAGCCCGTTCCTGCCGACTCAGCTCCTCTTTGTTTTGCTTCTCCTTGCTGGCTGGAACAGAGATGCTGCAGTGCACGATTGGGTGGGTGACCTCAGTCTCAATGCCAAACGGATGACTAAAATGAACACAGAAAATACAATCCATTGTCTCCTCCCTGAAATGCCAGCTTTGTTCCACGTGGAGCTGCTGGCTTATCGGGATAACCCCTTCGATGCTGCCCTGGGATTTAAGCTCTGCAGGCTCAGGCCGACCATTAATTTAGGTTTAAAAGATGGTGTCATGTAAGGGCTTATTTTGCACCTTGCAACTGGCAGGTGAAGCGGGATGGGGTGCAATGCCACTCACTGAGAGCAACTTGTCCTTGGCATGCAGAGCATGCACGGTTTGTTGCAAACCCACCCAGAATCAGGTGTTTTCATCTCTGGTTGTGGCTGAATCTGTGGGTGTGGGCTGAAGAATTATTATTATTTATTTTTTTTAATGTGTACAAAATGACAGTTTTCACTATCATGGCAATCCCTGGGCCAGGATCCCTCCAGAAGAGAGCCAGAGGAGAAGGACACGGGGTATTTTATCTAGCAGGTCACTCACTGCTTCACAGGAGACACTCTCCGGCTCTCTCCCTTGTGAGCTCAATTCCAGCAAAACATTCCAGGCTGTGAATCCCACACAACACTTGGCAGCCCGGATTCAGGCACTTAAGCCCTGGGGAAGGGGTAAAAGCCAAGCCATGCCCTCCTTGTCTCCTCTTGCCCAACCTGAGCTGCTGTTTGCTGGGCAAGCAGCTTTCCCGGATCCGTATCGGAAAACCTCATCTCTCCGTGGGCTACAAGGGGCCCAGCCTGGCTCTGTGTTGGCAAGGCCAGTGCAAGAGGTGGAGGCAGAGGGACAGGAGGAGTGATGAGAGGCTTGGAGCTGAGAGATGCAAAAGATGGGGCACCTCCACCTGGGGACACGACAAAGAGGGCAAGTGGAAGAAGTCTGTCCGATCGGGGGAGGTTGCTCACTACTTCTTTAAAGTTACTCAGTTGTGGGATTCAAAACTGGCTAAATTCATGGGGGAGAAGGGTGAGTCAGCAGGGCAGTGCAGGTGCAACCTCAGGGTGAGAAGGTCCCATCCCTGGATTGCAGGATGCTTGAGGTGGCAAATCACTAGGGCAAGAGCATCTCTCTTCTTCATACATTTCCCAGTATGTTCACTGCTGGCCACTCCAGAGACAGAAACCTTGCTGGGCTTTTTGTCCTCCCATCTTTTGAGCCTTGATCTCTTTTCCAGCTGAAATCCCTGGCTGGTGAGTGTGGAGAGGGGACACAGCCCATGCCAAGAGGCTCTGTCACTGTGTGTGTCAGGTGGGAACCTGCCAGACATTTCAGAGGGACCCAAAAGTGGCCACGTTGGGAAGGAGCTCAAATCACCACCTGCCAGCCAAGAAGCTCTATTACCATGATTTGTAATTCAATGAAACATGGAATTAAAAAGAGTGTGTCTCTATCAGCCAGCAGCAGAATTGGTAAAGCACCTGAAAATGTCTGGAGGTTGGTGCAGGTTTATTCTTGAGGATTGGATCAAAACCCACATCCTTGGGCTAGTTTTAGAAGGAGCAGGATGTAGCACAGGTCCCTGCCTGGTCTGTGCTGGGCTTTGCAGTTCATATAGCCGTGTCTTAGCCCAGAACCCAGGGCCAGGCACTGCCTGTTTGCACAACAGGGAGGACCCTCTAAGGAGCACACCCTTCTCGGTGACGACCTGCCTGGCCCTCAGTCTGCTCCTGCCATGCTCAGGACAGACATCCCTGCCCTCCTCCTGCAGCTCAGCCCCTCACTTCCAGGGATTACCCACAAAAGCAGCCGAGCTTCTTGCACACCCTGATGCCCGAGGGCTGGGCAGGGAGTTGCCGCTGCTCGCCCAGAGACATCCCTGCTCCCCTGGAGGTGCCAACCCATCCAGGTCCTCACTTAGGAAAAACAAGTAAATAAACAACCAGCCCACACCAGAACCTGCCCTGGAAAACTCCTCCCGTCCTCCTCCCTCTGTGAAAAGCGGGTTCAGAGGAGTCAATGGTTTTTTTCATGATGTGGGTGTGATTAATGAACTTAATCACAGGATACTTTGATCCATCTCTTGTTTTTAAAGGATAGTAAAAAACAAGAAGAACTGCTACCCTCTGTGCTTTTGTAATTTTGTTAATCGTGGAAACCCGTGAGACTCTGGCACAGTCAGCACTTGCATGCATTATAAAATGCATTTGCAAAACACAACAACACTTGCTTTTATATTCTGAAGCCAGCGAGCACATCCTAGTTGGCAGAAAGCTCAAAGGAAGTTTCTGCAGACCCAAAAATCTCGCAGGGATTTAATTAAACTTTCATCTTGGTAACACTCATACAGATCTGCTTGTACAGTGTCATCTGCCAGCGAGGCTGCTTCACTATTTATGTCTCTGGGTCTTCTCGATGGAGTTTGCTGGCCACTCGTCATCATGCCTGCCCAAATCTTCTCCCACAGCCCAGCTGGAGATGATCCTGTTTCAGCAAGTCCCTCAGGTCCTCTGCTCCCCTCTCACATTTCAACAGAATGGGGAGAAAGGGCCATTTTGAGCACCTGGGTCCACAGGGCGCTGCTGCACCCTCCTGGCCCTGCCCAAGGCACTGCTGGAGGAGCCAAGCCTGCAGCTGGAGCAGAACCATTTGCAGCTCGTTTGGGCTGTGTCGCTGGTGGAGCTGGGGGTGGAGGGGACCCCCCTGCTGCCCCTCACACGGAGCACACCTTGCTCAGCAGCACCCACCAGTGCCAGCAGGGATGGGGGGCATCTGCTCTGCTGGTCCCCAACGCGGCCAAAATGCAGACCCATCACTTGCCCTTGGCCTCACCTCTGCCTTTTGCCTGCTGTGTTTAGACAATTCCAGCTTCTTTGGAGACAACTACAATTGCTAAATAGGAACTAGATGACCTTTGATGTCCCTTCCAAACCGAGCTGTTCTGTGATCCTACGAAGCCCTCCAGCTCGGCGCGGGGTTTTGCTCCCTGCCAGGAGCCAGCCCTGTGTGCTGGGGCCAGGCAAGACACCTGGGCAAGCCCCAGCTGGGGGTTAGCAGGGACCCAGCACTGCCCCTAGAAAGCAGACAGAACATTTATGTAAAGGGAGGAAATGCAGACTGGATTTAAAAATTACACTTTTTTAAATTAGTAAATACTTTGCTGAAGAACAGTTTCCATTGGCAAGTACGTGATTCCTCATTGCTTGGGGGATTTAAAACCAGACTGCTCTCTGCTCCAAAAGAGTGCTATAAGCAACAGTTCTTTGCTTATAATGAACTGGAAATACTGGCAAGTCTCCATCTCCTCCAAATATTTTCCCTTGTATCTTCAGAGGTTAAAATAAATTATTCTGAGATGTAACAGATGTAGAAGGCAGTCAGTGATCTTCCTCGAGCTTTTTGCGGGGAGTTTTCTTTCTCCCAAAGCCTGTAAGAAGCAGCAATGGTTAAATGTTTGTTCCCTCCTGCCCGTGTGATCTCCAGGGCATCCCCTAGAATGGAGCAGCTCTTTCCAAAGCGTGGTGGTGGGACCTGCCTGGTCTCCACAGCCCCATCCTGTCATGAACCCACACAAGGTAAACTTCATTGCCTGCCCTGCCAATCATGCAAATCACTCCTGCACATTAGCACTAGTATTAATGAAGCTACTAGAAAACCTGGCTGTAACAGTGGAGTCCTTCTAGCAACCTTCTGTGAGGCATTAACATCAATAATTGCAATAATGATGCAGGTTGGTCAGTAGGCAGGGCCAGGTCCTGCCCAGAGCATGAGCCTGGAGCTCATGCTGAAGCCCAGAGTGGGACTTTGAAGTAGTGTGGGTGCAACCGAAACAGCACCTTAACCACAGAGCTACTTCACACACCACCTTTTGAACAGGGTGAGGATTTTTAGGTAGTCACTAAATGCATGTGAGATCCTGTATGGCCCAACAGCCACCCCAGTGCCTGCTCTCCTCCATGGCCAAACCAGCCAGTCCCACTCTATGCCCTGCAGAAAACGTCATGCAACTCTCTTTGTGGAGCAGCCACGAAACAACATCTTCTTAAACATTAAGAAAACTCAAGCAGTGCATTATTTCAACTTGTAACTTACTCATTATACTCATTTTTCGAGGCTCTGGCAAGGGAGAATGGTCTGGGTTTGAACAGGAACCAGAGGGAAGGTGTTCCAATGACCCGCCCAGCCTTGGATGGGGAAACGCAGGGCGTGAGAAGTGGATGAACAGGAAGGATTTGGTGATGCCAAGAGGTCTGGATCAGGCATTTACACATGCACTGGCTTCTCTTGGAAAGGCAGTCCAGGGAAACCTGCCTCCCCTCTCCTGGCTGCAGCAGGCAAAGCCTGGCTAAGTGCAGTCGTGCCAGCAGAAATGGTGCTTTTCCTCCTAATTAAATAACTCCTGATAAATCAACGTCCTGTGGAAACAGCTAGCTGTGCCACTGGGCTGTTTCACACACACTTACCCTGTGTATGTATTCCAGCTTGGATGTGTTTGGAAATAAAGGCAAAACACCAGGTGGACTTGTGTGACTTCCTGGAGATGCTCACTGGAGACAGGAACTGGGGTGTGGGATGGCTCAGCACACAAACCTACGTCTATTATAAAGATTTGTGATTTTTAGAATTAGAACAGAATCACCTTAGGGTTTACAGTCACAAAACACAGTAAAATGTGTTGAAGCAATACATGAATTAGCCCCAGCATCTGGAGGAGGTCTGAGAGCAGGAGAATGTGGGTTGCTCACAGCCAGGAGGGGTGACACTCACCCCTGGTTTTCCAGCGGCGCTTCATCCACAGAAGAGTAAGGACCTCAGATGTCCTGGGGAAGGGAAACATTCCGCTTCTCGCCCTCCCTTTTTTCTACATGTAAAGAAAAAAAATGCAAACTCAGGCAGTGGTGAGGTGAGCAGCCCTGGTTCAGAGGCAGGGAGGGAGCAGGCAGCCTGCTGGGATGCAGCCACCCCAGGAGCCTCTTGCTCCGGAGAGGTGAGTGAACCAGGAACGTCACCACTCCGGACTCATGGCTGTGGTTGCCCATGAGTGAGTTCAAAGCTGTAACCTCTTCTGATGACATAAACAAAATGGGCAGCAGCAGCCTTTCTGTAATTTAAACAATTCCCTCGGCCCTCTTCCTATTTTGCTGCTTTTTCTTTTTTTTCTCTTTTTCAACACCAGAAGCCTTTTCTGTAGAAGAATGAGAATCGCCAGTGGCCAGCCCAGCAGATCTGGGCTTTGGTCTGTGTCCTGTGGGGGTGTTGGCGTTGGCTGCTGCTGCAGCAGGGGCAGATGGCTGCCCACCCAGGGTAGTTTGCATTTCCCCCCACTCAGCCACAGTGTCTGCACGTGCCCCGTGTCCCTGGCCACTTGTTGACTTGCCAATTCGTTGCTCCATACAGAGTGCCCAACACCAACTGCAGGGCAAGTACAGAGCAGGAAATGCTGCAATGACTCTTATCAGGATTCATCACTTAGATTAAGCTGTAATTATGTTGCCTTCTATTATGTTGCCTTGTTCTCCATCACATGGAGTTCTGCATGGGAGCTCTGCTACTGGTTGTCCACCACAGATTGTGTGGAGGCTTCCCATCCTCTGACTTTGGCCCTGGACATGAATGAAGGAGATGGACCTGCTGGAACAAGTCAAGAGGCCACAGGGATGATCTGAGGGCTGGAGCAGCTCCACTCTGGAGACAGGTTGAGAGAGATGAGGCTGTTCAGCCTGGAGAAGAGAAGGCTCCAGGGAGACCTTAGAGCACCTTCCAGTGCCTGAAGGGGCTCCAGGAAAGCTGGGGAGGGGCTTGGGACAAGGGCAGGGAGGGATGGGATGAGGGGGGATGGCTTTAAAATGGACGGGGGGAAATTGAGGTGAAACATGAGGAGGAAATTCCTTGCTGTGAGGGTGGTGAGACTCTGGATTACATTGCCCAGGGAAGCTGTGGCTGCCCCATCCCTGGAGGTGTTGAAGAGCAGGTTGAATGAGGCTTGGAGCAACCTGGTAGTGGGAGGTGTCCCTGCCCATGCAGGGGGGTTGGATCTAGATGATCTTCAAGGTCCCTTCCAGCTCAAACCACTCTGGGATTCTATGATCCTTGAAGGAATGAAGGGTGCTGAGGTCGAGTGCTCCCTGGGACAGGGAAGCCTGGGAAAGCAGCTCGTGCCACTGAGTCATGTACAGGTCCTGCCCACTTTTCTCAATTGAAGACAAAATGTGTGCTGAGTTTACACCAATGGAGGGAATTCTGCATTTTGAGCTCCCAGGATGTGTGATGGAAACACTATTCCCAGGCCACATGTGTGATCTTGCCCTCCTCGGTGCCTCCTTGAATTTAAAATTATCTGTTTATGAGGTTAGGAACAGTTTGGCAACTTGTTATTTTGCGCTCATAAATCTTTTTTCTTCATCTGAGGATCTCAGGGTAGTTTATAAACATGAAGGAAGCCACAAAATACCCAGGCAGGGCCTGTCCTATCATACTTGCCCAACGAGTGTGCACACACAAGCAGCCTGCCCAGGTTTGCAAGGGAGAGGACAATACCCTGCAACGTGGGGTGTTGAGTTTCAGTCATCTCAGGGGAGATTTGAAATGGACACAAGAAAAAAAATAAAAAGCAAGACAGGAAAACTGAAGGAAATATTTTCTTAGAGATGCTCGAAATGGGACATCCAGGGGATCTTCTCCACCACACCAGGCACTGTGTCCTGGATCCACCGGGACAAACCTCTGCTCTTGCACAGTGGGATCCTGCTGCAAGCTGGGCACACACCTGGGAGCCAGGGAAATTCCTGCTCCCCATCACTCCCCCAGGCACCATTCACACCCTTTGGAGGTTGACCCTGGAGGAAGCTGAATTCTGTAGAAAACATCCCGAAAGACAAGCTGCTTCCAGCCAGAGGGATCAGGGAGCAGGACCAGGAGCTGCTCTAGCATCTGTCCCCCCATGAAGCTGGCTGCCAGCCTGTTCCCAGCCACCATCCCTGGGTGGAACAGGCAGGCACTCACCTCTCCTCTGTCCTGATTTTGTCAGTCCTGGGAGCACCTTGTGAGCCTTTCCCTCTGGAGGTGCCTCTTGATCCATCCTGCACTCCTGCTGCAGATCTTTAAATACATTGTAGGGGCAGGGATAGGGCCAGCACTGTGTGAGTCTTTAAGTATCTCCCACTTTAATCATGCTGTCATTGGGAAAAAAAACAGAGAGTTATTTGATACCATTTAGGAGAGAAAAGGAGTGGATGGGTTAACACTTAAAAAAAGTCCAGGAAGTGCCACATTTCAGGTAAAACTGTAATTTGCCAACAGTATCAACCACAGGGAGAACAGCCCTGACCAAACAGGGAAGGGGTTACTTCTGCCCCGCTTGCTAACATGTCTCATGACCTCCCCAGGCTCTCTTTGACATGGCTTTGTTTTGATTTGTTCTGTTTTTCTGTGGGAGCACTGGAACAAGGCTGGCAGCACAAACCGGACACGTTTTGTAATTGGGAATCAGCTGATTGCTGCACATCCAGTGAATGTGCACGATGGCGCAGGTGTCTGACACCGCGACTGCCCGTCTGGGGTGTAGCTGCTGTGCTCTCTCCTCTCCCCTGCTCCAACATCCGTACAGGTGGTTGTATGCCTTCAGAACTAATTAAAAATGTACATTTGCATATTCTAGACTGTCATGTTAATTATACATGCTTCAAGGCACAGCATGTCTGGAGAGGCAGACTTGTGTCAGGATGAGTATCTCAAAATAACGCGCAGTCTCGATACCAAGTTCTGAGTATTTGCAGCCACAGCTCTGAAAAGCACCAGCCAGGCTCATAGGAAGTTCTTAGAAATGATTGATTTGGGGATCTGTCAGTCGTGGAGGAGCATAAAGCTGGAGTTGTCCCAGCCGTGCCAGCAGTTCCCACTCTGTGCCCAAAGGCAGGCACTGAAAGGACAGACCGGTGAGCGGGAGCATCTGATCCCAAAGGGTGAGGCAATGGAGATTGCTTGATGGCCACATTCCTCTCTGGAATTCATCCGGACATGGGGACATGGCAGGGAGACCATTTGCCTCCACGGCGGGGGCAAAGCTGTTGATAGAACCTGGGACCCTGGTTAGTATCTCCTGACACATGGGGAGGGGGCGCAGGAGCTCCCCCCAGGAGCCACCACTGAGGCCAGTTTTCTGGGGCATTAACCCACACACCAAAACACTCCTTTCCTCCTGAGTGCTGGCTGGGGGGCATGGGTGGGTATGATGGTCCCAGTGTAAGCCCAGCCCACCTGCCCCGGGTGTGAGGGAACAGCAAACGGGCAGGACCTGCTCCACCAAGAAGCCCCAGCAGAGAGAGGAGCTGCTCCACCACAGTGAGCCCCGGGGCAGAGGAGGAGGTGATGCCTCTGCCCCACATGTTCTTGTCCAAGCTCCCACCACCAGAGACCCTGCAGGCACTGTGCATTCACGTACCACTGCAGGGTGCTGTGAGCATCCCCAGAAGCCCACACTGCTGGGTGAGCATCTCCCAAAGGTTCCCAGACCAAGGCCTTAGTGGTAGACCTGTCTTTGTACAGTTCCCTACCGGAGGAAGGGAGTCAAGACAGAAAAGTCCCAGAGAAAAAGCTCCTCTGGGGCAGGCAGCATACTCGGAAATGTCTAAGGGTTGGGTCTTCTGGCTGCTCCAGAAGCAGTTACCCACCCTGCTTCCTCAACCCTGCCCTGGCTGAGCTTCGTTTGCAGGAGCTGCTGAAGCTCCAGGGCAAAGTCCATTAGCCAGGTCCTTAGCCATGGAAATTGTCCCTCTGCATTTGGGTGACCAGTGGATTTAGACAGTGGGTAGGTGCTGTGCATGAGAGAAGTGGGGAAAAGTAGGATCCATCAGTTGCTGGCTGCCCAACCTCTCTTCCTCTTCAAAGTAAGGAAGAAGGGTGTAACGACAGGTTCAAGAAAATGAAATCCATGATTAGAAAAATAAATGTATTCCAGTTAACACCAACTTGTTTCCACGCGTGCTGCAAGAGCTGCACATGAAAGTGTCTGAGATGCTTTTAGGAGGAAGCTTGAGTGCCTGAGCTGAGTAACAAAAGCCAAAGAAAACCTAACAACAATGAATCAAAGCCTTCAAACAGCAAGGGTATGCTCCGTTTAAGCGGCATCAGGCCGCGTGTACAGCAAAATCTGTTATTAAAAACACTCCAGCCTGGCCATGCCTGTTTAATGCAGCCTCGTGTCTCATGCAGGGGCAGGATGAGTGCAGAGTCAGGCCCTGGGCTGAGCAGAGAGCTGTGAAACCACGGAGCTGTGAGGCTTTGCCCCTCGCCGCTGCCTTCGCCCCAGCGCAAGCAGAGCAGAGGGAGACAGAGCCCTCACCTACACCTTCAAATGCTTTACACTGGATTATTTCCAGCATTTCTGTCTACCCAGTTTTTCTCTGCCTGCAGGACTCCTGCACAAGGCACCAGGGGAGAGCCCGTGATAAAAAGAGGGGGGGAAAAAAATATATGTCAGTAAACCACAGAGTAACCAAGAGGGCAGCTGGGGAAAGACCGCAGAGCCAGGAGCCTTAGCAAGTCCCTTTGTTAGGAAAAAGCCTCCCAAGAGTCACCCAATTTTTCTGAAAGCAACCACTTTGGGCAGTCCCATCACCAGGAGGTGCAACAGAGCTCAGCTGTGTTGTCCCACCACGGCCAGACAGAAAAAGAAAAGCCAAACAACTGGAGCAGAGGGAGACGCGTGACATGTGAGTCAGGACTAAGGGGACAAAAAGGAGGTCACAGGATTTGAAGAACTCGGGAGAAACTCTCCAATGATCTGCATGTGCAGATGCTGCGGTTACCGCGGAGAGGAAGGGAGTGGAAGTTAATCAAAGGGCAAACTCATTGTCTGCAATGACACAGAGCCCATCTCAGCTCTCTGTTCCAGCCAGACGGCACCGGCGTTTATCGCGCCTCCGTACAAACCGATTCGTCCTCCCTCTTTACAAGCAATTAAAACAAATTAGCGCCGTTTGCATTCACGACGCGAGACGGGAAGTTTCAGCGCAATTAGGGAGCTTAAGGCCGAGGGAAAGGCGCTCCATTTTGCCTCAAAAAAAAATAAATAAAGTGACAGAAACGAGTTCATCCCGGGATGGGGAATGTGATCCGGCGGTGCCGCCTGCAGGCTGCTGCCAGCCGGGAAACCAGCACACAAACCCTCCCTCCCAGAGCTGCCCGCTCACGGGGTTTAATCATAAAACAAAGCACTTGGTCATCCCGTTATTGGAGACCCCAGAATGAAAAAAAAAAAAACCCACTACTTCTGGTATAGACAACCTTGAAGAGAGATGAACTCTGCTGTCGTTCCGGGAGAAACGCCTGGGTGTTCTTTAAGTAACGTTCAGTTCCTAACCTCTTAACTCGCTACAAAATCAGCCACAAGTATTTTGCACAAGTCCAGGTGAAAGTTAGGTGTATTTCACACTTGCATACCGCAGATGAGGAAAGACATGTGGCTCCATTAATCTGAAGCGAGAGGGCAGGGAAACAATAGCGAACCACACAGACACCTTTCAGGAACCTTCCCGTGGGTACTTTGGGGGTTCCTACCCCTGTAGCCGAAAGGCAGGCGCTGCCAGGCTGCTGGGCCTGACTTCTCCGTGAGTCCTCTCCTCGAGGAGCTCGGGGGCAGCCTCTGGCTCCCCCGTGACGATGACCAAGGCTCACGGCTGCCCCGAGACGCGGCTCTCAAAACGCCTG
>NW_009953987.1:178265-205438 GCF_000747805.2 Chaetura pelagica
GGGGGGGAACCGCTGGGAGGCCAAGGGGGTGTTTGTCGAGGGCCTCGGGGCGCCCCGAGCCGCCGGCACGGCCTGCACAGCCTGCGGGGCTGTTCCAGCCCTGCGCTCCAGCCCTGCTTGTAGCAGTGTAAGGAAGTGTTTTGCCATCCGTCGTCCCGTAACTCAAGTTTTTCAGCGTGTTTTCGAGGTGTCGTAGCGAAAGGCGGCTCTGTTAACGTCAACGAGGACTGATTTTTATGCCCTGTTTATACCTGGCATCTCTAGAGACCGGTTTGGGGGGTGCCAGGTTAAGCCCGTGTGTGCTGACATTTCTTCCCATTACAAAACCGTGAGGCAACCTGGCTGGAGCTGGTGCCATCGGTGGGACTAAGATGGTGACTCAGTTGTTTTGTTTTGGGCTTCTGCTCTGTCTTGTGCTTCCTTGAGCGTCAGACTTGCTCTGTGTGGGTATTCTGCTTCTTGGTTTTGTTTTTGTGAGCAATGCCTGTTCTGAATTGAAGCCATGAAAACAGCAATTAAATCAATCTAGGTGCCAGAGTCAGGTTTACATTTCTGGTTACACTGGGACTCTAGGTGAGAGAAGATTTAAACATTCTTGGGATTTTTTTGTCAAGGCTGGGATGTATACAGATGGAAGAGGTTGTTGTGAGTGTTCCCACACCATCTCTCTTGTTGAGTATGAGTAGCACTGTTTTATTTATGTGTCTGCACAGTTTGTGTCATGGGACCATTCCCTTTTTATCTTACCACCAACTATTGTGAGATTTTTCACGTTGACCTACGACTGAAATGAAAGTAGAAACTTGCCAGGCCAGCTACATGTAGCCCAGTTATTTCCAATGTCTTGTGAAGTTTTCTGTGTGTTTTGCCAGCCTTATCTTTCACGTGGCTGTAACCGATGTGTTTGCACAAGTGAAGACTTTTTGAACTGAGGACTCTCAGAGCTGGGCAGGGGGTCTTTGGCAAACCGAAGTGCTTTGAGAACTTAAAGGCTTAAGTACTCCAAAAGAGGCAGTCTGTTCACTTGCAGCTTCTTACACTTTGCCTTACACATACTCAGTGCAACTTCCTGTACTCGCTGTGTTTAGACAAATGCAACAGAATAGGAACTTTGTCATTACTGAGGCTAAACCTTGCAGTCCCTTGCCAGAAAAAAATCTATTTGCTATTAGGAGCTTTTTGTGAAGTTTATTATTCCACTGTAAATTACACTACCCAGAATAACAGATTATGGCCTGTACTTTAACTGGCAGTATTTACGTGAGTGTTTTTTCACATTTTTAAGCTGCATCTGTCAGGATTTAACTACTTAACATTTTGGTTTCCATTTAAAAAAGAAAAAAAAATGTACATGACAAGAAAATAGTTGGGCCCAGCTGGTGGCCTGATGGGAAGGGAGAGATATTTTTCCATGGTGCTGTTCTCCCAGGTGTTGGGTTGGTGTTTTGTTTTTTTTAATTCACCATCAAGCTGATTCAGCTCTTCTTGGCAGAAAACTAATCATCTAGGACTGCTTTTTTTTTGGGACACCTTTAGGACATGATGAGCAGGCTCTTGCTTTGCCGCAGCTGTTTCTGCTTCCTTGGTTCTAAACCCAGGTGTGTGTTTTCAGCAGAGCTGCTGCTTTGGTTGCATTGTGTGTAGTTGCAGTGTACAAGTTTATCCTGTGGAAGAGTGTTTCTTTAGTGTGGTTTTCTTGCCAAGAAGGTATCTCAAAACTTCAGCCCTTCAGAGTGTGAGAAGCTTTTACATTTCCTGTGCAGATCTATTCATAGTTAGCTCATGTGCACTTGCTGTTTTCCCAGTGTTGTCCTTCCTCTTAAATAACCTTCATCTCTTAAGTAATTGGTCCTTAAATAGAGAACAAGCCTATTCCCTTTCATCTTGTGTTTAGTTAGCCTTCTTGCATAAGATTGTTGACGTGACCTAGGGAGTAGGAAGTATTTTTCTGTGCAGTTTGACCAGCATCCAGAACTTTGCCCCAGCTGACGGCTCGTTCATCGCTTGCATGGCAGCGTCGCTTGGCTGAAACTGTTCGCTGGGGTGTTTCACTCTAGGGTTGTGTTTGCCTTTTGGGGGCTGCTTTACCTGCCTGTGGCCTCTCATGCTACAGCTTAGAGTGCTCACTGTACTTCTTTTGTTTCCAACTGTTCAGCATTTAGTCTCCAGGAGGATGTTTTATTGACTCAGAATTTGCATTTTGTCCTACCAGCTGTACCTTTTCCTACCTAATCCAGTCCTATGTTTTAGCCTTTTATTGATGATACCTTCCAACTTCACACCAACATCTCTGTAAGACCCTTACCCTTTCTGTCAGTGTTAGCCAGGATACATTAATATTGATTTCTAGACTGATTTTTGAGACATTTGGGAAGTAAACTCTCCCAGCCCTCCTTTGAGTGCTTCACTTGTAGAATGATCCAAGAGCTGTAGCCAATAGCTTGCAGGTGGCATCCCAAGGAAAATTTCTCTGCAATCTGTGCAATTAAAGTTAGATTAGGCTTTGATGAGGTGTCCTTGCCTAGAAGAGTACCTGATCTTGGTTACAATTTGTGTTTCCCCTTCATCTCTGTCTGTAATAATTCTTGTCCTCACTGGTTGGTCTCAAGTCTTGCAGTTGTTAGGAAACAAGTTATTTGGAGTGTTTCTGTTTGGCTGTTTGGTTTTTCCTTATATTTTTCACTTCTTTAAATGTAGGGACTGTATTTTCCAGTCTTCAGTCTATGGCTTTGTCTTAATTTGACTGATTAGATTCCTAAGTTCTAAAACTGCATTTTTGTGGCATTTTTTTTTTTATTTTGGAGATGATTTCTGGTCAGCTTCCCCAGTCCTGCCTTTAAAAAAGGTCGTAGCCTTTAAAAATTGTATTATGAGGGATATTCTTTTATGTAATATGTGACTGTTGGTAACTTTGGTGCTTTCCAGGCTTTAGAGTACAAGTCTGCTGATCCCAGTCTTTCCAATGTTTTTTTCATAGTTTGCTGGTTGTTTGACAAATGGAATTGTTTGTTTCTCAGGTTATTGGCCAATTGACTCAATGAAACCAAAGCTCAGAGTTGCTTTTTAAGCAAAACTCTGCATCTTAAAGAGCTTTCCTCAAAGAAATGTATTTCAGAAAGTTATTTTAATAGTCCACTTGGATCCAGTTTTTTTAGAATATAATATTCAGGGACATGAATGGGCTCTGGGATCTTTCCAAGTAGGATTGTCTTTTCAGCAGGGACCAAGTGGACCATGCAGTGTTACTGGAAACACAAGTCATGTGACTGTAGTGTCATCACGTCTCCAAGCACTAATTAAATCAAAGCTAGAATTTTCTCATTGGGCTATACAAAGGTAAAGCAAGCAAATCAAGGTGAGGGAGATTGAATTTCTGTTTTCCATCCATGTGGCTCTGCTTTAGCTTCTGAAAAGCCAGCAGCCTGGATTAGTCCTCACATGTTTTTGTCTTTCACTTTTCATAGATGAACTGTTTTTACATGTGTAAAATGGCTCTCGGTAAAAGCTGAAGTACGTGCAGACAAGATTTTGTTTCACACAGCTTTCAGGGAGCAAATCAGTCTCTAGAAAACTTGTTTTAGTGGTCAGGGTCTTTAGCAGTGCCGTTTCAAGCTGTAAAGTTCTTTGTGCTAAATCAGTGCCTGAGTGCTTCTTTTCCTCCCTGTAAAATGGACATGGGTGGAAAAATGTTACTTTCTCATGTGGGCTTGTTTTAACTGACTTGTTATTTGGTGTTGTTGCTTTGTGTTAAATCAGTGCTCGAGTGTTTCCACTCTGTTTCTAGGCTAAAAATTGACACAGGTGGAAAGAATGTTACCTTCTAATGTATATTTGTTTTAACTGATGTTAAATCAGTGGGAGAGCTTGTTTTTTCCCTGTTTGTAGCCTAAAAAGTGCCACAGGTGGAAACAACATTACCTTCTACTGTGTGTATTTGTTTGAACTGACAAGTTGTTTGGTTCTTGGGAATTCAGGGCTGAAATAGGAAAATATTTTGGAGGTCTGAAGGTCGTAGGTAGTAGGCAGCAGGGAGGTAAGGCTGTCATCAGCCCCAAGTTGCTAATTTCTCTGGGTCGGTGTCAAATGCCAAGGCTGGATGTTATGTGAGCTATGGACTGCCAGGCAGTGAGGTTTATACTTCTGATAGGAATCAGTGTCACATTGATTTCTTCAGCAGAGGTTTCCACAGAGCTTATGGGGAGCCTATGTCATGCTTGGGGAATTCTGGGGGCTCAGGATCTCTCAGTTATTTTCTTCCTTTCTTTATTCATACAGGAATTTTAAAATTACCTTGCTGGCTCTTGCAGTTTTCCTTGCTACTGGGAGTGCAGATACATCCTCGACCTAACTGCAGAGTTCTCAGTGCTGTGTTGGAAATGGGGTGTGTTGCTTTTGCATTTGCCAGCCTGAGGGATCCCTTGTAAACACAGCAGGCCTTAGGAGAGGGGCTCTGGGGGAGCTGCAGGGTCCGGAGCTAGGAGCTCCACAGGGTGTTTCGAGGCCTGGCAGAGTGAACATGCAGCAGCACACTTTGTTGTTAATGCAGATCTTTGACATTGTGCCAGCATCTTCAGGGACTGAGGAGTTATGTTTGGGAAGATGTAAACAGGGCTGCTTCTGAGGGCTGCCTTGTGTTGTCTGGTTGCAGTTCTCACAGTGTTTTTCTTTTTTTCCCCTGTCTTTTGGTGTTACCCATTCTTTCTCGTGAAAAAGGGGAAAAGAGCTAGTGCAGTTAGGCTGGAAAGGGTGACATTCAGCTCTCCTTTTGGATGTTGTGTGGTAGAGAGAAGGTTCTGAAAAGCTTCACTTCAGCATGCTATGGTGAAAGCTTCTTTTCTGGAAGAGCTGGCAACTGTGCTTTAAGGCAGTAGCTTGAGGAGTATTTCTTCTTTTGGCAGTAATGCCCATAAACAGTTCCCATCCCCTTCCCAGCTGCTCATTTTAGTGCTATCTCCTCTCTTGTCCTGGCATAGTTTTTCGTGCAGCTGCATGGCAAATCAGATCAAGGAGCTGGTCCAGTTAAAAACGATTAATTATGGTTTTTTAATTCTTTGTGGGGATTTGAAAACAGACAAAGCAGCAATAAAAAAAGCATATTTTGCTGTTATTGTTATTTCTATTAAAAGTAAACTCAAGCTAGTGTTCCTTCATTAACTGGAAGACCACAGAGTGTAAGTCATAGCATTTTTTTTAAGTTCACATTCTCTTAGCACTGACAAAAATCTTGGAAGATGCATCCTCCCACATCTGTTTCTTCTGATCAAAGTCCATGTCTCAGCATCTGTGACGTAGTTATCCTGCAGGATTAGCCATCAGCTGGGGCTCATGTTAAGCAAAAAAAACAGATGCTGTTCAATTTGTCATGCTGGCAGGGAAGAAAACCTCAGCAGTTGTAAGAGTTTACTGTAGGGCAGCCTTTGTATTTCCCCTGGAAACACGTCTGTTCCTGGAACAGGCTGCGTAGATACCAGAGAGAGGGAGTTTGCAGTTGAGATGTCTCCATGTATGAACATGCTGGCTGGGGAAGAGGTGGAAAAGCACAGAAGCTGTAAGTAGCACTGAGAATTATGGTAGCTGTGACCTTTTTCAAGGTGTGGAGTTGAAAACGTTGTGGTGAAACCTGGTGAATGTTAAGCTTTCCTGTTGGCAGAGGAAGAGCTGGTCAGGGTGGCACGGGATGTCTTCTGTTGTGGCAGGCAAAGCTGGTCCTCATTTCCTCTGAGAGCCCAGGCACACTCCAGTGTATTCTCTGGCAAGTGCTTTGGAGTTTTTGTAGGGGGCAGAAGTGACACTTCAACACCATAATGGGAGGAGAGCTGCTGGTGGGCCCCAGCAGGCTGGAGGATCTGGGGTCCCACAGAGCTGCACCACTGCAGGGGTTTACCTCCTTCTCTGGCACTGTGGGGAGCTGCACCACCATGGGTGCAAAGAGAGGTGCTTGGCTTCAGAGGTGACACTGCAGGGGCAGTTTACAAGCCTGCTTTGACTGCCTTGTAAACAAAGTAATTTCAATTTCCTTAAGTATTTCCATGTCTGAGGGTCGATGCTGGTTTGTTTCTTTGCTGTGATACTTTAGAACAGTGTTTTTTACTGGTGGGTCAGATTGGTGGATCTTCTCAAAGTATCTTATCTCTCTGTTGTGGGTCTTTCAGATCAGGGTGACACCAGGCAGTGGGATTAAATAGTGTTTCCAGTCTGCTTTCTAGGCACGGGTGGTGTTTATTGTTGGAGGGCTGGCTCTGTGTGCACTGATGAGATGGATTAGTTTGACAAGTTTTGATGGGAGAAGTCAAACCACTGGGGCTGGAGACCTGCAATGCTTTTAAGAAAGTAGTTTTAGCTGGCAGAACTTCACAGGACACACCAGGCTGAACTTATGTGCACCAAACATTGCATTACCCTGTTCTATTGGGATTGTTCAGAGCTTAGAGCTCACATAGCCAGGAGATGTGCAAATGGGAATTGTTTTGGTTTGATTTTTGTCAATAAACTGAACAATAAGTGTTTAAAATGGTAGGCACTCTTTTTATTTTCTAGAACAAGGAAATAATTTTGTGTTAGTCTCAAAAAATACTAATGCACTTGAAAGAAAATTCAACAATTATGACCTTTCTGGCTAAGTTTTAAGCAGGTTTGTGCTGTAGGAACATGTATTTGCTTCCCTTCAGTAGCCTAAACTTGTGAAGATAAACTATGGCCAAAACTCCAAATTTCCTTTCCTCCTCCTTGATCTGCTTTTATGTCTGTAACAAGAGGGGTTTTTGGGGCACTGTTGGCTGCCTTGCTTGCAGTTGCTTTGTGGAAGCCAGTCTGCTGAGCCAGCCTGCCTGTTGTTGCAACTTAGGACTGCAAAACTAAGTAGTGAAGCTGATTATGAGAGAAGATGCTTAATTGCACACGTGAAATTGGTCCTATCCCATGATAGTATTGCTGTCAGCAAACAGTGTGATTCTGGAACAGCTACTATCACAGAGCACCATCACATTAATAGTGAGTGACCATGAGGTTCTGCTTTAATCTGCTAAATAGTCTTTAAAATACTGGATTCCAAAGGGATTTGGTGGCTTCTCTTTCCAAAGTAAAATTCTGTAGCAGTACTGGTGGTGCCACTACCATGGTTGTGAAGTGCATTCTGAGGGGATTAAGAGAGAATGGAAAAACCTGAAAGCACTTCTTGCATTTAGTTAAAATATCAAATCGGCAGGTTAAAATTAAATCCTAAGGCAGCAAATGCAATGTATAAAATACTTAATTTGCTGTTTATGAGCTATTTTAATAGAACTGTAATATTTACATGTGATTTAAATAACATGGCTCTAATAAAAACTTAAAGCAGAAATAAGTAGCATTAAATCTTATCAGTTAATTTATAGAATTATATGCTGCAAACATTAATTAGAGATACATTCTTTCCACAGAGCAGTACCCCTTCTCTGTTCTTGATTAATCCTTCCATCCCGTTCCTTTTTCTTAGCACTTGCTGAGTGTGTTTAGAGTTCCTGAAAAATGTAGTAGAAAAAATATTAAGAAGTGTATTGAATGAGGAGGTGGTTTTCCTTTAGATTCCTAAAGAATGGGGGTTTCTTGTTGGTTTAGGGTTGTTTTTGTTGTTTTGTTGTTTGTTTTTTTCTTGGAGCATCCATATGAAATATTTACTGGTGTGTAAACCTGAGGAGACTTTGAGTGAACTCAGAAATTGGGCTCTGACTTCAGCCTGGAGTAACTAAACAAACTGTACAGAAGCAGTTTCTCTTGTCATTTACAACACTACACTGGAAGAGCTGTTTCTGTTTTCAGAACTTTTAAATCCTTCTCACATCTGTTAGTCCAGTGCTGAAAACTGCACACAAGGCTTTACAAGAAGCAGGGATTGGTGCTCATCTGTTGGAGATGCCACCTCTCAGTAATCCACATGTGGAGTCTCCTCTTCTGGTTGAGAAAGTGTTTGTTGAGGAGAATCTGAACTTAACAGGATGTTACACTTAATCTTGTTTCTCTTTATAGAAAAAGCTACAAATGAATATAACACCAGCGAGGACTGGGGGCTTATTATGGATATCTGTGACAAAGTTGGAAGTACTCCCAATGGGTAAGCTGGATCCACATCACAATGTAGCAATGCATGTTCAAGGGAAGAAAACCACCATTTCAGAGGGAAGGTGTCTCAAAATGCTGGTCGTAATCAGCTATGCACAAAGCACTCTCAGCCTGACTCTTCTGCAGGCTCCACAGATACGTGGAGTTGGCTTTAAAATTCTTTGAAAGAAATGTTCCAGCAGGATTTCTAGTAGAGCTGTTAGTGAATGTTGAGTGCATTCCAGTTTGTATGGAGCTTTGCACAGTAGGCCAAGTTGTTCATATTTAATGCTCTTGCATACATTTTGAGAAGCAACTGTGCCAGCAGGAAAAGGGAACTAGTTTCTGTGCAGAAAATGATCTTGCTGGGACAGTTAGCTGCTTGTGATGAGCAATTTGTTGGTGTTTATTTATCAGGAGGAATGGGACTGGGGGAGGAGAAAAGGGTGAAAAAATGGAGATCAGGACACCAATCAGTCTGAACTTACTTAGGCTGAGGGGGTAATACTGAAACATAAGTGGTAGCTCAGTGAGTCTTTAATGGCCAGAATTATTTGCTGAATTTTAAGGTAATCTTTTTGAGTAATAACATGTTTTAAATTGTGAAGTAAACTTGAGTTAGTGCGTAGGCTGAATTCCTAAGTGAGCTTAGAATTTTTGTGCCTTAGATGTAGAGTTTCAGATTACTACACTGAGAAAATTCTGGGTTGCTTTTTTAATATTACGATTAATTATCTCCAATGGGGATCAATAGCAAATCTATTAAATCTGGGTGTCTTTAGTCCTGAAGGGGAAAAAAAATGTAGTGTCCTTTTAGCCCCTTATTAAAAACCTGTTTTATTGCCAAAAGACTTGTGTAGAAGAACCTGATTTAAATCTACTTAGGTTGGAGGAAGGGAGATGGTAAAAAATTCAGGTGTTTTTGTTTTTCTTAAATTACACATGCAAGATAACTTAAATCTTAATGTGTATTTTTGTCTATACAAGAACATTCTGAATTCTGAATTTTACATGCCATGACCACTAGTATTTTACTTTGATTTTGTGTGGTTTTCTTCCTTCCTGTCCTTCACTAAGAGCCCTGAAAATAATAAATATTGTTGTCTACCCTTAAATATATAGCTTAGTAACAGGTATGTTGTCTTTGTTGGATTTTTTGTGTATTAACTATGCCCAAACATACTCACTGTTAGGATGAAAACCAAACTTCTCTGGCTCTGTGCACATCAAGTGACTTAGAACAATAGGACTGGAGCACTAAACCAGGGCACTTGGTTCTGAAGCCACTGCATCCACCCGCTTTGCAGCTTATGGTGTTTGGGGTTTTTTTCCCCCCCCCTTCAGAACAGGTTCAATCTCTTCCCCCAAGCTTCATATCCACACCAGTATTGGTGTAAGTTTGTCTGCAAATTCTGTCACTGGCTCTGCCTGCCACGGCTCCTTGAGAGGCTGGAGAACACTTGGTGTGCACAGAGGATCTGGTTTAGTTCCTTCCAAAAGGAAATTAATTTGTGTGCACAAAACTCTACTGTGAACTAAAGGTGAAGCACATGGGAACGATCATAAAACTTGTTTCAAAATGTAAATATAGATGCAGTTCATGATCTTACTTACTGTCGTGACATAAAATCTTTCTCACTGCTGTACACAGGATGCATCCAACCTGGCATCTTTTCAAACAGATCATTGAAACAAACATCTTCTGTAATGTTAACAGTGAAACAGTTTTGGTTTCATTTCTGCATGGGCTTTTTTAAGCTTTGCCAAGAGTTGCAATTCCATGATGACTTGAGAATAGCAGAAGAGAGAATGTACATTCAAGAGGGTTGTCAAATATTTCTTTTTGTCCCTTGTGTGAGCGATTCCTGGTGACTCTGATCTGAATGGTGATTTGGCTGAAAACTAACATGCTCAGTTCCTTGAGTTCCTGGATCCAGGCACTGCCTGACTGCTGAAGCCTCATTCCAGGAAGGAAGGAGACTGCATTGCCACAGGACTGGGACAGAAGGTGTTTTGTTTGGCCCACACCTTTCATCAGTGGCTTTCACTTGTGCCTGCTTCAAGTGACCAGGGAACCAGAGCCTTGGTGGTGAAGAGCAGAGGTTGTTGGAGCTGAGATGGCAGGGGGACATGGAGGAAAGCAGCCTTGTAGGGACATGCCTCTGCTTTGACAGTAGAGCAGCACCAACCTACTGCAAGGGACACACTGGCTGTAAAGATGATGCATTACAGAGAGATTTCATGTTTTGGGGGTTCAAAATAAGTGTTCATGAAGCTTCATGAGTGCCTCAGCCCATGTAGCTCATGCAAGCTGTTAATACTCATTTAAAGTATGAAACCCCTTAGTAGAGTAACATCTAGATCTAGGGTGCTCATCGTTGTTCTGTAATTATCTCAGATTTTGGTGAAACAAATTATAAAATCTGTGTGTCCTTGGTGTCTTGAAAATGGGATCCAAGAGCTGATAACTTGTGAGCATGACTTGGGAATTAAATCCATGGAGACCCTTCACAGTAGCCAGTAAAATAACCATGTAACTTAATCATCGCTGCTCCTCATTTTTTGTTTTAAATGTAGATATTTCACCCTTTGTCTATTAAAAATCCATTTCCTCGACCTAATGGCAATTGCTCCCTTTGTGCCCTGTCAGCAGTTGTATGGAAATTGATACAAAATGACAGTTTAAAAATGGAATCTGTTCCAATCCAATGCACATATAAGAGCAAACAAATTGTTAAATATTTTTTCCAAACTAGCTCTGGGAAAAGTTTAGGTTCCTTTCTTTTGTTTGTTTCAATAGACCCTGTTTTGTTTGCTTAAAACTGGAGTGTCTGGTGTCCTTCATTCTGCAGGCCATGTCAGTCACATCTGTCACTAATAGTTTCTTTGTTCCTGTTGCAGAGCAAAGGATTGCCTTAAAGCCATCATGAAAAGAGTAAACCATAAAGTTCCCCATGTGGCTTTGCAAGCACTTACAGTGAGTAGCTGATCACTATTTTCAAGAAGCTTTGTATTCTTTTATGTAACACAGCTATGAAATCTGTGCTGAGCAGTAAACGTGCACTGGTGCCTTTACAGATCTTCAGTAGAAGTCAGTGAGAGTGTGCATGCTGAACAGAGGACTAAATTTAACTCTTTTTTAAATGTATGCTTTTATTTTGGCTTATTTTCATTGTAACACATTTTCACAATTGTGTTTCTCTTGTCAGCTTTTAGGAGCCTGTGTATCAAACTGTGGAAAAATATTTCACTTAGAAGTATGTTCTCGGGATTTCGCTAGTGAAGCTCGAGGTATAATAAATAAGGTAATTTTTTAATGACATTAAATACGGGGGCAGAATTATTTGGGTAACTTCTTTGCATAGCAAAGAATTAGAAAGACTAATGTTCTAATTCATCTGTGTTTTCTCATTCTGGTGCAGTTGCAGATACAGCTGTTTGTCTTGTCACTGTACTTGAATTTTTACTAAGACAATACAATACATTAAAGAAGTGACAGGCTGACAATACCTACTCCAAATCCTTACAAAATTCCATGAGCAATTTTAATTAAAATCTGTGGCTCTTCCTAAGCTTAATTAATTTGATAATGGTGAAGACAGTTTGTCTTGAAGAGAGTTTTTATTTGGCTTGAATGAAATTTGTGGGCTGAAGGGAAAAGGGAAAACTGTGAGAAAACCTTTTACAAGGAAAAGGATAAAATCTTCAGAGAACTTTCTTACTTTCCAGAGATTCTCAGAATGCTAAATGAGGAGGTAACCAAGAGAGGAAGACCTTAATGGTTAAGGTCAAGCAGCTGTGATGGGATCTAAATCTGGATGTAATGAATTGAATAAGCAGAAACAGCTTTCCCCTAATTACTGCTCCAGTTGAAGACAAAAATGGTTAAAAAGAAGTCAGTCTTCAAATATATGGGAGGCCTGGAATCATCAGAGGTGGAGCAAAGCAATTAAGGAAACTAATAAAATTGCTGGGAAGCAAAATGAGTTCACAGCTCTTCTGTTTCTTGCTTTGTAGGGAAAAATAGGTCTTGAAGTCCTCCCCTTTGTTCTCATTAGTCAGGGTCCATTCTGAAATAGGACATTGACCTTCATGGTCTGACAGCACTTGTGGATGTAAAACCAAACCTTTAATCCCACTGAAGAATGGTCTACTGGAGCATAATTTGTTTTGTTGCTGGGGAATGCTTATGTTTTACCCCTGTTCCTGGTCCACTTGGACCTCTTTATTCTTCAGAGGGCAGATAAAATTGTAATTTCTCCCTATTCTCCAAAAGAAAATTAGTTCAGACAAGTGTAACAAATGTCTTTGTGCTGATACTGAGCCTATCAAGCTACATCTCTTCTTTCAATGAAATGCATGCTTGAGCCCAAACCTGTCCATGTTATTATTATGTTCAGTGTATGTTTTCATGTGAGGCACAGGCTCAGGATGGGATTTGAGCCATACTCAAGGGAGAAGGTTTGGCCAGGCATTGCATTTCTGCAGTCCAGGCTCTTATCCATACAAACCAAAGGAAGCAGCTGTAGGTGAGCCCAGCAGCCCCAGAACCCTTATTCACCAGTAAGTGTCTGAGGTTGGTTTGGATGCTTTGGGTTCAAACTATAGTCTTTATCAACTGTCAACAAAACCAGTAAGTGTGTGAAGTTTGAAGTGCTTTGGTCCATCTTCTACCCTCGTAGTGTTGATGTTACCTCCACATATTTTAGCTGCTCTATTGAAGAGTTGCTAGTTTTGCTCTGATTAATTTTTTAAGGCTATTACATGATTCCAAGTTGAACAGCAGCTGATGCTTGGTGTCACTGAGGTGTTCTCTAAAGGGTGTTCTTTAGCCATACAGCAGAGTAATACATGACTGACCTGCTTTTCTGCAGGTGGATTATCACTTTGGATTAGGCTGTTAGCATGTAAAGTTTGCACTTTTGAATGAAGTCAGGGGTCCTGTGTGGATTTAGAGTAGCTGTAAATCCTGTGAAGGAAGGGGAACTGTAGAGGCTCTTCAGTGCAAGAGGCCAGAGAAGAATGTGGGATCCAGGGGAGCTGCAGACAGAGCACGAGCTTGATCCTGGTTTTTCCCCACTCCAGCCAAATACCTTCCTTTTCCAGACTGTGTCCCTGCACCTCAGTTCTCCATAAATCCCTAATTCCTTTTTTGTGGGAGTCTCTGATCAAGGAAACATACATACATAGATATGTGTATACAGAGATGGTACAAAGATCAGATTTTTGTGAGGTTCTGTCAGCTGAGGAGTCAGCAGGGAGGAGTGTGTTCTGGTATGTGAGGAGAAGATAGCAGAGATTGTACAAGGTAGAAAAGGGGAATGGTCTAATATAAGATACTATCCTTCCCTACAAGATAAACTTCTGGGGTTGGGAGGGGAATGACAATACAAATTAGAAGTCATGAAAACATAGGTAAAATATAAGGTTACTGCCACAGAAGTGCAGAAAAGTTAGGGTATGTGTGGTAGACAGCCTGAATCTCTCAAAAAATGTTGAGGTTAAAGCATGGGTTACATTGGAAAAGTCAGAAAGCTCGTCAGTCTTCTTCCTTAACCATCTAAAAAGGACTCCACTAAAATAACAGCAGTGTAGGCAGGTGAGCTGCCTGCAAGAGCTAAGCTTTTGATTCAGAGGACTGTGATTATTGGAGGATCCCAGATTTAACATAATCAGTTGTTTGGTAGAACCAGGGAAGTCTGAAGTGCCTGCAGTGTGTTGCTGCTTGGAGGTCTTTAAAGGTGGTGGAAACAGCTATGCCAGCTTCCCAGTGAGAGGGTGATGCTCCAGAGGCTGAGCATGTTATCTTTAGTATCAGAATCAGTATACAAAAAAAGACTATATGTTCTAGACTCCGTGTTCCAAATTTTCTCAATCAAGAAAATTATCAGTTATTAAGGGTGTTTATAGTAAAATGGTTTTGGTAGCAAAGCTTTACTCAGAGGGGACAACTGTTTCTGTTCATTTTGAGGTACAATCATTTTCTGTGCAATTTTGTCTTCTAGGCTCATCCGAAAGTATCTGAAAAGCTAAAAGCTCTAATGGTGGAGTGGTCAGAAGAATTTCAGAAGGACCCTCAGTGTAGCTTAATATCTGCAACTATTAAATCTCTGAAAGAAGAAGGTGTAACTTTTCCTGCAGCTGGGTCGCAGGTAAAAGCTGCTTTGGGGCAAGTGGTTCTGTTAGTGAGCATGTGGCAGTGAACACATGAAAAGCTGTCCAAGTGAGATCTTTCCTTATCAGAGGGGAGTAGGATCCTTGTTGTTGGAATGCTGAGGTTCACTTCTATTCATTCTCCTTTTTTATATCCATGCCTTCCTAAGAAAAGTAAGAACAGACTCAAGGTTATTTTGTGCCGCCCTCATGAGTCGTTTCATTTTACATCCTTCTTTCCTTCTGATCATTTTTAGAACTTCATTGAGCTGTCAGCACCTTAAATCCAAGCAATTCTACACCCACAGTGTGTACTTGGTGTTTCATGCTTCTAATTGCTGACGTGGAGCACATAGCTTCATTTTTCTTGACACAGCCTCACTAAACAAAGGGCAGTCTCTGGAATGGAGACACTTTTTCGAAGATCATCTGTGCTGTACTTTCCTTTTCCAAGTCCCCATTTCTTTTTCATGCAGTTACATGTCCTTATCAGGGATTGTCCTGACTCTGCAGTAGCTAGGGCACTCTTCAGACGTAACCTCTCACACTTTGTGTTTTACTTCTGGGAGTGTATTATGTCTAATCATCAAATATGATGACAGGTATGTTTTTTTCCTACACTTTATTATTGATGATTCTAAATATATTCATGTTAATGATGGGTCAGGTGAAGATCAGATCTGAAAATTAGAACCACAGGTTCTATTACATATTCCTTACATGAAGTTTTCTTTTCTCTGTATTAAACACAGAAGGATTTTTTTACTTTTACAATCTTTCCTTCCTCCACAAAGGTGTTTTCAGTTCTAAATCTAGGATATGTGTTAAAACATATGGCCTAAACATGGAAGATGTAGAGTACTGGAACCAGTTATGCTTCCTTGTCTACAAATACCTATTAAATGACATCTTGATGTTTTTACCTCATATACTGCACTTCAAACAAGCAAAGCTGAGGTTTATTAGTATTTGTTGAACTCACACAGGTTTGTTATCTAGGACCATTGAGAACTCCTGGACACAGCTAGTGTCCAAAACTAGGTTTGTTTGGGAAGACTTCCTGTTTGGAATGAAAAATCTGAGAATGATTTCACTGTGCTGTTGTGGAGACTCATAAGTCAGCAGCTCTCAGTTTGATGTCCATTTGCTCTTCCTTCCCTCTGCCCCACAAGCAGAGGCAGAGGGTGACTTTTTTGCTCTGATATGGAGAGAGATCTCCTTTTCCAGCCAGTCCAGCTGCTGCTTCAATGACACAGGACTCCAAAGAGCCTTTCTTCTCTGCTAGAGGAGTGGAGAGGAAAGGTGGATGGAGCAGTCATTTCAATGAGTACTTTCACTTTAATAGATGAGACTAAAATAGTTATTTAAATTAGATCAGTTACTTAAATGAGGTCTGATTATTTGTTTTGCTTTGTTCCTTGCTGAAAACCAAATAAAATCTGGCTGGGATTCTGAAGCATGGCAGTTTTTTTTCTTCTAGAAGGTCACTTTGATTCAGTAGTGAAATGCTGCACTGAGACAGCTAACCAGGAACAACTTAGCACTAATATTTGAAAGTATATAATTATAGAGCTTTCTTTTTCATTTGTAACCTGAACTTCCTCTATTGTTACCATATTTGCAGGCTACCACAACTGCTGCCAAGAATGGCTCCTCATTAAGTAAAAACAAAGAAGATGAAGATATAGCAAAAGGTAAACTGCTGGTCACAGCCTGGTGCTTTAGAAGCTTTGTTAAAATGCACAGAAATAGGAAATTGCACAGAACTGAAAACAAGGATGCAGCAGGTTGGAAATCAGGATACTGTATCATTCAAGGTGTTTTCCTGCTGGACAAGGATTTGGGGTGGGATATGTTCTTCTCCATCACAGAGCCATTAGCATTGTGTGGTGACTGCTTTCTCTCCACTGAGCTTGGTCTCTTCCCTTCTGCACCCACAGGTTTTATTTCAAGCCTACGTTTTGATCTTTTAACAAAATGGGAACATTTTAAATGTTCTGTTCTTTTTCCTCTCTGTTGCATATAGTTGTTGCTCAGATGTGACAGTGGAGAACTTGTCAATGTTTCTGGTCCTGCTAATGATGCTGCTGACATTAATGTGTGCACTGCTTCAAGAAGTGGGCTGTACTTTGGGGAGCAGAGGGGTTTTAAAATATTCCATAACTTGTGCATGGTTACATCTGGTCTTTTAATCCTGTTGCAGGACATAGTAAAGCTGTTGAGATGTGCAATATAGCTAGCAGTTTGGAGCAAAGATTTTCAACCTAAAATATGAGAGAGGCAATTACAGAATGTGTTTATAGTATAGCCTATAAATATTTCCTACTATGATTAGGAAAGCAAACCGTCTTTGTATACAGCAATAAAATACACAGCCTGCTTCTTTTTCTTCCCCTAATTGTAGCTATTGAATTGTCCTTGCAAGAGCAGAAACAGCAACAAATGGAAACTAAATCCTTGTACCCATCAGCAGAGATTCAGCAGAACAACCAGAACTCGAGGAAGGTGCGAGCTCTGTATGACTTTGAAGCTGTCGAGGACAATGAGCTCACCTTCAAAAGTGGAGAGATTATTTTTGTTTTGGATGACAGGTATATTATACTCTGAAGATGCCCTTATTCCAGAACTGTTGTTTTCTCACCATAGCAAATTTTTCCTCTGATGCTTTTTTCCCCCACAGAAGTGTAGATTGTCACTCTGGCCTTCCCTCAGATCCCTTTATCTTCCTCTGTTCTTTCCATACCCCAAGCTTTTGAACTCCAGTCCTTTTTGGTGCAAGGAGCAGCTCACCATGTTGCACTGGGTATTTCATGCTGTGGGTTGAGTCCAGTTTGTTTATAGTTTTTAAGATACATGTTAGATATGTCATAAGAATATACATATGCTTTCCAGGGCTAAATTCTGGCTACTTACAGAAATGGTTAAATCTCTGGCTGTCACCTGTCATATTTGCTAAGAATAAAACTAAAGAAAAAAACCTGAAGATAATGATTGTTGTAATCACCTTTGCCCCACAGACAGCCAAGAAGCAGAACTTCTTCCCTGCTAATGTTTTTTCTAGTTCAATAGACTGTGAGAGATCAATGCTATTTCACACAGAATCTCTTAGGTTGGAAAAGACCTTCAAGATCATAGAGTCCAACCATTAATTTCTACTAATGCTAGTCCTCACTTGTGTGCTTCTTGGGAGCTTTTAGATGAAGCTGTAATGAGCTATCATCTAATCAGGCTACAGGACTGAAGAGTTGTGTTCAATTTTGAGTGACTGCTACTAAGTGATTTTATTTCCCCTGGTCCCTCTGCCCCAGCTCCTGTCTTTGGCTTTGTTCATCATCTCTACCAGTGTTCTCCTTTGCCTCTGTTACCAGATATACAGGGAAGCAGAGCATTAAATATCACAAGTTTTCTGTCAAAAGCCCAAAATATGTCCCTGACACGAGCATTAGTGTTCATTGTTTTGTAATGCATCTTTATTTCCCCAGTGATGCCAACTGGTGGAAAGGTGAGAATCACAGAGGAGTAGGACTGTTCCCATCTAATTTTGTGACTTCTGACTTAAACGTGGAACCTGAGGCAGGTAAGTTAGCTACTAAAAGCTGACAGGTTATTTTAGAAAGGAGGGCTTGTGGTGGAACTACTAATTAGCCCCTCAGCAAAATAATGTCCTGCAACCAGCCCAAGGAAAGAACTGAGAGAGAAATATTCTGCCCTTGTTTCAGCACCACTGCTCCTGATTCCCTTTTGAGTTGTTACCTTCTTCCTGCTACAGAAATTCAGTTCCATTTACCACAATTCTTTGTCAGTAACAAAGCACAAATGAATCCAGGAACTTGCCATTTCAAATGTCAAACCTCTTTTCAGACATCAGTCCTAGTACAGAGCAACATTCATACCCATGTCAGTGGTTTGTAGGAATCACATTGTGAGCTTTATTCATGCTGGTGATACCAAAATAAATCTTAACACTTACGACTTGGCTAAAAGGAGCTGTAGATGTGTTGGAGGTGTTTTTAGATGTTGGTATGACTCTAGAGTCTTCCCTTGCTGGGCCTAGGTTCATACTCAGGCTAACAGCCCAAGGGAAGCAGCTTGTCAGAACATTTTCCAGGCAAACCCATTTTCCTTTCTCCAGCAGCAAGGCACGTCAGTGCCTGAAGTACTTATTCAAATTTCTCTCTCATTTAAAGAGACAAAATGTATATTTCAAGTTACCACAGTAACACAGCTGCAGAAAAGAAACCAATGTTTGTTCTTTCAGCAACTGTGGATAAAAATTCTGCTCCTGAGGATACTACAGAAGAAATTAAGAAAGCAGAACCTGAGCCAGTTTATATAGATGAGGTATGCAGTCACTTTCAATCTAAAAAATGCTGAGACTTTATGTTGGTTGAAACTGTCTTTTGTTACTGAATGTTAGCAGATAATTCTTTTTATATGAAAAAGGACTTTTTTTTCTTCTTTGAAAAATGAAACAATCTCTGCCATGCTTCAGAAATTCCTGTTCTGAATCTTCTGTTCATCTTTCAGGATAAGATGGATAAAACATTGCAGGTGCTTCAGAGTATAGATCCTACAGATTTAAAGCTTGATTCTCCAGATCTTCTAGACTCAGAAGGTACTTAGAGCACTATGTTAGCTGGTTTTTGTATTTCTTCTTACAATTGCCTTCTGTGAATTGAGCTGGTATTTCTTTTGCCTTGATTTTAAGCTCAGAGAAACCCTGGCCTGTGCTCACAGTGTGCCGTAGCACAGCTTATGTCTCAGTGGGAGCTGTATGTATAACTGAATTTTCTAATAGTTGCCAAGCCAACTCCGTGTTTAGCAGAGTAATTTGCATAACTTCCAGCTAGTGCTCAAGGCCTGATCTTTGCAAGATCTATCCACTTTGCACTTTCCAATTCCTTATGCTGTCTTTGTGTACTTGGATAAAGTATTTTTTACTTTAACTTTCAGCATTTAAACGGTTTAACATTTAAACTTCCAATTGTGCAAGACATTACCTTGATGCTTTTGTCTCCACAGATATTTGTCAGCAGATGGGACCAATGATAGATGAAAAACTAGAAGAGATAGATAGGTGAGCCACAATGCAGCTCCTGCATTAGTTACTGGCATTTACTTGAAATTGTGCCTTTGTGTTTTTGGTTTTTTGTACATTGTTTATCTCCCAAGCTAGAAAACCTTGCCAGAAAGTAATGCTTGACAAATCTACCTTTATTTTTTAATACTTAGGCACCAAGGTCCCAGGATGGGTACTAAGGTTTGATTGCTGCTCTCCTGGGTGCATTTGACTTAGTGTTTTTTGACTGTAGCCTTTTGCAGTCTGTCTGGAGCTTGGTATGTCCAGTCTGCTGCTGAGTGTTTTCCCTGACAGTGACATCTGTTCAACAGTAGCTTCACATCTTCCCCCTCAGCCTCTTAGGGGTGTTTGAGGGTGAAAAGAAAAGGTAACTGACCCCTGTGGAGCTGCCTGCCTTCTTGCAGCTGGGGAGGAGTAGGTGTTCACCACTTGGACTGTCCTCCCAGTCCCATTGCTGTAGGAAACTGGTGTAAGGGGCAGAAGGGCAGTGTTACAAGAGAGATGTGTAAGAAATCTGTCCTCTACTTTGTCAGGTTTTTCTCTTGCCTATTCAAAACTGTTCAATGAACCACCTTTTTTACTAGATGTTGGAGAAAATCAGTGTTTTGCACTTATTTCTTTGGCAACAGAAAGCATTCGGAATTATCAGAATTAAATGTGAAAGTTCTAGAAGCCCTGGAGCTCTACAACAAACTGATGAATGAAACACCGATGTATTCGGCCTACTCAAAACTCCACCACCCTGCACAATACCCACCTACATCTTCTGGTGTTTCAGTGCAGGTCAGTACTCCTCTCTGGAAATAGAGATCTTCCTAATATAGATTTCTATTAAAAAAGATGACAGCAGAAATGAAGCGTGTGCTTTCTTGCTAGCCTTACCAACAAGCTGACATTGCCTGGTGACTTCTTACAGCCTTGAGGATAAAATGCCATGTAGGCACTAGAACAGAATCCTTCAATCTGCAGTTACCTGCTTGTGCAGTCAAATGTAGTAGTTAATTTTGCTCTACTTAACAGAAAGCTGCTGTATTGAAAATATAAAAAAGGTTCCTTCCACGGTTCATTTTTTGCAGTTGGAATTGTGTGTTTCAGCATCTTGGTGGGTTTTCTTGCTGTGAGTCATGTCCTCAGGCTTCAAGTAAAATGTTGCCTTCTTACCTCATAGTGGGGATGTGAAGGAACTTTAATACTGGTGCATTAATCATAAGTGCAGTGTACTTGTGCTAAAAATAGAAACACTAGTCTGGTTTTAGCTCTTTTTTCCCCCCTTTAAGAAATGAACGTGTTGTATTAGAGGTTGGAGTTGCTCAAAACTGTAAAAGTACCTCTGTGCCATATTGATGTTTTAAGCAAACAAAAATGGAAGAAAAAAAGATATTTTAAAGATCCTTTTTGGAGAAAGCACAGAATCAGTGTTGTTACTTCAAGTGAATTTTACTTCAATGTTAATTGTTCCGTGGGAAAAGAATAGTTGCCATAGCAACTGCCAGCTCTGAAAATGTCAGTTAAAAGTAATTCCGTGTGCTTAACTCCTGGTAACGATGGAAAATTTGTTATATTTGGAGGGTAAAAAGTAATTTTAGGCAAAAGGCATCTGGAGTTTACTGTTCCTTCCAAGATGCAGGCTTCCAGTGATGAGAAACATAAGTTAATGTGAACTGTGCTGAGCTTAGCCTGGTCACTTGGTACAAAGCTGATCCTTCTGTGTCCATCTGCCATCCAAAGTCCAAACCCAGTGAGCAGAGGAGGCTTCTGCAGAGGAGGCATCTTATACCACCTGTCCTGTCTGCATTTTGAGTAAAGACTTTGCATTGTCTTAAGCTAGACATGCAAGAAACTCAAGTTCTTGCTTTCCTTTGGTGTTACAGTCTTAGAATATTCTTATGTTTTCATTTCCCAAATGTGTTAAATAGCAAATCTTGTGTGATGCTCATCTTCCTACTCAACTCCATGCATCAAAATATGCAAGGATTGAATGTTTTCAAGACAAGCCAAATGAGAGAGAAAGAAATCAGGTTTCTGGGAGGGGCAGAGGTCTTGTAAATGATACAGAAGGTTGTTCTTTCAGATGTTAATTGCTGACCTCATCAGGAGGGCATTTCTGAAAGAGGGACCTTCAGTTGAAACAAAGGATTCACACATCTTATGAGAAGTTACATGGTTTTAAAACCTTGTTGGAAAATTAATTTGTTCATTCAGCCTTTGAACCCTAAGCTGTGGTTGTGGCAGTGCTGTTCTGTGCCACATTTACTGGTATTTAATGGAGTACAAAAGGTACACAGTGTTGTTTTTTTATTTACAGTCATATCCTGTACAGCCACCTAGTGGAAACTACATGGTCCAGGGTGTTCACCAAGTCACCATGGCCCCAGGTTACAGCCTAGGACCTGACCAGATGGGGCAGCTGAGGTCTCTGCCTCAAAGCATCAATTCTTCTGGAGCAGCTCAGCCAGCTCAAGCTGCGTATTTAAGGTATCGCTTCAGCCAGCTCTTAAATCAGCTTCTTCTGATGGTGATGTTACTGCTTGTCTGGAGCTTTTGTGTTCTTGGGGTGTGCACGTAAAGCTGTTGGATCATTTTGAAAGTACACAGGTCGCTTTCGGGCTAAGCAGTGTCCTTATGTTCAAATCTGCTTCTCAGAGAGATGAAGGTGTCAGAGTTAGATTTGTTTTGCTTCGTTGCAGCCCAGGACCGGATCCTGTGCTGACGCAGCCCTACGTGAGCCAGCCCCCCAGCACAGCTGCCTACCCCCCACAGCCCCTGGGAATGTCCCTGGATATGGCAGCCTACCAGAACAACACATCGAGTCTGCCTCAAGGACCAGCTTATCCCGTGGCAGTTCCTGCTCATTCCGTTCTACAGCAACAAACAAATTACCATCAACAGCCCCTCCTTTAAAAACAAACCGGCTCGTGTTTCTGAATCCATGAATACAGGTTGCCTGACCTAGTGAATTTTGTGAGGACCTGTCACTGGTATCAAAATACATTTTCCTTTTAAGTCACCCCACCTATTGCAGAGTAAAAATACACATCAGATCTGATTGTTAAACATTTGCATGAAGACAGCTGGTGGTTTTTTGAAATAACGTCAGGTGACTCTGGGCCCTTCTTGCAGTGGCTTCAAGAAACTTGTGAATCCTAAGCTAAAAGATTGTCCACAAATAGTTTTCTTTTGAACACGTTTATGAAAACTTGAGGGAGCTAAATCCTTATTGCACACTGCTCTGGTTCTGCATTGCCTCCTCTGGTATCTTACTGTAATTCTTCTGTCCAGGTGGCTTTTAGGGAATCCCTGCTGACTTAGGCACCACCTTCCCCCAGCACGGGGACGTGTTCTGCAGAACTGGAACAGCTGGAAGAGAAAATGATTTGATACTGTGGTAGTGAGGGCCGTGGAGAAATGAGATTTTTGCAGTGCTGCCTATTAGATCTTGGGAAACTACAGGGACCTCCTGATGTGCTTCTGTTGAAGGAAAAGGGTGGGGTGTTGCCGGGGCTCGCTGGTGTCCCTTGGCAGAGGTCGTTCTGTGAGCACAAGCCTCGCAGGCCAGGGCTGTGCTCCCAGGGCTGCTTTCTTTTCTCTGCCATCATTTCCATCTCTAAATTATGATTGCAGCCAGGGAAACTCTTACACCATTTGAAAAGGTGTGTTTGACACACCGTGTAGGCAGAATGCACGTGCTTGGTGAGTGGGACTGTTCTCATCATTTGCTATAAGGAGGAGCAGGTGCCTGTGGAGAACCCATGTCCTGAGAAGGAGAATTGCCTGGGAGCTCTTGGTGGCTGAGAAAAGAAATGTGAGCATTTCTTCCCTGATGCACTTTTTTGATGGGTGGATTTTGTGCAAGAGGAGCAGATAAACTGAATTATCTTTCAGGAATGTGGGATTTCTTTCTTTTATTCAAACCTCTGAAAAAAATAACTTCCTTCTCCTCCTGTTTACCTGCTCACTTTAGCAGTCATATTTATACCTATTTTAGCAATTTCATGGTGAGTAATAATCTGTAGATTGGGAAAATAATGGAAGCAAGTTACTGATAAAAAGATCTTGATTAAATGGATGTAACTCCCAGGTGTCTAAATAAGTGAATTTTCTACCAAATGAGAACTGTCAGCTTGGAGGCTGTTGTTGAGTAATAACCCCCCCTTCACTCAGTGCCACCTCCATTCCTTTTACCTTTCAGTTAATTATTTAGTATCATGACCTTATTCATTTGCAGCCTCTTGCTTCTGCAGTATGATATTCAGTACCTCCTCCTTAAACCATTTTTTTAATTTAAATGTGTGCAATTGGAAGGAAGCTTTTGTCTTTCCTTTTGACATGACTTTAATTTGCCTTCATCCTTCCCCCCCCCTCGAAAGTCATTTGGTATAAATAACACATGTTGCAATACTGAAGCATTTTGACAAGTTGTTCTTTAAGAGAAATAATATCAATGCTGCTCTTCAAAATTCTTATTGTTTTGAGATTTATTTTTTTTTTGTAAGAGTTGTTAAGAATGTTAGGAGTTGACTTTGTTCCAAGTTGGTGTGTAGTCAGACTAAACCTTGCTGTCTTTTGTAGATCCTCTGTGTTTGTTAGTAGATTGAGACTAAGGTAGGTTTTTTTATTGGATTCAAAGCTTTGGTCCAACAGAAATATTGAGTATCTGAAATTGGGATGGTTAGATGTGCTTTAATTATGTTCAGTTCATTATTAAATATAAATAATGTACATACTCATTTGTCTGAGATTTTCTACACAGCTACATGTGCGCGCACTGTCGAAGCCTGACATTTTATAAAAGCAGGATTTGTCATTCTGTCATCTCTTATATTCCTAATTCTGTGATATGCAACTTGTAGATAGTGTAAAATAATTTAATTATTATTAAAATAGTGTATTTAGAGGGTTTTGGTGTTAATAGGATCTGTTTTTTCTCTTCCATACTTCTCTACATTATCATATTTATTTTTAAGGCCTGATTGTAACTGAACATGCTGCCAAAGGATTTATCTAACTTGGGATTTCTACATTAGGTTTCTACCTTCTGTTTTATATCAGGAATCAATGGTAGAGAACCTCTGCTTTTTCATGTAAACTCTTGATGGTTAACATAGAAATTTGTGTGACTTTATAATGAGAATTTTATTGTAATATATTTGTTCGGTGAGTGTTGGGAAATATCAATACTAGATCAATTTTTTTCTAGTATGAGTTGGCAACGTGTTTTGTCTAAGTTATAGTCAGGTAAAAGCAGCAGTTGGGTTTGTCTGTAGTGTGACCACAGAGATGTGTTTGGAGAAGCTCTGCTCTTTCCTACAGCCTGGGTGTGACAAACGCCTCGTCGGTTTCGTTTGGTTCAGAAATCACAATGTTAAACCATAGTTGTGTTTGTGACAAGCAAAACTCTAAGGGAATGTTCTGTGTTGGTTTCACTTCAGGTCTTGTTGGTAGATGGCCATGGGCCTGTGTCATTCTTTTGGAGGCTGCCCCTCAGAAAGGGGAGCTGAGGGGGCCCTGGCTGCAGCTGCAATCTCTTACAGGAGTTATTTTCTGATAGGAAGGGTTTGGGGTTTTTCCTTCTTTTTATCTATGCATCTTTTCTAAGAAATAACAGGCACTACTCTTGCTTACACTGAACACTGTGATGGGTCTGTTGAACGAATAACTTTTTAGAATTTATGGCTCTTACCAGTTAAATTTTAAATGAAGCTGATTCAAAATGTTTTGAATTGGTGAAAATGGAACATGAAGGAAAGGAAATAGAGCTGGGGCAGGTTCTAAGCATGGCTAGGCTGGCACAGCTCTGCTGCCTTCACCAGCACAGGGACATCTTTGGGATGGCCAGCAAGGGACGTGGCCAATGGCAGCCTCAACCTGGAGTTCAGAGCAAGCTTCTGCCTCCTGCTTTGTCCAGGGTTTGAGGGGAACATGTCCTGGGTAATAGATGTACCACAGTTCTTACAGAAAATTGTCTTAAAGAGTTTGCAGTTTGTTCTGCTGGAGTATCCATGTGGCCTCCTGTCTGCAATATGTGTGCATTGCCTTGTGTGAATAAAACAACGTTTGTTTAACAAGCCTGGGTGAAGAGTGTTCTGTTCCCCATGCAGCTCAGTCCTCACCAGGAAGGTGAGGCAAGAGCTCTGGGTGGTGTGGCCATCGAGCTCTGCCCTCAGCTCCCAGCTGTGAGCCCATCCTGGGCCTCAGCTCCTGGTGCTCCCACATAGATCAGCAAAGCCATCTCTGTTGGAGGTGGTTATTCCATGGCTGTGCTGCGCTTCCACCTCCCACCAGCTCTCCTGCTTGGGAACCAGGGCCTTGGTGCCTGAGGAGCAATGACTGGGCATTACCTGCTGGGAAGTGGAACAGAATCATGATCTCACCTAAAATGGGAATATCCTGTGCCACAAGCCAGGAGGTGTTTCTTCAGAACACAAATAACGTTACTCTTCACGTTGGATTGTATTGCATTTCTTAAGCTTGTAGCTTATTACAGCTTCTCATGGAGACTAAACAAATCATCCAGAGATTTCTAGCTCCTCCAAAATAAGAAGAAACCCTGTGCTTTACAGATACCTTCTCCTGATGCTGTGAATGGGCACCAAAAAAGTGCAAGCAGCCTAAGGTACCTGAGGACGACTCTTGTTCAGATGTAAACCGCTGCTTTTACTCAATCTTTGCAGCCCTTTGGAGTTACTGACCCCTGTGGGTTGATTTCGGGTCACTTCAGGCTGCAAAGCTAAATGTTCCAAAACCCTTACAAAGCCAAAGCATTCACTGAATGACTGGGAAATGCTGGTTTGGTTTTAATTTTGAATCTTGGCCTAAATGTTACTGCATCTTGCTGAAGTGAGACAATGATGTGTTAGTTTTCTGGACAGTGTGAACTGGGGAAGTCAGTCACTTACCTTCCTCATACCAATTTAAGGGCTAAACAGAATATAAAAATAATCCTAATTTAGACTACAGCATTCATGACCCACATTCCTATTTGACAAAGAAACCAGGCTGCCTCCTTTCATCCAAGGAATGAGAAGAAAAGCCCTAGTTTGTGTGTGTGTGGTGAAAATGAAAGAAATAAATGCTTGCTCAGACGTGCTCTGGGCCTTCACCAGAGGGCTGTGTGTGCTCAGAGCCTTCTGGTGTACAAGTGAGATCCCTTCAAAGATGAACACATTTCTGCTCTTACTCATTTCAGTGGGAGGTGTAATGTGCCTGGAGTTCAAGCACAGGAGTGGGAAGCCGGAAATCCAGGTCCTGCTTCCAGTTCTTCCCCAGATTTCCTAACTTTAAACAAACCCCTTAATTCCCCAAACTCTCTGTTTTCCTCTCCACCTTGGAAATCCCAGTGCTCTCCATCAGTGGTTACTGTTCCCAATCACTGCTGGGAGTGTTGGGTGTCACAGCTCACAGGGCCATGGCTGTGAAACCCGACTCAGGCTGCTGTTTGCCTGGTGCAGCTGTGGCTCCTCTCCAGTCCATCCTGGTGGGACAGGACAAGGGTTACTAGTGCTGGAAACACACTGGCCATCCCCAGCCCTCTCACTGCAGCACAGCCTGTGGTTGGCTGTGACAAACTGATCGCCCCTGATGGAAGGGGGAGAGCCGGGCAATACCGGGGTGCAACCCTGGGCTGGAACAAGCTGGGTGGTTTCACTGCACCCCACTCTCCACCTGGGGAGCTCACCCACCTGCCTGCCTGTCCTCCCCACGGTGTTTCAGTTGGAAAACACCCTTAAGATCCTCAAGTCCACCCATTCCCCCAGCCCTGCCCAGGTCCCTCGCTGCCCCATGTCCCTCAGCACCATCTCCAGGGCTTGGAAACCCCTCTAAGGGATGGGAGGTGGGATTCCAGGAGGGAATCGTTCCCCACATG
>NW_009953987.1:206096-238380 GCF_000747805.2 Chaetura pelagica
CCGAGGCCGCGCCCCGGCCCGTCCCGCCGGCTTCCCGACTCCCGAGCCCTCAATAAACCCGCCTGGAAAACCCATCTTATCCCGATAAACGCACGGGTTGCGTTTGCCTTTGGGTTCCGGGGCTGCAGCCGCGTACCCAGCACGTTGGGCTGGGTTTCTGCTTATTCCAGAGGGCAGGAAAGACACTTTTTCTCCAAGGAACGAAGCGGAGCGTTCAGCCGGCTCCTGCCTCAGGAAGGGGGGGGAGGGTTTGGCGATAAAAACCAACCAAACCGACACAACAGGCGCTTGCCAAGGTGTGGGGAGGGCACCGGCATCTCGTGGGGGCTCGTTAGGGCTAATTAGGCAGCAACCCCGGCCGAGTTCCCCCGGAGGGATCGCCCTGGGGCTGTTTCCAGCCGCGATCCCTCGGGAACACGCGGCCCCGGCACCGCTTTCTCTCCTACCAAACGCTGCTCGTTCTGAGACTGAAGGAGCCGGAACGTTTCGTGGAGTATTTAGCCCGTGTCTCTCGCTCCTCCCCCAGCCCAGGGTCCCTCGGTGACTTTAACAGGAATTTAAGGCGTCTCAAGGGAAGGAGGAATTGGGTCCTGGACGGATCCAAGGGTGCTCGAAGCGAGTTTGGCTCAGGGTGTGGGAACCGTGAGGTTGGTCGGTGAGAGAAGAAGGGGTGAACAGCCCCGGGAAGGTGTTGATGGCTTTGTGGGGTCTCAGCATCTCTGCTCCAGCCCGGAGCCAGAACCACAGCCTGGGAATGGCTGTCCCCGTTCCCAGGATCCAGCAGAACGAGCTGCGGGGATCCCGGTGTGAGTGGGATGGTCTGGGCCGTGCAAATCAGAGCTGTGACACAGATAAATGCACACAGAGGTGGTCTCAGCCTGGGTCAGGCTGCCGCGGGGCTGCAGGTGTCTCAGGTGGGCTCTGGGCCACCTTCTTGGAGGTGTCCTGGAGAACCTCCTGGCTTGTCAGAAGCGTCTTTGGAAGAGGTGGTTTTGTACCACACGGACGTGGAAACCGAGGACTTGCTGTTGAGGCAAAGGGAGGGTAACTGGGGTCACCCAGAGCTCTGTGTCTCGGGGAGCCAGGGTGGGAGGTGTGATTTTGGACCTGGCAGAGCCTGGCTGCTCACTCTGGGTGTCACAGCTGGGGTGCAGGGGTGGCAAAGAACGTGTCTTTGTTTGCTCTGACTCGTATTCCTTGTACTTTTCCCTGTACAAGCAGCAGAAACTCCCCTGCTTTTCACAGGAGCACAAAAGGCGCCCGAGCGGTTCCTGCGCTGGGCACTGCTGGGGTGTCTCGTGTCTGAGGACATGGTGTGCTCTTTTTCCCCCCCTCTTCAGGGGTTGCTTGACAAGAGGTAACACCTTTGAGGGGCTCTGCCAAATAATTAGAGGGAGATCAGGCACCAGTGATGCCTGCACCAGCCTCTCTCTGTGCTGCCCTGGCAGGGGATGGTGCTGCCTGGGCTGAACCTGCCACAGCAGGGTTTAAATCTGTTGTAGGTCTTGTATGTGTTAAGAACTGGGCAGCAGCTTCTGGATGCTGCCCAGAATACCAGAGGCAGTTTTATCCTTGCCTTCCTTTTGTGTCAGGAGAGCAGTGGGTCCCCCAGGTTTGAACCTTTCCCTGACCTTTCATCACGTTGCATTGAGGTTTTGGTTTCGATCCACTGGTCAGTCTGATTAAGTAAAGGGATGATGTTTGGATGGGCTGCTGGGTTGGCATTTTTGTCAACACCACATGGTCATAAACAGTGTTCCCATTGTGTGTGTCAGCACAGGCAGAGCTGCTGATTCCAGTGTCACCATCTGCTGTAAAAAAACCAAGGTCCTGGAGAGACCTGGGGTGCAGGAGGTTCCCAGTTGCTGGGAGGGCACCTCTGTGTGCAGTGGCTGCCCAAGGAAACCTGGCACTGAAGCTGTTAAGTGCAGTATTTGGGCAAGGAACAGCTGTACAAAATTGTTCCTCTTACGTGGCAGGTGCTGCTCAATTATTATTTAAGAACCCCCTTAAGGGACAGGAGTCAATTGTAAGACAATAAGTAGGTCAGCTGAAAACATATGCTTAGAATTGTGCACAGGATGCTGTAATAATAACTCATCCTTGTTTTCTCCTGGAAGTTTCTCTGTTTCCATCACTGACTTTGCCACGGTGTGACTCAGGAGTGTGTGCTGTTTATTTATTCCTTTCTTTTCCTTGGCTCGTGGTAGCACCAGTCCCACTGCTTGTGATTTTTGCCTGGGATTTATTTCCCTGAGCCAAGTGAAGCGACCTGTGCAGAGCAGGACCAGGCACCCCAAGCTCGTGCTGGAGCATTCACTGCTTGTCCAAAGGAAGAGCTGTGCTGGCTGCTCAAGGTGTGTGTGCAGGGGCAGGGCCCTGCAGTACCATCTTGAAACACCCCTAGTAATGGGTGGAAATTCCCAGCTCACACCAGAGGCTTCAGGCAAAGCCACCAGGTGGACCCGTTAAGTCCAAGCATGTTTAATTTTTATATAAAATTGGATTTATCCATGCAGTTTATTTCAGGAAGGGTGTTGCTTATATGTAGAGATAGTTGAAGTTAAACTCACTTTTATTTTAAGAGACAGTGACAGCCAGGGCAGTGCTTGTGCTTCCCCCTTTTAAATGTCATTTTTCCTATGCAATGTCGAGAGGAAAAGAAACACCCCCCACATTTTCTGTTACTAGACCAGCTCTGAAGCTGCTTTTAAAAAAGTTAATGCCATCCTGTCCAGGCAAAAGTAAGAAGCTTTCAAGAGCTTTGTTGCCTTGTTCTCAGATGGATTTTTAATGTGTGTGGAGGTGGGGTTGTGGGGTCCTTCCTGCAGGACCAAGCACTGGGCATTCCCTCCACGTTCAGGGGTCTTCTTGGTGAGCCAAGCAAAGCCAGTTGTTGATCAGGTTTGGGAAGCTCTGGGGCTGTCTGAGCTGTGTGTGTCACTGCTGAGGTCCCATGGCCATGGGGACTGATGCCATCACTGCTGTGGAGCAGGGCCAGGCTGCCCCTTGGCTCTGGTGGTTGTTGGCTTCATTATGGACTCTGGTGCTTCCACGAGCAACCTGTGGCCTGACGTCCAGGGTGGAGCTGGTAGCTGATGGGTTTTGCTGCCTGTCCTGCAAAGCCATGATCTGAACTAGGAGAAAGCAACACTTGGTGCTTGTTCCTTTTAAAATCATTTCCCTCAGAGTGAAATGAGAGCTCTGGAGATTTTGGCCTCCTGCTCCACGGGTTCCCTGGCACGTGGGAGGTGGAGGTTGCTGGGTGGTGGTGTCCATTCCAGCCCAGGCCTGCCATGAACCAGGCACTTCTCAGAACCAGCCCCTGATGAGATTGACAGGACACAGATCTGCAAAGGAGCAGATGAGAATTCAGTAATTTCCCAGGATGAGCTCAATTTGACGATGAGTCATTAATTTCTAAAATATAACTTACTGTCATGGAGTGTGATTATTCCTTAGGCACAGGGCTGGATGGTTCTTCTTCCCCACACAGCATTCAGAACCTGTTAAAGCATTTGACAGGTGAATAAAAGATTCAGCCCTTTCCCCCAAGAACCCCAGCCAGGTCTGCACCACATTGTTTCAATGTGCCTTCCTTCTTAAATCCAGGGAGTTGGTTAATACAACACTTGCATCTTTCAAGTCAGACCCTGCTTAACAACAGTTTCAGTTTGTAAATGTGTTTTGTAAATCTAGGTTAAATCAATAAATGTAAAGCAGGGTCTTGCTGCAGTGTCCCAGTGGCCACTGGGCTTTGAGCCTGGCTTTCTCTTGTGTGCAGCACCCTGGAGGGAGTTTACAGAAGGTCCTATGAGCTTCAGAAACAAATCTGAGCCACCACGCCTGGGTTTGTCTGTGACGAGTGGGAGAATTTGCATGGAGTTGTCTCCTGCCAGCTGGAGAGAGGCTGTTGGACAGATGGGGGCAGCTGGGTTTGGAAGAGAAGGTCTGTCATGGCCCTCGGGGAGGCTGGTGGTGACAGCTGTGGTTAGGAGAAACACTGAGATGGTAAAGGCTGGGAGATAAGACCGCACTTTGCTACCACTGTGTGTGGATGGATGCTACCACTGATGGAGGATGATGCCTCTGAGCAGTTCCCACCCATCAGGCTCACCAGTGCTAATGATTCCTAGATGACATCTCTCCATCCCTCCATAATGTGGGCTGCCTCTGCAGATTGTCAGTCACGGGACATGTGGCTGGTAGCTTTTCCAGAGATGTCTTCTGGTGTGGCTTGAGAGGCTGATGGACTTGGAGCACGTTCTTCTTGGGTTTCCTGTTGGTAACAGCTGGTGATGTGCGACTGTCACACCTACGTGTGCACACCTGCCTTCTGGGAAGCTGCCTTGTCCCACCTCATGGTGTTGCTGTGATCCCAGGAGCCCTCCAGTCCTGCCAAAGCCCTGGTTCCTCCTCTATGGTTCCTCCTCTACACCTGGGAGGAGGAGGTGAGCAAGGGGCAAACTTCACCAGCTTGAAGGAACAGTAGAAGGAAAACTTCAGTGGACTTTTTCGGCGTAGAACAAAGAGTAGGGAAGTTGGCTTCTCTCCTTCCTTCTGCCACTGCTTCCCCCAGCCCTGAAGCAGCCAGCAGACTTGTGTGGGCTTTGTTTCTGCAGCTGGGAGGTGAGTGTGGCTGTGTACCTCTGTGGAAGCTCGGCTGAACGTTTCTTGGTGTGCTCATTGAGTCTCAGATCATGTCCCCACTTAGTGTTCTGCTAGAAATGGGAAAGGAAAAAAAGAAAGAAAAACGTTTTTTTTTTTGGTGTAGTGTCTGTTTTGCAGGCCAAGGGTCATGATTGCATTTCAGAAGAATAATTACCCCAGTTGGGTTGTTTTTTGGTTTCTTTGGTTTTGTTGGAGCCATCTAGCAAGCTGCTGGGCAGGTTCGTGGGGTTGTCCTCAGGCTTGGCTGTTGTCCTCACCACTCCACGAGTGCCTGTGGAGGTGGAACATGATTCATCTCCTCGGTGTGCCCAGGCTGGGTGGCTGCAGGTGGGTTCTGGTGCTCAGCAGCAGCAGCAAAGACTGCCAGGGATCTGGGAGGTGGCAGCTGACAAAGTTCCTGGGCTCCTTCCTGTGTGTTTGATGGAGCCCTTGGCGTGGCTTCGTGAAAAGTCTGAGCCTTTGAAACTCACACTTTAAAAATGTGATGTCCTAGACTTCAGCAGATGTGCTGACCGGCTTATTGTCTCCATGGCAACGAGGTTTCGTTTTTAAAATAGCCTAAAGTCACCAAAGGGAAGTCAGATATGAATAGCAGCAGCAGCGTAGGTATGAATAAAAAATAGGACTTTGGCTATTCCTCACCCAAAATTTCTAGTATCTGGGAGTTGTCTGTCTCTTGGTACATACTGTGGGTGTTTGTTTCATTGCATTTTTCTAGTGTGACCTATAAAATTAATTCTCTTTATTCAAGCAACGTTGCTACAATGGAATATTTACGTGGTTCCAGCCACACTCAGAGCACCAGTGTCAGACCAAATGCACACTATTTAATAGGTAACCATTAAAATATATCTATTGAAAAGTGTGCAGGGTGTACAAGGAAGCAGGGTGCTCCCACTGTCCCCCTTTCTGCAATGGGGAGATCCCATCCATCCCACCCTACCCCTGGGGCTGGAGCACCCTGGGCAGCTCCGTCCCCATCTCCTCAGAGTCTCACTGCTATTTCCTTCTCCCCCACCCCCAGGATTTTGCTGTAGGGTCACAGAATGTGCAAAACTCCCGTGGGGTGAAGTCCAATGCCCTTGGGGTACTTTGGGAGGTCTGGGGAGCTCTGCCCAGCTTGGCTCCTGCCCAGTTTCCCTGGACACCTCTGGGCTGTGTCAAACGCAGCCTCGGAGGGATTGTCTGCAACCAAGTGTGGAGGAAGCAGGGAGGAATGCACGGGGCTCCAGGTCTCTCTTTGGGGAAAAAAAAAGGTGCTTGTTGCTTTGAAAAGGATTTGGTAGAGACAGGAGTAGCTTTTTCCTGAAATCCTCAGGTCTTGGGGTGACCCACGGAGTTGGAAAGTTTAGCTTCTCAGCTCCTTCCTGTTGGTTTTGGGGTGGCAGGGGAAGCCCCAAGGGTGTCATCTTCACAGTTCTGCTTTAACAAAATAAGAAAGCAGAGCTGGGCCAAAACAAAATTCTAATGGGAGCTTTTTCATCCACTTGGGATGTCAAAGAGACCTCCCGTTAAAGACAGCAACATTCTGGCTGCAGCCTCCATGGAGGTTCATTTGCTTTCTGTTTCTGCTGTCATTTGTGGTTTCATGGTGGTGATGCTCTGGACTGATGGTTTCAGTGCTTAACTAGCAACTCTTCTCCACAGCTTATATAAGATGTCATCTTCCCATGTATCTGCAGGGACAGCAGGAACTGCCCCTGTGCCTCTGTATTTCTTCAGGTTAACACACTTCATGTGTTTTGATAGGCTGTGCCAGATTTGGCACCCTGGGTGAGGTGATGTAGCAAAACACTTCAGGTCAGCATTTTGAGACCACCTTTTGGAACCACTTGTTTCTTAGGAAGTCAAGATTACCCTTTTCATTGGGATAACCTGGTAGGTTTGACCCAGTGATATTCCATTCATTTTGCACGTCTCACCTCTAGGAAGGTTTGCAGGGGTTTGTTCTCTGGGAGGAAGAAGAGGCAGAGAGCTGCACCTGGGCAGCCCTGCAGTGGAATTCCCATTGGATCTGGGACAAATGTGCCCTACTGAAGTTCTCCTCCTGCAGTTGTTATCCTCCACTGGGGGGGTTGTCTTCCAGCTGAAGCTGTAGAGCTCTGCATTTTCTGGCAAAATAGTAGATTTGCTCTGTTTCATGCTTACCTATTCTATGCATTTCAAGAGGACACCACTTGGGACATCCCAGGCTCTCCTGGCTGGGACATCCAAGGGCAGCATGTGATGGCAGGTAGGAGGTGGGATCTGGGCACCTGTGGATGATCATCACCCTGCTGCAGCCTCACAGGGTTTGGTGGGTGACCTGAAACCACTTCAGACACCTGAGTTTAAGCAGGACAATCCCATCCAGCATGGCAGGGAGGAAGATCTGTGTAGACCTCCTCACCTGTAAGTCTTGGCAGCTACAGGGTTGTGTGTTTCTGAAGAGAAAGGTGGATTACTTCATGATTTTCCAGCCATCTTCTATCTATGGTTTGGATTTTGCTTTCCCAAAACCTGGTGGTGAGATCTACCCTTCACTTCCTTCCTTATGGGCTCAGTGGTACCTTGTCCTGTACAAGCCCTTCTTGGTGACAATAAGCACCCCATACATGCATGTTGGTGTGACAGGTTGGATGCTCCTGAGCCCTTCCAGTGGCAGGTTCTGCATGGGCAGCTGGCAGCACAGCACTGCTCAGGGGCACTGAGCCACAACAGGGGTGGTTTCCTCTGAAACAGAGGGTGTGGAGGTCTGGGAGGAAACCTAGTCCAGACTCAGTTCTTCCCCTAGACTGCTGGGCCTGACCTGCTGTGCCTGGAGGGCTGTTCATTCCTTGGGTGATCTCTTCTTAGCAGTTGAACTGGTTTTCCCAGTAGGAGGCATTTCTTAAGCTGGTGGGTTGGGGTTTTTTCCCCCTCTCCTAATCTTCAAGTGATAAAAATTACCTTGACACTGGACATTTCTTAGGGCTTAATGACCAGGTGGGGGTAACGTCCTGAGATTTATGAAACATCCCATCAGTCCTTAGTCTTCAGCATGCCTGGGAGCAATTATGGCTTAAATATTCTTCTCCTGTTTTGGCTTTGGTCACCTTGGGCCAGTAGGAGCATCTCTGCTTCCCTCTGCCTTCTCCCCACTCATTGGGACCATGGGGAGAAGACATCCATCCCACTGGGAATTAGCAGGAGCTGCTCCAACAGGCTGGGTCAGGATGGATGGGATGTGAGACCTGGTGGGAGGTGGGGGTGCTGGGGGGTTGGCAGCAGGAATGAAGGTTATCTTCACGTTTCCATGGACTGTGATAGACAGGAGGAGAGGGAATCCAGGACTGCCCAACCTGACCTACTTCCTCAGAGAAAAAGGTCAGGTTGGAGACAGGGAGAAGTGAGGGATGAGATGGGGTTAAAAGGCAGGATCACAACTTTTACCTTCAGTAACTATTTAGATCTGACTGGGGACAGGTTGTGGGCTTTTTTTGGTGGCTTGCATTTTATTTATTTATTTATTTATTTTACCTAGGAATGTTGTTGCTGTCTTTACCTGGTGTTGTGTGAGTGTCACACCTTGTGTTTCCCTCTGAAAACTGACAGTGGGCTCGGGGTGTTGTGACTCCCCAGCTCACAGGAGCTGCCCAGTGTCAGGGGTGGCAGCCACCACATTAGCCAGGCCATGGGAAGAGACTGAGAATGTCAACAAACAACCCCAAAAGATCCCCTCCCTAAACCAAATTAAAACCAGGGGCAGAGAAAAAGTTGAGAGGAAGTAGAAAAGTGGGGGGGAAAAAAGGAGAGAGGAAGAAAGAAAAGGCAGGATGTGGCTCTAGCTGGTTTGAAGAAAGGGTATGAACTGGAAATGTTGGTAGTGGCTGGTCAGAATGGGTGGCTCCTGTCTCACTGTTGTCTGCCCTGACTTCATCCATCCTTGTCTTCTTTTCTAGAAGATTTTCTGTTTTCCTTCAGGAAGCAGTTAGATGTGTCCTAGCCACACTAGCTGGTGCTATGGCAGGTTCCTCAGCTTTCATCCCTTTTTCTTCCTCCTTTCTTATTTCATCACATTTCTTCTTCTTTAGGGAGAGGATTGGTAGAAATACAGGCAATGAGGTGATACCAGGAAGGCCAGAGTCATCTGTCCCTCCCTGCCATGTGGTGGCCTTCTTGAGGGCACTCTGTGATGGTCAGACCTCTCCTGCTCACTTATTTTCCAAGATATTTTTCCAGGCCTGGGATGCAGGCTGTAAGGCTTCTGCAAGGCACTGAGCATTTTCCCAGCACTCTGGACTTCAGCACGTGAGCTCTTGTCTCTGTGCTAATGACAAGTTTACTCAGGCACCAACAGTCTTGATGTTGAGCCCCCAAACATTAACCTCAAGGAGGGGAGACTGGTCAGAACAGGCTGCTTTGTTCTTGGCCACGTCCAGTTGCCACGAGGCAGGCAGCATCTGCTGCCAAACAGGTGATTTGCAGAGCCCAAAAGTGCATAAAAAGAAGAAATGATTAAACCCCCTGATACAAGCCTTGCTGGGCACAGCACACCCATCTGCCTGAGTGCCCAGCCCCTCCTGCCTCCCAGGGTCAAGATGAACTTGCTTCTCATGGCACCTGCTGGAGTCACTGTTGGGTAGGTTGATGTTGTCTTCTGAGGAACAGTATGAAGAGCAGGGGTGTGTCCCTGCTGTGCAGTGTTTGTCCCTCTACCTGATGTGCCCTTCTGGCCAAGAAGGCCAATGGTATCCTGGGGTGCATAAAGAATAGTATGGCCAGGAGGACAAGGGAAGTTCTCCTCCCCCTCTACTGTGCCCTGGTGAGACCAGATCTGGAGTGTTGTGTCCAGTTCTGGGCTCCCACCAGTCCAAGAGGGACAGGGATAGGCTGGAAAGAGTCCAACAGGGGCTACAAGGATGATGAAGGGACTGGAACATCTGCCTGATGAGGAAAGGCTGAGAGACCTGGGGCTGTTTGGTCTGGAGAACAGAAGACTGGGAGGAGATCTTACTAATGTCTATAAATATCTGAAGGGTGGGTGTCAAGAAGGAAGTCTGTTTTCAGTCATGCCCTGTGAAAGGACAAGGGGCAATGGATGCAAACTAGAGCACAGGAGGTTCCAGCTCAACATGAGGAAGAACTTCTTTGCTGTGAGGGTGACAGAGCCCTGGGACAGGCTGCCCAGGGAGGTGGTGGAGTCTCCATCCCTGCAGACATTCCAAACCTGGATGTGTTCCTGTGGGATCTGCTCTAGGGGATCCTGCTCCAGCAGGAGGGGTGGACTGGATGATCTCCAGTGGTCCCTTCCAACCCCCACCATTCTGTGGTTCTGTAAGTTTTTTTCTGCCCTAGATGATGAGGAGATGCCTGAGCAGCTTACATCCCTCCATGACAAGTCTCCAGGTATTTGAAACATTTGCAGTCTTGTGCTTTGGGTCCTCTCTGAGCTGGGTGCTGGTGCTTTAGGAAGGCTTCTGCATTCTGCTGGTAACCTCTGAAAATGGAGTAACTGGGCAAAGCCACCACACAGCCAACCTCTCCCCAGGAAAAAGCATCTCCCCCACTTCTCTGGACCCCGTGTCAAACTGGCAGTCCTTTCACTTGCAAATCCTTCACCTTCCTTTCTGCAGTTTCTGTGGTGGTTAAATGAGAGGTTCCCACTTACAGGCAGGAGAAACAGGAGTGTGATGAATTACAAGCCGGTGTAATTTATGCAGAAACAGCGTGGGGGAAACTGCAGCCCACTCCTGTTCCACATAAATTATGCATGTACCTCCTTGGAAATAGCTACAGAGGGTGTTCAGAAGCTTTTTGGCTAATGAATCATGCCCTGAATTCCTACAGTACATACATTGACTCAAATGTCTCCCTTTTGCCCCACCTTTATTTTTAGGCCATCTGCAAACTTCTGCTGAACGTGCAGTTCCGGGTGTTTATTTCCCTTGCAGCAGACCTGTTGTTTGAAGACCCTGTGCTGGAAAGGGGCTCCTAAATTTCCTACTCCTCCCAGAGCCCTCCCACGTGAGAGTTTACATCCTTTGCTTTGGAGATCTCTGGTACTAAGTGTCTGCTGGAGGAGAGGCAGCCTGCTCTTGTGTGCAGGCACCTCCCTGCAACCCATGGCTGCAGGCACCCTGGGAGATGTCACCTTCAAGCCCAGGTCCTGGGCAACACAAAACAGTTCCACCTGAGCACAGGAACATAGAAGTTGCAAGCAGTTCATGCAGGGAGCCAAGTATGATGCTGTCCACCCTGTATTTGCTTGCTGTAGTAGGTAAGGGTAATATTGATCTGGCCATAAGCTAGTGAAGCTTGGGGTTGGTTGGGGGGACACTTCATGTAGCCCTGGTCACTTAGTGGTAGTAACTGGGGAGCAGCAGGGTGGTGGTCTGGTCTTCTTCACCTTGGGAGCAGTGGCTCAGCCAGAGCTCCCTCTGTGAAGCAGCAGCAGTAAGAACAGCAGCCAGCAAAAAGCACTTTTTGGAAGGGCTTTGAGGAGGGTTTGGAGGCTGAGGAACGGTTGGTTGGAACCTGAGAATCTGAAAGAGCTTTGGACCTGCCATCAGCTTGCTGCAAGGCTGCACAAGAGCCTTGTGGAAAGAAGAAGTGGCAGAGGAGTGTGGTTTTCCTGCTGCTGAAGGTGTGGGTGGCCCAGCCCGGGGAGAGGGGGTGGCAGTGGCTTCAGCTGGAGGTGCCAGGGAGAGAAGGCTGTGCTGGAGGGGGAGGTGGGGACACTCGTGGAAGGACCATTTTGGTCATGGATGTGGGAAAAGGAACTTCAGGATGCAGAGGAGACCTACTGGGTGTGTTTTGTTGTCGTGTGTGAGGAGCCTGCCTAGGATATAGAGAGCTGATCTCATGTGTGCTTCTTGAAGATTGTTCTGTGGATATTTCCCCTCTTTGTGTTTGTTTTGCTTTGTTTTTAAACACAGCTCATCCTCTTCTTTGATGTGTCTGAGCAAACAGTGACTGCACGTTTGGGGCCAGACCTCTCCTGCACTGAAATCAGAGGGTCTTCCGTGAGCAAAGCATGAAATAAGAACACAAGCAGATGTTTGCCCTTGTCTGCCCTTGTCAGTCACCTGAGGTTTGCTGCCCCTGCCCTTGTTGATGAAGAAAAAAAACCTTTGTGGGAAATTGGCTTTATCCTGGCTCAAAACAAGGCAGGCATCAAACCCACTCTGGTTCTCAGCAGAAGAATGAAGTATGGTTGGCCTGGGGGAGTGATGTATGACCTCAGCTGGTTGTATTTCAAAAGTGATGTGGTTGGAAGCAGTTTTCATGCAGTCTGATCTTCTGGGTAGCACTGGGCTGATCAACTCCTCCACTGGGTGTTAAAACCAGGGCTAGGTCTTGCAGCCTGGCTGTCAAGGGCTCCATGTGGATGGATAACACACCATTTGGATGGGCCTCTGAGCAGCCTGGCCTAGTGGGAGGTGTCCCTGCCCATGCAGGGGGGTTGGATCTAGATGATCTTCAAGGTCCCTTCCAACCCAAACCGGTCTGGGATTCTATGATTTTCCTAGATAGGGAGAATAATGATCACTTGGAGTTGGTCAGTGCTGTCTTTCAGGTGGGGAACTCCTTGCCACAGGGTGCTGCAGATGCCAAAAAAAAAAACAACCCACCCCCAAATACCTCAAATTCAAAAGGGAGTGGACAAACCAGCAGGAGAGGAACCTTCTCTCAGGCTGTCAAGTACTTGGCTGCAGCTCCTGGCTCTGGGATGGAGCCAAATCCCAGCTGCTTGGGGCACATGGAGGTGAGCTTGCCCCTTCCTACCCCCTCCCTGGCAGGGCACTGGTACTAGTACAGGCAGGAGGCTGGGACAGGCAGATCTTTCACCTGCCCTAAGGTGGCTTTTCTCCCCTGTATAAGAGAGACAATTTTTTAACAACCCAGGTGAGCTGCATTTCACAGCTCCCTTCTCGGGGCAGCGTGTTCAGGGCTTTCGTAACTTCCCGAGTTCATTGCTCCTAATTTGAACACCCTTGTCCCAGGGTGGCTAACAGAAGATGACATACCCAGGGATGCCCTCAGCAGTCAGGTCTCCCCCTGGCTGCATCCTTTTCCTTTCAGTGTGTGTGGTTTGTGGCCGAGCTCAGGCCCCAGGGGCTGCGTCGCCCGGGGTGGTGGAGCTGCTTCTTCAGCCTCTTCCCCTCCAAATCCCCCCCCCAAAGTGTCACTCAGGGTTTGTCTCCAGTCTCACACAGGCAAGTGCTTCCTCTTGAGGGCAGAGAGACCTTCCATGCCTTGCACAGAACCCTGCACCTGGGCCCTGCACTTCCCCCTGGGCTCGGTCCGTTCAGCAATTTGGGGGAAATTCACATGTAATGGAGCATTTTGACATTGCTGGGGGTGGGGGGTGAACGTGCTCTGGGCTCACACCACCCCATGGCCACAGCATCTCTCCTTACAAGCATTTCAGGAGCTTTCAACAGCAGTTCTGCTGAGACCTGTTCACTGTTCTCATCTCTCCTGGGCCCTTGATTTCTGGCCCTTCCTCAGGGTGTCAGGCACATCTCAATCAAATACCAGTGGATCTGAAGCAAAATGTTGCCAACCTGTTCTTAAGTGCTGTCCAGAGAAAACAATTTCAAGTCTGTTTTATAGTGGTTTCCTTTATTTTGCTAATTCTCTTCATTTCTTCTGTTGTCATGGTCCACCTCAGGATTCCCTGAAGACATTTGGGCAATAATGCCTGCGATGGGGATGTGTTTCTCCCAGTCCTTACAAGTTCCTAAGATAAAAAACTATCAGCCAACCTTTAACAATTCAGAGAGCTCTTTAGTCAACTTCACTGCTACATTTTCTGATTACCTAAAATGTAGTAGATATTGTCACACTCCTTTCCTAGTTATTCATAGAGGGGGATAAAGGGGTGGATAACTGTGCCATGTGAAAACATCATGTTGCTTGTTTTTATTCACTAGCCATTTCTTTTCTGCCTTGGGGCCCTGTTGCACCACCATTACTACTTTTACTATTATTAAAGCTACACATAAAGCTGTTTTTGCAATGTGTTTAGATTGCTCTTTAACCTAAATTGGCCAATCTGTGTCTTTGGCCTCCCTTCCAGGTGTGGTTTGGGAAGTTTCAGGCTCCTCGTTCTCCAGGTGTCTTTGGTTCCTGCAGAGCAAAGGCAAGGAGGGCACAGCTCCAGGGATGCTGGCATGGCCCTGGCACAGCCAGCCCTGCCTTTTGTCATAGAGTTCATGGAATCACAGAACTGTCAGAGCTGGAAGGACCTCTAGAGGTCATCCAGTCCAGCTGCCCTGCTAAAGCAGGATGGATCAGAGCACATCCAGGGCTGCATCCAGGGGGTCTGGAATCTCTCCGGAGAAGGGGACTCCACACCCTCCCTGGGCAGCCTGTCCCAGGGCTCTGTCACCCTCACTGTAAAGAAGTTTCTCCCCATCTTTCAGTGTAACTTCCCATGTTCCAGCTTGTGCCCGTTGCCCCTCGTCCCGTTCCTGGGCACTGCTGAGCAGAGTCTGGCTCCATCCTCCTGCACCCACCCTGAGATACCTGTAGACATGAATAAGGTCTCCCCTCAGCCTTCTCCTCTCCAGGCTGAACAGTCCCAGCTCTCTCAGCCTTTCCTCATCAGGGAGCTGCTCCAATCCAATCTTTGTTGCCCTCCCTGGACTCTCTCCAGTGGTTCCCTGTCTCTGAACACTGAAGTGCAGGCCCTGGGAGAGCACTGACCTCACTGCTAAGCAGCAGCACTGTGTTAACTCCCAGCATTCATTCTGTGGGGTTTTGGAGCTCAGCTAAATATGGCTTTTAGAGATGGATAAAATTACTGTAGGCAGCAGTTTCAAGCCATGTTCTCTCCTCATTCAGCTCCATGATTAGAATACTTCCTTGCTGTGGTGAACTTTAACACAATCACAAACCCAAATGCACTGGGCACGTTGCTTCTGACTCTCCTACCAGTGGACTGTGCCTGTTCATTAGTTCTCCTGTGTTCACCTGCATCTTGCTGTTCTGTAGGAGGAAAAATGTTCCCTTTTATACCTAAAAAGCAACTTCTTAGGGTGGAATGATCTGGGATTATTCCTATGGAAACAAAATGCTGGGCAGAGGAAAGACATCTGGAGGGCAAAGCTGTGTAGGTGATGGCTTGAAACTAAGAGAGGGGGAGATTTTGACTAGATATAAAGATCTTTTTCATGCTGAGGGTGGTGAGACACTGGCCCAGGTTGCCCAGAGAGGTGGGAGATGCCCCATCTCTGGAGACATCCCAGGTGAGGTTGGATGGGGCTCTGGGCAAGCTGGTCTAGTTGCAGGTGTCCCTGCTCACTGCAGGGGGCTGGGCTGGATGGCCTTGGAAGGTCCCTTCCACCCAAGCCATCCCATGATGGTCTGGCTGTGTGTTCACAGATGCTGCTGCTGCTCCTTGAGCAGCAACTCCCAGGGGTTGGTTTGTGCCACGGGTGGCACTGGTGACCGTGGGCATTCTGGGGACTGGTCCCCCTCTGGAGTTGGGAGCACAGCTGTGCACAGCTGGCAGCTCCTGCTTTGTCTGGCTCTGATCCTGCACCCTCTGGGACCAAACATCCCTGCCCTTGCCTTGGCACACTTGTCTCTCTGCTGGATTTGCCACTGGGCTTTCTTTTCTAGCTGCAGCGTTATTATAGTGGTTATTTGTCCCCAAATCCAGTGACATCCAGCTGACCCAGCACTTGGGCTTGGGAGATTGCAAGTCCAGCTTCCTTTTATGAGTCTCTGACATTTCCAATAGACCGTGTCACCCTTTATACTCATGGTGGTCCTCTCTGGGGTGTCTGTGGTGCAGCTCCTACCCAAGCAGCCCTGGGGATGTGCTCTGGTGCAGTGCCTGGTGCCACCTGCTCTGCTTCATGGCATGTGACTGCCTGGAGGGCTGTGCCAGAGCCCTTGCTGCTCTGCCCAGCCTCCCTCTGTGCCACCCTGGCCATGGACAACAGGAGTTGAACCCACCCCTGCCCTGCTGTGGTGACAGTTCCCTCCAGCAGGCACCATCAGGGCTTCTGTGCACCAAGGGGAGTGGACACAGAGACCTTGCAGTAATAGTAGCATCCCAAAATGCAGGGCTTTTGAAAGAAATAAACACTGTGTCTTCCCTGTGGTGGGGGCTGGGGCCATTTGGGCCACCGAGGCAGAACTGTAGGGTGAAGGCTGGGGTGATGCTGCTGGCTCTGTAGGTCATGCATAGTCATGTTCATAGAATCATCAAGGTTGGGAAAAACCCCTCAAAAATCATCACGTCCAACCACCAACCCACCACCACCACACCCACTAAACCACGTCCCAAAGGGCCTCATCTTTGTGTTTTTTGAGCCCCTCCAGGGATGGTGACTCCACCACTTCCCTGGGCAGCCTGTGCCAGTGCCTGGCAACTCTTTCATGAAATAAATTGTTCCTAATTCCTAGTCTGTCCTTATCCTCTGACCCTTCTTATCCAGATCTAATGCAGGACCTGAGCACAAGCAGCTGGGGCTGTTGCCTACAGCAGGGTGTTCTGGTGAAGGCTTCAGAGATGCTTTTCATTGTTCTTGTGGCTGATTTGTACCTTGTGTGTTCCCCGAGGCTGGGAGAAGACCTGGCTGAGCTGGGTGCTTCCTTCTTAGTATTGTTCAGGCAGGATCAACCTGGCAGGTCCTGGTTCAGCTGGTGAGCACAGGTTTTGGGAGGCAAATGGGAATACAGTCCCAGAGGGTAATTGTGTCGTTGCCACCCTGATGATTTACTGGAGGGTGTTTTGTCGCTTATCAGACACACAACTCCCATTTCTTTACATAACATCATATAGAAATGCAGTTCCATCCAGGGAAAGTGCCGGGTGTCTGTGCTCCCAGGTGGGTTAAAAACCTGCCGTTCTGGTAAAAGCCACAGGGTGGGGATGTTGCCTTAAGGCTTCAGTCCTTGAGCACCAAGTTGGGAGAGTCCTCAAGTCTTGTCTGTCCTTGGAGTGGTTTAAATGTGATCTTGGTCCCGTTCAGTAAAGAGGGTGGCTCAGGCACAAGCCCAATGGAACTTCATTCCCGAAGAGCAGCTCCTGCTGATTTTTGGGGAGTTCCTTGCAGTGTTGGATGTTCCAGAGCCCTGGGGCAGGCTGCCCAGGGAGCTGGTGGAGTCTCCATCCCTGCAGACATTCCAAACCTGGATGTGTTCCTGTGGGATCTGCTCTAGGGGATCCTGCTCCAGCAGGGGGGTTGCACTGGATGATCTTCAGAGGTGCCTTCTAACCCCCATCTCTCTGTGGTTCTGTAAGATGCCAGGGTTGTCTCTGGAGAGAGGAGTTAGCTGGAGATACAGGGGCTGCTGCTTCCAGGAGTTGCTGATTTTTGTAGCCTGGGTAAGAAAGACACAAGTTCTTGCTTTGACTTTACGTGTGGTGTAAAGGTGTGCACGTAGGTGTTGGGCTTGCTGGATGCTCAAAGCAGAGTGAACATTCAAAACCTACAAAGCATTTGTTAACTTCTTTAATGAAATACTTCCAAACCTGCTCCTTCATGGCCACGTGGCAAGGCAGGCTCTGGCTGTCCCCTCACAGAGCTTCCACAGGCTGCCCAGGGAGCTGGTAGGGTCTCCATCCCTGCAGACATTCCAAACCTGGATGTGTTCCTGTGGGATCTGCTCTAGGGGATCCTGCTCCAGCAGGGGGGTTGCACTGGATGATCTTCAGAGGTGCCTTCTAACCCCCATCTCTCTGTGGTTCTGTAAGATGCCAGGGTTGTCTCTGGAGAGAGGAGTTAGCTGGAGATACAAGGGCTGCTGCTTCCAGGAGTTGCTGATTTTTGTAGCCTGGGTAAGAAAGACACAAGTTCTTGCTTTGACTTTACGTGTGGTGTAAAGGTGTGCACGTAGGTGTTGGGCTTGCTGGATGCTCAAAGCAGAGTGAACATTCAAAACCTACAAAGCATTTGTTAACTTCTTTAATGAAATACTTCCAAACCTGCTCCTTCATGGCCACGTGGCAAGGCAGGCTCTGGCTGTCCCCTCACAGAGCTTCCCAGCTCTCATCACCCACAGGTGCTGACACTGCTTTTCTCTTCTGCCTCAGTTTATTCCCCTGTGGATCTAATGGGATCCTAATGACAAGGATTTTGCTTTTTAGTGCCTCTCAATATGCATGTTCAAATGACTGATGCCCAGTTAACTGCGTGTGTAACTATATATAAATATATATATATCTATTTAAGACACTTTAAGAGGTGCAAAACCAATGGGTACTGTGCTGTGTGGGGGATGTGTCCTCTGAAGGGGAGATGTGTTAAAAAAACATTTTCAGGGATTAATTGGTGTTCTTTGGGCACAGGATAAAAATGGCTTCTTCAGTCCTGCATTTAAGACTTGACCCCTGTTCCTGTGCACACCTTTCTCAGCCCCAGGCAGGTGTACCCACCTTGTCTTCATGCTGAGGGCTTCTTGCAGCCTGTCCCCACATTGTTGGTCAGCTCCCACTCCTGGCTGAGTGTCCCACAGCTCATGAGTCCACTGCTCTGGCCATTTGCCCAGTTAAGGATGCATTTTGGACTGCTGACATCCCCACCCAGCCTCCTAAAGCTTCACTTGCAAACCCTCATGATGTTTAAGCCACTGAAGAATGGGACCTGAGGAGCAGGTTTGTCCTGGGAGGGAAGGATGGGAATTACAGCACACACTTTTGAAGAAGAAAACCACATGCTATCAGACCACAAATACCCAGCTAATTTACCATTGAGCCTCTGTGCCTGAAGCTCCTGAAAGCACAGGGCTGGTGTGCAGCTCTCCTTTTGCCTGCTGTGTTGAGCTGACACCAATGGGATGTGCTCGGATATAGAAATACCTTTGACTTCTTTATTAGCTATAAGCTCTTGGCTTCTCTTCCAGATGAAATCTTTAAGAAAACCAGTTGGTAAAGACAGCTAGGTTTGCTGATGCAAAGACCCTGTTTCTGCTGCTTTGGCAGTACAAAATAGTGAGAAACCTGCTCACAACTGTACTGGAGGGGTGTACTTTTCCCAGGAGGCAGCAGGCCCTTCCCTTGATGTGCTGTACTGGAAGCTGTTTAACAGGGAAAGGAGGTTTATTCCCACCACGCTGGCGTGTGGGTGAGAAGGGCTCCCTGCCTTGTTTTCCCCCTGGAAGCTGAGGGAAGAGATCACTGCTGTGTCTGGATCACAGCTTGTCCCCCAGGAACCTTCATGTTTCACCATCTATTCCGGAGCAGCTGGTTTTGTTGTGGGCTTTCTTGTGCTCTTTAGTTTTGAAATCCAAGCTCGCCATGGGTGGTGCACATGGAAAGCAGCAGAGAAAAAGGTCTCATGAGGTTTTCTGCCTGATGGCTTTATGGATTTCTCATTAAACACAACAATCCCTGGGTCACAGCAGGGCCTCGAAGCTCAGAGTAAGGGGCTCTCTTGTCTCCTGGGCTGGGAGAACTGGGCAGGCTGGGCAGCACCTCAGCACTGGCTCATCCTTTGCTTTCATCCTCCTGGAGCCCCAAACACACTTTGCTGATGTCCACATCTCTGCTTTCTCCCCATTGTGGAGGACAGAGAAAACCTTGAAGAAGCTCTAAAGATGGAATCATTTTGAATCAAGACACCACGAATAAACACCCCTCCACGCTTCTGGTGTTCAGGCTTCCTTCTTCTAAATAACTACAATTGCTTTGATTTGTCATATTTTGTGATGGCTTGTTCATTAAATCTGGGCTTCATGAAAGCTGCAGCTACTGAGTCAATCTGGTAGAAATAGTAAGATAGTATTTATCTGTTTGCACAAAATTATGCAGCAATTATGACGAAACAAATTCATCCCAGATCCTGCCAATCACCATGGTAACCCACACACACAAAACAGCAGCATAAGACCACTTAGGAGGAGGAAAACAGGGTTTTATCCCTTATTAGCTGATGCACACTATAGATTTTGATAAAGGAGTCCTTAAAATGGAGGCAATTCCCTTCTTAATTGCAGTTGTGTTGTAACACTGTGAATCCTCCTGGGAAAATGGGATCTTGCTGGGAGCATTCCTGGCAGAACAGGGATGGGATAGAATGGGATAGGATAGGATAGGATAGGATAGGATAGAACAGAATTAGAATAGAATAGAATAGAATAGAATAGAATAGAATAGAATAGAATAGAATAGAATAGAATAGAATAGAATAGAATAGAATAGAATAGAATAGAATAGAATAGAATAGAATAGAATAGAATAGAATAGAATAGAATAGAATAGAATAGAATAGAATAGAATAGAATAACCTTCAGCTTTGCATAACACATGCTATATAGTTTTGACTTTTCTGACTAACATCAGTTAGTAAGGGAGGACAAGTGGCTTTTCCAGGCAGAATTCCCATCAAGGCAAACCTGTTTTTAGGTGCATCTTGAAGGCCCAGCTATTAAGTTCTGTGCAGTGCTTCCTGGGGCTCCAGTTTGTAGCTCTGGACTTGGTGAAGCTTGAGCTGGATGATCAACTGGGTGAACAGGATCTCATGCAGGTGTCATCTGTGAGGGTTTGGCAGCTGCAGGAATTTAGGAATTGGGAATTGACTCCTCAGAATAAAGCTGCCTTCAGTTGTTACCAAAGTGGCTGTTTGGGTTTACTTTATACCAGTGTGTGTGGTGTGTATTTGTTTAAAGTGGTTTTTAAATTGATTTATCCCCAGTTGTGTTTGCCAGAAGCTTTTGCCTTAAAGCTGAGAGTTTTTTTTTCTTCTTATATGGTTCTTTCTTCAGAACTGGAGGTGTTAAGGAAAGCATTTGATGTCATAGCACTGATGGCAAAACTGTTGATATTTCACTCCTCTTTGGGGTAACAAGATGAGCTTTGTTCCATGAGTTACACCCCAGTGTAGCTGTGGAGGAAGGTGTCAGGGCATCCTGGTAATGCCTGGGGGGGCTTTTTGCTGAAGACCATGAGCCCAGAGAGGCAGGCAGGGAATGGGGAGAGGATGGTGGTACTGAACCCATTCAACATGGTTTTCATGCTGCCAAGCAAGTAGAGTCTCCCCTGGCAAGAAAACAGCTGGAACAGATGTGGCTCTTCAGAGGGGCAGAAGTGTTGGTGCTGGGGATGTGGCACGAGCTGGAGGAGGGGACACAGGGCAGGCCAGGGGACAGTGCTGCTGGGAGCTGGGGTCAGCCTGAGCCCTGGGAGGAAGGGAGCCAGAATGACCCAGGGCTTTTCAATAGCTGGTGGAAAACTGATTTGTTCCAGCGGGAGGAGAACAGGAAGGATGTGATTTCACTGTTGGCTACAGAAGATCAATCTAGGGGCTGCTACTGGTGTATTTTATTTATCTGTCTGTCTCTGCCCAGTGAAGAGGAGCAGCAGTGCATTCTCTCTCATGTCCTCCAGTGCTTTTACTTGCCAGCACATTCCCCAGCAGCACAGAGGCTTCTGCAGGGGGCTGCTTGAGGCAGTGCTTGCCCAGAAAATGCTCAGTGAGGCTGAGATGTAGTTGTCATGGATGGAGCCTTTGAAAATTGGCTTTTGCATCATGTCTTAAGGCTTGAAACTCAGGCTCAGGGGATGTTTTCACTCTGCACAAAGCACTGCTGGGGAAGCTGCTTCGGCTCGACTTCCTCACTTCACTGGAGCCCCATGGTGCTCTTCTTCTGGAGAGATTCTTGACATACTTCCCTCCCTTGGATGTGCTTGACGAGTGATGGAGGGCGAGCATGAAGCTGCTTTTCCCACGACACACTTAGTGTGGTGCCATTTCCTCATTCTAGCAGGTCATTTGGAGTGATTCGTGCTGCTTTGTAATAGCAAAAGCCAGTGAGCAATTCAGTGCTCTCCCAAAGGCAGCAGCTTCTCATTTTCTTGGGTTGCTGGACCAACTCCAGCCCGGGCTGGTGAGCATTTTTGTCTGGCTCATGCAGGGCAGCCACCAGCATCCTATTCTGCATCAGGAATAGAGTGTCCAGCAGGAGCAGGGAGGTGATGGTGCCCTGTGCTGGGACTGGTGGGGCTGCAGCTCCATCTCTGGGTGCTCTGGGTGGACATGGAGGGGCTGGAGCAGGTCCAGAGGAGAGACACCAAGCTGGGGAAGGGGCTGGAGAACAAGACATACAAGGAGCAGCTGAGGGAGCTGGGGGTGTTTAGTCTGAGGAAGAGGAGGCTGAGGGGAGACCTCATTGCTCTCTGCACCTGCCTGAAAGGAGGTTGTGGGGAGGTGGGAGTTGGGCTCTTCTCCCAAGTCAGTAACTACAGGACCAGAGGAAATGGCCTGAAGTTGCCCCAGGGGAGGTTCAGGGTGGACATTAGGAAGAATTTCTGTACTGGAAGAGGCCCTGGAACAGCTGCCCAGGGAGGTGGTGGAGGCACCATCCCTGGAGGTGCTCAAGAAACGTGTGGATGTGGCACTTCAGGGCCTGTTCTGGTGGCTGAGGTTGTAGGTTGTATGTTGTGGGGTTTTTTGTGGGTGTTTTTCGTGAGGGGTGTGTGGTTGGTTGTGTTTGTCTGGGCTTTTTGTGCTGCTGGTTGGACTCAGTGATCTCAGAGGTCCTTTCCAGCCATGACAGTTCTGTGATTACTCAGAGGTCTGTCAGGAATGCTGACAGTCAGAACCCAGATGTCCAGAGCTGGTAGCTGCTGCACCTACCAGTAACTGGCACTTGTTCCAGGTGTTGGACTTCAAGTCTCAGCAGAGACCAAAAGCAGATTGTTTGAAAGAAGAAGATGGCACAGCATGAATTCCTGTGCCCCACGTGGCCATGAGGTGCTTTTCCATTCACTAAATGTGTTTAAGGGGCTTGTGACTGGGTTGCCTGTGGTGTAAACTACTTGTGGAGATGATCTGACAATGCTTTTGGTCTGTTTGCTGTTGGGTTTGGCAAACCCTGCCCATGAGTCTGCTACTGCAAGAGGGTTGTTTCTTTTCTGGAAATAGCTTCTTAAATGGATGGTTTAGTCTGCATTGTGGATCTTGGCAAGATGGAAAAACGTTGTGGGAGCTGAAGTCTGTTAATGCTCAGAGAGGAGAGGGGAAACTCCTCCTCTGCAGAGAGAAGGAATATTCTCATTACCCCCACATCACTGCTCATTGAAGATAAAGGGAATCAAACACCTATTTTACAATCTGCATAAAGACATTTGGGGTTTTGAGATGTTCTCCTGAACGTATCAGACCCATCCAGCTTCACCTTTTGAGCTAGACGTGCTCACTGAGGGCACCATTCAGCTCCCTGGGCTGTCACCTCTGCCCTTCCCACCTGCTTTCCCACCCTCGAGTTTTAGGTGGGTTCTTCAAAAGTTTGATAAAACTGACTGAGCTGCACCAAGAACAACTCGGGGCTTTCAGATTCAGTGGGGAGGGTGTGTGTGTGTGTGTGTGGGAAGCAATGAGCCCCTTGACCAAAGAAGCTATGAAGTCTTCACTGCTTGTTTCCTGCTTCTGTGAAAAGTATTGAAGACATTAAATAGAAAGTATTTTATTTTTGTTGGGTCTTTTTTCCCCATGACTAAATCTGTGGGGCTGCTACCCTGAACTGGGGTTAAACTCCTCAGCTGTAAGATGCTGTGTATTGGAGGACCATTCCCAGTTGGAATGGGTGGTGCTGGGCTAAATTGCTGTTGTAGCCTCTGTCTACACAGGATTTGGGCTGTGACATGTTTTTGATGTTGCTGGCCATCTGCAAAGGAATTGCATCTTACTGCCTTCAGCAGGTGATGGCAGTGCCCCCCGTGCAGGGAGGAGGTGCAGAAGTGATTCCTTCAGACCCAGAAGCAAGCCAAGGACTGGGAACTGGGAAGCACTTCCTTGTCCTGTAGCACAGTCAGAGCCAGGACAGGCCCAGAAGTTCCTCAGGAGGAACGCGCTGTGGCTTAGGATTTATTGCTGCCACGGTCCCTCCTGGGGCTACCTGTGCCTCTCCACCATGGTTCTGGTTTGCCCAAAGCCTCTGGAGGCCCAGCAGGTGGGGCACCAGGTGTTGAACCCCACCGTGGCTGCCCTGGGTGCACCTGAGGTCTGGGAGCTCTGCCTCTGTGAAACCACAGCCCTTGGCCCGGGAACCTGCTGGGCTTTTCAGTTTCCTTGGTGAAACGTTCCCACTGGTCTTGAGACCCTCCTGTTGGTTGGTTGGTTGGTTGGCTGGTGTCACACTGGGCTCACGGAGAGAGGTCTGGGCAGGTTATGAACGTGGGCAGAAAACAAAATACTCATCAGCTGCAAAAATGCAGTCTGGAGGAGAGTGATCCTGGAACACCTGGAGCAGATGGATGGTGAGAAAAACAAGGCCAGGAGTCCTCTCACAAAGGTGAGCAGAAAACCTGCCTTCTGTTTCTCAGAAACACCACTTCTGTTGAAGTATGAAAGTGCCATTTTAATGCTCCAAATCTTCTCTCTTTGTTCAGTTAATTAGAAAAACAGAGCAAGTTTCAGTGGCATTTTGAGTAGTGAACTGCCAATACTGCACTGAGGGAACAACTGTCTTCAGTCACCTTTGCTCTGGTACTTCAGAATTAATGAAAGCAGCTGTCCCCAAAAATCAGGAGCTAAAAGTCTCTGAGCAGAGCTCCCTGATGGCAGCTGTCAGCAGCAGCTTAATGGCAAAGGGAAGTGGTGGAGTGTCCTGTCCTGGATGCCATCAAATTGAGACCAAATGCCTTGCTGGGAGCTGATGTTCACCAGTGTCAGTGTTCTCACACAGGTTTGTAGGTCTCACTGAAGGTGGGTGGTGTGTGAGTGAAATTCTTTGGTCTGCCATGTACAGGAGGCCAAGCTCAGTGCCTGCACCCTGAACATCTGAGAGATTCCTCTCCTGCTCCCTGGGTGAAGCAATGTAGCCCTAAGGCTTGGGATGTGGCCATGGCCCATGTAGTCTAAGCTTTTCCCCCCAGATTTACCCAGCTGTCCTACAGTCAAGGTCAACAGAAGTGACTTCAGAGCACCCCAGTACCAGCCAGGTTTGGAAAGCCATCCTAAGTGAGTAATGATGAGAGGAAACGGCCTGAAACTGCACCAGTTTAGACTGGTTGTTAGAAAGAAGTTCTTCACCCAAAGAGTGGTTGGACACTGGAACAGGCTGCCCAGAAAGGTGATGGGGTCACCATCCCTGGGGGTGTTTAAAAGAAATACAGATGTGGTGCTGAGGGACATGATTTGAGGACCAAAGGGGTAGATTAGGTTATGGTTGGTGGATTTAGGTTATGGTTTAGACTTGATGATCTTCAAGGTCCCTTCCAACCAGGATGATTCTATGATTCTAAACCCACAGGTTTGCAGGGGCCACATTCCTGGCCGTACAGGTCGTGCTGGAGATGAGTGGGAGCTCCTGGTGCAGGGATCTGACTGCTCCTTCTACCCTGCTGAGCCAAGAGGTGGCAGCAATATTCACTGCATGTGGCAGTCACAGAACCACAGCATGTCAGGGGTTGGAAGGGACCTCTGGAGATCACTGAGTCCAACCCCCTGCCTGAGCAGGACCAAAACCAGGACAGGTCACTCAGAAACACATCCAGACTGGTCTGGAAAGTCTCCAGAGCAGGAGACTCCACAGCCTCTCTGGGCAGCCTGTCCCAGGGCTCTGTCACCCTCACACCAAAGAAGTTCTTCCTCATGTTGAGCTGGAACTTCCTGGGCTCCAGTTTGAATCCATTGCCCCTTGTCCTGTCCCAGGGCACAAGTGACAAGAGCCTGTCCCTGCCTCCTTGCTGCCCAGCCTCATGTATTGACAGACATGGATTGGATCCCCCCTCAGTCTTCCCCTCTCCAGCCTGAGCAACCCCAGGTCTCTCAGCCTTTCCTCATCAGACACATGTTCCAGCCCCTTCATCATCCTCACAGCCCCACAGCTTTTACTGTAGTACAATATTCAATGGCAGTAATGAGGGTTTGATTCATCAGTTTATCTCCAGGCTAAACTGGAATAAAACCACTTTTTCAACACTGCACCAATGTGTCCAAAATCATGTTTAGAAGTTTCTGGTCTAGACCTAAAAGGTTTGGGTTACCTTGGGCTGCACAGAGTCAGTGAAGGAGCAACCACATTTGAATAGAGTGAATACAAGTCTAATCTAGTTTCTGTCCATCATTGCAGCTAATGGCAGGTATTTTTGCAGGGTAAAATGCAGTGGAAAACAGGTAGAGAAGCTGTCAGCAATATCAAGTCTCTTCCTCAGCCCATCCCTGTCCAGGTTGAAAGCAAAGCTTGACTAGATCCCCTCACATTTTGCCAAGCAGAACATGTTGAGCTACAGCAGCTGTAGGATTCCAGTAAGTGTCCAATCCTTTTTATTAAGGATAAGCTTTACAAGGGTTTTTGGTTGCATCATTTATTTTAATAGAGCCTGGAATTTTCCTACACTTTGGATAATATGTCCTTTTATATATATATATATTTTATCTTCTTTTAATTCTGTGCTCCCTCATCTGGATATTGAATTACATTCTGAGAGCATAAGCTTCTGATGTGCTTCTCTATTGCTCATCATGATTATAGGCAGGGATGGCAGGGCTGCCCTTATTTGTTCTCAAGACTTCCAATTATAATATTCTGTTTTCTGCTTCTAACATTGTCAAGCTTCACTGTTCAAGCTGAATTTTTTCCAAGCTTGCTCTCAACTGACTTCATTTCTTGTGGGAATGGTGCTGTTGTAATGGAGACCTTTTTTTGTTTGGACGACAGCAAATACTAGACCCTGAATATTGATCTTTCTTCATTTATTCCTGTTTTCTTTCTTGGGTGTTTGCTGTCTCATAGGCAGCTTTAGATGAAGGACAGAGCTTTCCTCTCAGCAGCCTATTTAGGACTTGGGGTTATTTGAAGTAGTCTCTGTAAGGCTGTTGTCAGAGGCTGGAATAAATTAATCATTCTGTGGTTTTTTGAAGCATGAGTGCAGGGTTTGAGAGATTAGGGAACATGCTAGATGATCTTTAAGGTCCCTTCCAACCCAAACCATTCTATGATTCTATGGTTGTGGCTGCTTGGTGCCTGGTTTGAGCCATCCTGCCTAGCACAGAGTGGCTGTTGGAAGCTTCACCAAGGCCCTTCACCTTCCTCCTGGAAATGGCCCTGTTTGTGTCCTTCTAGGAGACTCACAGTAAGAATTACCAGTGGAAGGGAGTGAGCCTCTCAAGCAGGGGCACATTAAAATAGGGTTGAGGATAAAGATAATAAGCAGCCATCATTTTCAGATTTTTTTTTACATAGATTTTGTGTCTGCTTCTGGATGGTGAGGATGTCACAAATGGACTGTTTCCCCAGGAAGGTGTCATGGGGACTTCACAGGCAAGAACTCAGCTTACTTAAAGATACAGAGCCAAACCCTGGAATCTTTGTTTTTCTCCACTCCGTTCCCAAGTAACCTGACTAAATATTTAAGGAAATCATTCATTGAACTGGTGTTTCTGGAGCAGTTTCTCCACTTGGCTGAGTGTCATGGAAATCTACTGAACGAACCCGAGGGTTTCCTCTAGTCCCCTGCCATGAGATGCAAAGTGCTGTGTGCAGAATATGGTAATTTGACTGTAAAGCATAAGAAAATGCAAAAAAACTCAACAGGTTAATCAAGCCATCCCTGTAAAACCTCAAGGAGAAGCAGCAAAGTATAGATAAGCCCAGTTTTGTTTATATTTTTTCCCTTTTCCCCTTAGCTCTAGGACTGCAAAACACTTTCTCTGACTCCTTTGAAAACACCTATTTACCTAGTCCTGGTCTACCTTGCCCTAAATACAAAATAGAAATTGTGGTTTTACTGGTTTATCTAAAGAAAAAAAAATCATCTCCAGTGCAAGAATCATTTTACAGAAGCTACAATCCCTTCCAGGTAGCAGGGTGGTCTGTCCAGCTCCAGGTGCCCGGTCAAGGCTCTGCTTTGTCTAATGATCGCTTGGAGAGTTTTAATTTATCAAAAATACATCTCAAGTAACATTTTAATGAGTAGTTACTGATAAAACTAGAAGTATTTGAATGTCTTCGGGAAATTGACACTCACCAGAAGTTTGCTAGGCTGTGTGACTTTTATAAGATTGGAAAACCTTTCTGCTTCTTGCTCTGTGTACCCTGTGATGTGCTCCTTCCCCCCAGCGTGGGGATTTGATGAATTCCCTGGGGATGGTGGTGTATGACAGCCACCAGCTACCACACAGCTTTGCTGCAATGGTTATCAGATGATGCTGAAGATCTGGAGATGATCCACACATTAACCATCCCCACCCTTGCAGTTCTCCTTCCCCATTACAGGCTCCTTTCAGCTTCGCTTGCATCCGCCCCAGGGGAGGATTGTTGCTCTCCAGTGTGTGTGTGTCTTGGGGCTGCTGAGGCTCTCCAGAATGCACCAGCTTCCTATAAACCTTGTAATTGGCTTTTATTGGTAGCTTCCCATCACTTCAGCAGTTGCAGCCTGAAGTGGTGTAGAGCAACACTCAGCATCAGCACTTAGGGCAGTTAAGAGGATTGATTAACATTCATAGGAAAAGAAGAGGAGCTTAAAAATAAGAAAGAGAACAAGTTCTTAATCCTTTGGCCCAGATGGTTTTTGGCATGAAAGATAAAAGTGTGTATCTCCTCTAAAACCAGAATTTCCCTCCCCCACCATCTTCCTTCCAAAAATATGGCACAACTCCAGCCATAAAAGCACTTTGTCTCTTGAGGGTGGTGCCTGTAGCACGACTGGGTATTCCAGACCTTCAGCCAGTGGCAGTCGGTGGATGCTGGAAGCTGCTGGTCCATGGGAGCTGTGCTGGAGGGAGAGCTCTGTGTGCTCAGTGTCTCTGAGCATCACCACGACTGCTCAGCTGCCCACACATCAGTGTAGGCACATCAAGTTCCAAGTTGTCCAGAGGGCAGTGCCGGGTCAGTGCAGTGGGCGACGTCTTGCAGCATTTTGTAGGTCATTCTGAATTTGCTTCCCTCAATCCTGTCCTGCGGTGGAAGCCACAATTAGAGCTGGCTTGAGTTATTAAAACCTCAGAGCACATTCATGTCTGCCTCAGGAGATGGAGATAATTTACTCTTCTCCATCAAAACCACTCTGGAAGGCTGTATCTATGGTTCCCAGCTCGCCACTGCTCAGCTTCCTGCAGATCTCCATAGTGCCTGCAGGAAAGAGACACTTCACAACCAGTCAAATATAGAGGATACCTACCAATATATCCCACTTACCTCTCTCATTCTAGGTGCTTTAAACCAAGAGGAAGTGACAATGAAGGCTTCACACTCTTTTTAATTATAGCAGCCTTTATGTAACAGTGTCAGATAGATGTGTTTCAGAATAGGTGGCACCTCACTTCCTCCAGAAGAACTGTCAAATTAGACCCTACCAGACTAATGTCTTGCTTGAAAAACCAAAGAATTAAAGCATGCCATCCAGCAGCCTCTTTGAATAACACCTTCACATGTGCAGGTTCCTCTGTGCCATGACATTCCCCAAACAGCACATTACTTCTTTTCTTTGAAACTGAGAGACATGTTCAGCTGATAGCTTCAAGGACTACCAAACACCACAGATGTCATCTAGTTCTCCTTGCTCACGAGATGTTGGAAAGCAGGGTTAGTGGGGGTCTCAAAAGGTTACTTTAAATGTACTTCCACCCCAGGGCAGAAGCTGTTGTTACTGAACCAGATGCTTAGCTAATCTATATTATAAAACAGAGGAGGAGAGGGAGAAATTGCTTTAGAGGGAGAAGGGGTAAGCAACTGGCCTATGCCAAATGACTTAGAAGAGTGAGGAATTGGACTCTTTTCAACTGAGGGAAGCAAGTTCTGCCTTAGGTGGATTGCTGGAGAGTGCTGACAGTCCTATTCCTTTACATTAATGGAATATATACTTGGGCTCTTTTGCTGATTTCAACCAGAGCAGCATTCTATGGGGGGAGAGCAATCTTCTTCAGCAGGTCCCAGATTTCAGGCAGTGGAAGGTCCAAACCAATGCTTACGTTGCATCTGAACTTGTCTGATGGAGGCTGTGGGTTTTGGAGACTTCAGTGTCCATAAATCTGCTGAGCAGGAGTGGGTTCATGTCCAAATGTGCAATTATTGGAACCACTAATGCTTTCTGTTGACATGCCCACTGCAGGGGTACTGTCTCATTGCCTCTGGGTAATGCTGAGCCCAGGATCACAGCCCTGCTGCCAGGGCACCGAGAGAGCCATGAGGAACTTCCCTCCTCCTTCGCTCAGGGGGTGTTTGGGTCTTTGTGGCTTCAGGGTTAATACTCCTGTTGATCCTTGGCTCTGCCACAGCAGCAGGATGAGAGGCAGCGAGGCTTGCAGGGAGCTGGCAACAGCCAAAATCCCAGGTGAAAGTGGAATTGCTGGGAGTACAAAGCAGAGGGAAGTTGCTGACTTACACGGCGGTGCTGAGCCAGTTGCTTGGCTTGGCAATCTAGCAACTGTGCATTTATTCAGTGTGTTTATGCAAATAGTTCCGTGCTGCATCTCCTGCAAGGAACCTCACAAGTGCTGCCATTTGATTGTGTCATCGTTAGGTCGGGCTCTAAATCAAATCTCCTATGGTTGGGTGCAAAATCCATGGGAAGAGCACTGTTCCCACGTTTGGGTAGCTCAGAAATGACTGAATAGTTGATACTCAGGAACATGTTGGATGCACGTCTCTAAGAGGCCTCTTTTGCAGTTCAGAAAGGCTTGATTCTAATTTCAAAAAGACTCTATGAACAACCTCTAGTGGCATCAGAGTATTCGGAGGACGCCGGGTATTTCAGAGGCCTGTGGGCTGCTCACAATATTCTGACTGCCAATCTCTCCTCATCCCAACCTAAAATAGGGTGCAGTAAGGCACTGGCTGTAATTGGCTGCCTCAGAAGGTCAGGAACAGCTTCATTAGCATTGAGCCCAGGCTCCTGTGTGGCCCTGGACTGCAGGAGGAATTCTAAGCTCTCCTGGCAGTTGAAACCAAAGAGATTTGACTTCCTGGAAGCCAACAATAATGTTCAAAAGGGCTTTAGGGTTCCCTCATACCACAGGTGTTCCTAGTTCTGCATCTTAGGCACGTGCCTGGGAAGAAAACCCTCGGGGTGGGTTGTGGGACTGTCCCTTAGGTTTAGATCTTTTCCAAGTACCATCCCAGTTTAATGAGCTGGGTGTGTTTTTTACAGCAGCTTTTCAGAGCTCTTCAAGTTGAGCCTTTAAATACATATTTTTAATAACCTCAGTGTCTTAAAAGGACTCTGTGAGTACTGGAAATCAAACAGTGATCCTCCTGACTTCCGAATTAAATGATTTCACTGCAAATGTAGGTGAAGTTCAGACACCTTTCTTTCCCTCCCCCCCCTTGTGATTTCATGGCCTTCTTTCATTTTGAGCTGAAAAGGATTTGGATACTGCACTTAGAAATTCCTTCTTGCTCTACATGTTAATAGTCTTCCTACCAACGTTGTGTTTATTATTTAAGTTTGTTAACATGGGCAACATAGCAGGAGTGGTAAACTGGGAATGAGACTTAACATAGCTTTGGGGAGTCTGATGAAATTGGTAAGGGATTGTGAATGTGGGGAGAATTGCACCTTTGGCTTTGCTTCAGACGTCTGTTGGATGCTCCCCAAGTGGTTCGTGGTAAATTTGCAGAACTAAATTAAGTCTCTGGAAGGAAGAGGAGATGAAGCAAATGGAAAAGACAGATAGGAAGTGTTGGTGAACACAAAGATGTTGGATCCGATTGCACTGAAGATGATAAATAGTCGTTTTAATAAGGGTAGGCAATAAACTGTGAATGGTTTTCCTGCCTTTCTTCTTAAATGGTTTACTTTTTATCATGTAGGGCTATTCCGTAGGGTTGCACCTGCTCACCCCACGTCCTGGGAAGGAGGAGTGTCCAGGGGTCTTAGAGAAGGGAAGGGGAAGGCAGGGGAAGGCAGGAAGGAAAAGGCAAGAAAAGGAAGGAAAAGGGAGGAAAAGGAAGGAAAAGGGAGGAAAAGGAAGGAAAAGGGAGGAAAAGGAAGGAAGGAAAAGGAAAGAAAAGGAAGGAAAAGGAAAGAAAAGGAAGGAAAAGGAAGGAAGGAAAAGGAAAGAAAAGGAAGGAAAAGGAAGGAAAAGGCAGAAGGGAAAAGGAAAGAAGGAGAAGGAAGGAAAGGGAAAGGAGCAGGAAGGAGGGAGAAGGAAAGAAAGAGAAGGAAGGAGAAGGAAAGGAGAAGGAAGGAGGGAGAAGGAAAGAAGGAGGAGGGAGAAGGAAAGAAGGAGGAGGAAGAAGGGAAGGAGAAGGAAGGAGGGAGAAGGAAAGAAGGAGAAGGAAGGAGAAGGAAAAGGAAAGAAGGAGAAGGAAGGAAAAGGAAAGGAGAAGGAAGGAGGGAAACGGAAGGAAGGAAAAAGAAACAAGGAGAAGGAATAGGAAAGAAGGAGAGGGAAGGAGGGAAAAGGCAGGAGGGAAAAGGAAAGAAGGAGAAGGGAGGAAAAGGAAAGGAGAAGGAAGGAGGGAGAAGGAAAGAAAGAGAAGGAAGGAGGGGAAAAGAAGGAGAAGGAAGGAAAAGGAAAGAGGAGAGGAAGAAAAAGGAAAGAGGAGAAGGAAGGAGGGAAAAGGAAGGAGGGAGAAGGAAAGAAGGCGAAGGAAGGAGGGAAAAAGAAGGAAAAGGAAGGAGAAGGAAAGAAGGCGAAGGAAGGAGGGGAAAGGAAGGAAAGAGAAGGAAAGAAGGAGAAGGAAGGCAGGCCCCAGTTATCCGCCTCCCCTCTGCCCCCCGGGGGGCGGTGCGGGGGCTGCGGGGCTG